>NW_012117733.1:1739821-1741234 GCF_000951035.1 Colobus angolensis palliatus | reverse complement strand
AGACTCCGTCTCAAAAAAAAATATATATATATATACATAAGCATAAGCACTTATTTAAAAAAAAAAAAAAAACAGAAGGAGGATAAACCAGAAAATAATTACCTAACAGGTCAGAAAGAATGGAAGTAGAAAAGTAAGAATGCAACCAAGACTCTAAATATACCTTTTAACTTTCAAGCTGTGTAAGTGTTTTATATATCTGAAAAAATTGGAGAAAACTGCCAAAAGATAATTTCTATTAGATGAAGGAGGTAACTGAAGCTTTAATATAAATAAGAGCTCCAAGAGAGAAAATGTAAAAGAAAGAACCTACGACCTTTGTCCCAAAAAAAAAAAAAATTCTATTTTTTATTTTTATAAACTAAAAAAAATTTTGAGACAGGGCCTCCCTGTCACCCAGGTTGGAGCGCAGTGACGCGATCACAGCTCACTGCTGCTTTGATTTCCTGGACTCAAGTGACCCTCCTGCCTCAGCCTCCACAATACCTGGGTACCTGGCACGTATCACCACATCTGGCTAATTTTCTTATTTTTTGAAGAAACAGGGTCTTGCTACGTTGCCCGGACTGGTCTTCAACTCCCGGCCTAAATCAAACCTCCTACCATGGCCTCCCAAAGCAATGGGATTACAACCGTGAGCCACCACACCATGCCACTGTTAAACAGGATTCTATTCAAACTCAAACTCCTACTTCTATGAAGATACTTTATTTGGATTAAACTTTCATAGTCATTTAAAAGATTTAAAATAATTTTCAACCTATGATTACACTACTAACTACCCCTAACTGAATGAGAAATTGTTCCTTCCCTTCCCCAACTGTCAATCCTAACCTAGCCCTGATTTTTGCAGTATTTTTTACTTTCTGGCTATGTCTTTAATATTTTATACTGAATATTTTCTCCCCTAATCAGAAGTAAATAGAGATAGAGGAAACTGCCATAATCATTCAAATTAGGTTTACAGATGAGAAAACTTTTCAGCACTGATGCCAAAATAATTATGACAGAACTTATGAGCACTTTTCCTATTCTCTCAGTCTATATCTTTCCCTCTTCTAAGTTCCCTGGAGCCCTCACCTACCCTTAGTTATACAAATTTATCCTTCCCCAAACTGCTCTATACAAGGACTAAAACGTCTTGAAGAACAAAAGGTATTTTCTAGAGTGTTTGCTATTTAAGAGAGACACTGAAATAGGAAATGTTAACCAGAACTCTTTGGTGAGGCAATAGAGGAAATAATGTTGGGCAGAGAATAAATATCACTCCAAGACTGGGTGCAGTGGCTCATGCCTGTAATCCCAGCACTTTGAGAGGCCAAAGCAGACAAAACACCTAAGGTCAGGAGTTCAAGACCAGCCTGGCCAACATGGTGAAAGCCCATCTCTACTAAAAACACAAAAATTAGCTGG
>NW_012117733.1:1694040-1739701 GCF_000951035.1 Colobus angolensis palliatus | reverse complement strand
TATATAGATATATATATATATATCATTCCAAACTCACCAGGAGTTCCTAAAATCAAAGCTATTGGGGATTAGTAACAAGACCAACTAGAAGATGAGCATCATCAGAATGAGTACTTCTCCTGTTGGCACATTGGGTAATATAGTGTAGGGTAAGCTTAGTAACACGATTAAGCACTGGGGCTCTGGAACCACACTACCAGCATTTCAATTCCAACCCAGCTACTTATCCCAGCTACTTACTACCTATACAATTTTAGGCCTGAGTTTCATCACCTATAAAATGGAGAGCCTATGTCACAGAGACGTTTCAGAAGTCAAATAAGAAAATGATATTGAATGTTCAATACAAAGCCTTTAAACACAGGAAATACTCAACAGAAAGCATAGCCATTATGAATCACTATGAAAAGAACACACTATTAACCCTAGATAAGCTCGGATCCGCCAGCCACAAGGTACATAGTCTATAGATGATCATTTAAACTCTAAGCTTCAAATGGGCAGGAATTTTTGAACATTTTGTTCACTGATGTGTTCCCAACTGCCTAGAACAGTGTCTGGCAAATGATAGACATTCAATAAATATTTGTTGACTGGGTCCTCTCTAAGACGCTTTTCCAGTATAAAATCTCATTATTCTGAGAAAATAGAACTAATTACTAGAGAAAATAAAACTACTTACTAGATGCCAGGGCTTCTGCTTCAGTGGAAGGAACCTTGTAGATTTTTCCACCCTTATAGACGAAGCTTCCTTCAGTCACTTTAAAATCCAGATAGCGAGTTACCTCTGTATAAAGCAGCATCTTAACCAGCTGACCTAGAAAAGTCACATAATTCAAAGTATAACTTATAAGACTATAAATTATAAAGAACATTTATAATTCTATAATTAAGACTATATATTATAAAGACTATAAATTATAAAGAACATTTACTAATACTAACAGCTTCTCAAATTTTTCCTAACAGTGTTCAATAACTCCAACAAAATAATTTTTTTTTGAGACACAGTTTCCCTGTTGCCCAGGCTACAGTGCAATGGCACGATCACGAGCTCACTGCAACCTCACCTCAGCTCCTGGGCTCATGCAAGCTTCCAGCCTGACACTCGCGAGTACCTGGCACCACCATGCCTGGCTAATTTTTTTTTGTATTGTTTTGTAGACATGGGGTTTTGCCATGTTGCCCAGGCTGGTCTCAAACTCCTAAGCTCGAACAATCCACCCACCATGGCCTCCCAAAGTGCTGGGATTACAGGCACGAGCCACCGCGCCTGGCCCAAAATAATCTCCAAAGTCATATTTTAAATAGGACAACCAGAATGCATACTTATTGCACTGCGTATTACAAAGTTTTGTTATTTTTTATTTTTTTCCCTACTCAAGGTTGAATACATAGGTTTTTTTAATATTACAACTTAAAGGTTAATAATTTTATCAACTTGCTTTTGCAAAAGCAATGAAAAATTTATTAGAGATATGAGGTGTGAAATTATAGCATTATTGGCCAGGCACAGGTGGCTCACACCTGTAATCCCAGCACTTTGGGAGGCCAAGGAGGAACTATTTGAGCCCAAGTCTCCAAGACCAACCCACACAACACAGTGAGACCTCACCTCTACCATAACTCACAAAAATTAGCCCAGTGTGGTGGGACACCCAGCAAATCAGGACATTGAAGTGAGAAGATCACTTGAGCCTAGGAAGTCAAGGCTGCAGTAAGCTATGATTGCATCATGACACTCCAGCCTGGGTGACAGAGTCCCTGTCTCCAAAACAAATTAATAAAAACAAACAATAGAATATAAACTCAAATAAGGAAAAAGGATAGCAGATGCTTTACTTCATGTGCACAAACAGACCTATAACCAAAAATTTAGTTCTTCAATGTCATCTCAGAAAACAGTACTAATATTACAGCAATTTAAAAAAATACTTAGCCTGTAATCACAGCACTTGGGAGGCTCAGGCAGGCAGATCACTTGATGTCAGTGACCAGCCTGGCCCACATGGTAAAACCCCGTCTCTACTAAAACTACAAAAATTAGCTGGGCGTGGTGGCACACACCTGTAATCCCAGCTACTCGGGAGGCTGAGGCAGGAGAATCGCTTGAACCAGAAGGCACAGGTTGTAGTGAGCCAAGATCATGCCACTGCACTCCAGACTGGGTGACAGAGCGAGACTCCGTCTCAAAAAAAAAAAAAGAAAAGAAAAGAAAAAGAAACTTAGATCCTCTAAAATAAAAAAAAAATGAAAATATAATTTAAAAACCCTACAAACTAGAAAAACATTAAAATAATGCTGTTTCAAAAGGCCCAGTTATTTAAAACTGTCATAACCATCAACAGGTACGTCTGTGCCAAAGGCTTACAATCTTGGTATGTATTATGCCACAGCATCATCTGTTTCTACAGAACCAGTTACTAGTAAGTCACAACCCCTTCCTTCCTTTTCTAACTTATTGACTCCAGACACCCATGCTGTTCCATTCAACAAAATCCAGTTCCTCATACCCAGAATAGTACACTGTCAAAAGTTAGTTTTGATAGTAAAATTGCAATCAAAGTACTGTCATAAATTTAAGTTAGAATTCTTTACCATTAGCCATAAGGAACTTGGGAATCAAGTCAACATTCCAGTCTCTTCCTCTCCCCATTGACTCAGGTGGTGATCCTGGTATTTTAAATCTTTTGTATAACTAAAAGCAAAGGAAAAAATAGCCATAATGTTAACAAAATTTAATTTTTTATTACAATATGTACACATTTTTATTAAGTGCTTTTAGTATAACTAAACACCACTACACTAGTAAAGTATAAGGGCATTTCATCTTTTATCAGATAAAATTTTTAGCAAGGTCCAATATATATGTAAGTTAATTACTAAACTCATAAAGGTTAAAATTAACAAATATGGCAGAAGTAAGGTTTTTCACTAGCAGAAAAGAAAGAATATAAAACAAGGCCAGACGCAGTGGCTCATGCCTGCAATCCCAGCACTTTCTAATCCACAAGGTGGGTAGATCCCTTGAGATCAGGAGTTTGAGACCAGCCTGACCAACATAGTGAAACCCTGTCTCTACTAAAAATACAAAAATTGGCAAAGCGTGGTGGCTCACGCCTGTAATCCCAAGCACTTTGGGAGGCCGAGGCGGGTGGATCAGGAGGTCAGGAGTACAAGACCAGTCAGGCCAAGATGGTGAAACCCCATCTCTACTGAAAATACAAAAATTAGCAGGGTGCAGTGGCAGGCTCCTGTAATCCTGGCTACTCAGGAGGCTGAGGCAGGAGAATCGTTTCAACGCAAGAGGCAGAGGTTGCAGTGAGCCAAGATAGCGCCACCACACTGCAGCCTGGCAACAGAGTGAGACTCCGTCCCAAAAAAAAAAAAAATTAGCTGGGTGTGGTGTGTGCCTGTAATCCCAGCTACTCAGGAGGCCGAGGCAGGAGAATCACATGAACCTGGGAGGTCGAGGTTGCAGTGAGCTGGGATGGCACCACTGTACTCCAGCCTGAGTGACAAAGCGAGACTCCATCTCAATAAATAAATAAAACAAGATTATTTGTCGATGACACGGTCGAGTTCTCTATACGGACTGTGTATGCAGAACTAGGGTGTCTCTGACAAACAGCAATCCTTTAAATTCATTCTCTCCCAAATAAAAAGCTATCAAAGGCTTAATTTTGCTTTCGTATTATGTAAGGAATTCAAAATAAACCTTAGATTATTCCCAATCAGAAAAGACAATTAAAATTAGTTCCAGTTCATTTACAATTTTTGAGTTTTACTTAGGTATAACTGATACATAAATAACTGCCTACTTCCTGCGTACATTTTGGTGAGTCTAGACACAGGGTACACCCGTAACATCACAAGGTACCAATCATATCCATCTCCGCCAAAAATGTCCTTTTGTTCTTTTATGATGTGGTAAGAATACTCAATTAATTTATAATTCACATGAAATGAAATGAAGCTCAGATTTCAAAAAGCTTGTAAAGTTAGAGAACAGTCACTTGAGCTCATGAATCCTACTGCTAAGGTAGAACAGAATAAGCAAAATTAGTAGATATTTATTCAATAAAAATTCTGGCTGGGCGCAGTGGCTCATGCCTGTAATCCCAGCACTGTGGGAGGCCAAGGCAGGCAGATCACCTGAGACCAGGAGTTCGAGACCAGCCTGATCAACATGGTGAAACCCCACCTCTACTAAAAATACAAAAAATTAGCTGGACGTGATAGTGTACTTCTGTAGTCCCAGCTACTTGGGAGGCTGAGGCACGAGAATCATTTGAGCCCAGGAGGTGGAGGTTGCAGTGAGCTGAGATAGTGTCACTGCACTGCAGCCTGGGTGACAAACTCCATCTAAAAAAAAAAAAATCATGACTCCCTGAATACATCTGGGGAGAAAAAAAGGAAAAGAAATCTTACTCATTGTATTGAAGATCAGCTAAGAAATATACTAGGCCAGGCGCAGAGGCTCACATAATCTCAGCACTTTGGAAGGCCAAGGTAGGCAGATCACTTGAGGAGTTCGAGACCAGGATGGCCAACAAGGAGAAACCCCCATGTCTACTAAAAATACAAAAAATTAGCCAGGCATGGTTGTCCATGCCTGTAATCCCAGCTACTCAGAAGGCTGAGGCACAAAAATCACTTGAACCCAAGAGATGGAGGTTGCAGTGAGCTGAGACTGCACCACTACACTCCAGCTTGGACAACAGAGCAAGACTCTGTCTCAAAAAATAAAATAAAAATAAAACAAAATTAAGAAAAGAAAAAAATTGTGAGGAGATTTGTAGATTAAGAAAATAAAGAGGTGCCCACCCATAATCCCAACACTTTGGGAAGCCAAGGTGGGAGGATCACTTGAGGCCAGGAGTTTGAGACCAGCCTGGGCAACACAGAGAGACCCTCATCTCTACAAAAAATAAAATAAGCCAGGCAATTGGTATGCATCTTTAACCCCACTACTTAGGAGGCTGATGCAGGAGGATCGCTTGAGCCCAGGAGTTCAAGGCTACAGTAAGCTATGATATACTGCTGCACTTCAGCCCGGGCAATAGAGCAAGACTCTGTCTCTTAAAAACAAATAACAACAAAGAATAAAGCACTCAGGCTTGGTGGCTCACGCCTGTAATCCCAGCAGTTTGGGAGGCCAAGGCAGACAGATCACATGAGGTCAAGGGTTTGAGACCAGCCTGGCCATGATGGTGGAACCCCGTCTGTACTAACAATACAAAAATTAGCCAGGCATGGTGGTGCACGCCTGTAATCTCAGCTACTTGGGAGGCTGAGGCAGGAGAATCACCTGAACCCAGAAGGTAGAAGCTGTAGGGGGGTGAGACCATGCCACTGCATTCCAGCCTGGGTGGCAGAGCGAGATTCTGTCTCCAAAATAAATAAATAAATAAGAGAATAAAGAGAAAATTATACCAAATACAAAAGACTAAATACTAAAATACTAAACAGCTACATTAAGAGATTACTGGGATCACCAGGAAATTTAAATGTGGTTCTGGATATGATATAATGGTATTATGCTTATATAGGAGACTGTTATTCTTAGCAGATGAATGCTGAAATATTTCACTCAAGCCTCATTATGTCTTATTACTTTCAATGGATCAAAATCAGTAAACAAAAAAAGAGACATGAAAAAAATACAGCAAACGTTAACTGCTGAACTCCAATGGAAGTTTTTTTTATATATCATATTATTCTTTAAGTGTTTCTGTATTACTGAATATAGAAAAACATCCTTTTTGATAAGTATTGTCTAATAAGTCACTGATTAAATAAAAGTCATTGATGATAACTATCTCCCATAAAACACAGTACAGGTCATATCCATACATGTAGGTGTTCAACAAACCTCACACAGAAAAACAAATCAATATATCAAAACGCACTGTGGAAATGCTATGTGTCCATGTTCAAAAAAAGTAGGAAACAGGGCAGTATAGCAAAAGGAACTAAGTTTTGTAGTCACATAACGGGTTTACAAGCCATCTCAGATTTTAATCCCCCAGAGACTATGTTAAATGGAGATTTAAAAAACATCTCTGAGGGACTGAGAGAATAAATAAAACCATGAGGAAAGCACTGGACTTGTGCTGGCACATCAGGCGATCCTCTACCCTCCCTTCCTAGACTGTACTCTATTAATGCTAAGAGATAACTGCTCCACATAGCAACAGAAATGAAAATGTAAATTTCTATGAGCTTCAAACTAGAAGCTCCTGAAAAACAGTGCTCCAGATATTCTATTTAATAAAACAAAATAAGACCATCTCTAAGGAATAAGGTAGAGATTCACAAGTGAAATACAAAGTGTGAAAGGCATATAAAATTTGACTAACACTTGGCAGGGTGCGGTGGCTCACGCCTGTAATCCCAGCATGTTGGGAGGCCAAGGCGGGCAGATCACGAGGTCAGATCAAGACCATCCTGGCTAACACGGTGAAACCCCGTCTCTACTAAAAATATAAAAAATTAGCCGGGCATGGTGGTGGGTGCCTGGAGTCCCAGCTACTCAGGAGGCCAAGGCAGGATAATGGCGTGAACCCAGGATGTGGAGCTTGCAGTGAACTGAGATAGTGCCACTGCACTCCAGCCTGGGCGACACAGCGAGACTCTGTCTCAAAAAAAAAAGAAATTTGACTAACACTTACATCTTCCAGTGGTGTTATAGATGCACTCTCTCCTCCATAGTAAGGGTTTCGATCCATATGAAGAACTTTCTTGCCATTCACTGACATTATACCTGACAGGATACATTCCTACAGAAAAAGCACAGTATCTTGAAAAGAAAGTTCTACAGCATGTTTAAAACAGATCTTTTTTTTTAAGCCCACCATTACACATTCTCTTAGTAATTACACTTATATTCATGCAACATAACATAATTTATGAAGAAAGTCCTTAAGAAACCAGGTGTGGTATGCGGGCCCCTGTGCATCCCAAGATTAAAACTGTTTCATAATAACACTAAGACATTAGTCACCTTTTTATTTTTTTATTTTTAGTTTTTGAGATAGAGTTTCACTCTTGTTGCCCAGGCTGGAGTGCAATGGTGCAATCTCAGCTCACTGCAACCTCCACCTCCCAGGTTCAAGCAGTTCTCCTGCCTCAGCCTCTTGAGTAGGTGGGATTACAGGTGCCCACCACTCCGGTGAATTTTTTGTATTTTTTTGTTGTTGTTGTTGAGACGGAGTCTCGCTCTGTCGCCCAGGCTAGAGTGCAGTGGCCAGATCTCAGCTCACTGCAAGCTCCGCCTCCCGGGTTCCCGCCATTCTCCTGCCTCAGCCTCCTGAGTAGCTGGGACTACAGGCGCCCGCCACCTCGCCCGGCTAGTTTTTTGTATTTTTAGTAGAGACGGGGTTTCACCGTGTTAGCCAGGATGGTCTCGATCTCCTGACCTCGTGATCCGCCCGTCTCGGCCTCCCAAAGTGCTGGGATTACAGGCTTGAGCCACCGCGCCCGGCCAATTATTTGTATTTTTAGCAGAGACAGGGTTTCACCGTGTTGGCCAGGCTGGTCTTGAACTCCCGACCTCAGGTGATTCTCCCGCCTCAGCCTCCCAAAGCGCTGGGATTACAGGCGTAAGCCACCGCGCCCGGCCTAGTCACCTTTTTAAACAGTGTTGACATTTCCACTGATGATGTAAAATCAATGGTGGATAAAACTAAGACAGGGCTCTAAACTATACTAATAGTCATTATATTCTTCATCGCCAGGCATTCACTTAAGGATGTCTTTGATAGGGTGGGTGCAGTGGCCCACACCTGTAATCCCAGCACTTTGGGAGGCCAGGGCAGGTGGATCACCTGAGGTCGGGAGAGCAAGATCAGCCTGACCAACATGGAGAAATCCCCTCTCTACTAAAAATACAAAATTAGCCGGGCATGGTGGCACATGCCTGTAATCCTAGCTATTCAGGAGGCTGAGGCAGGTTAATCACTTGAACTTGGGAGCAGAGGTTGTGGTGAGCCAAGATCGCACCACTGCACTCCAGCCTGGGCAACAAAAGCTAAACTCCATCTGAAGGAAAAAAAAAAAAGTCCTTGATAAAAGCATTAAAAATTAACTTTATTGGCCAGGCGTGGTGGCTCACACCTGCAATCCCAGCACTTTGGGAGGCCGAGGCGGGTGGATCACTTGAGCCCGGGAGTTTCAGACCAGCCTGAGCAACATGGTGAAACCCTGTCTCTACAAAATACACAAAAATTAGCACGGCAAGAGGCGGAAGCAGAATTGCTTGAACCCAGGAGGTGGAGGTTGTGAGCTGAGTGGCTGTAAGCTGAGACCACGTCACTGCACTCCAGCCTGGGCGACAAAGCAAGACTAAGTTGCAAAAAAATTAACTTTATTAAACATACACCCTTCAATAGTCATCTTTTAAACACTGTGTGTGACAAAATGGGAAGAATACAGATAGCACTTCGGCTCAGGGAAAACCTTCTATGCCACCGATCTGTAAGCTGAACTAGCCACTTTTTTAATGAATAATCATTTTTATTTGAAAGAACTGACCAACAAACTGTGGTTATTCAGATTTAGGTATTTGACATTTTCTCAAAGAAGAACATAAAGGAAAGTAACCGACACGTGTTGCCAATAAAAAAAAGTCAAATTTTAAATGAAAATTAGAATTACAGAAAACTTGGCCAGGCACAGCTGGTCACGCCTGTAATCCCAGCACTTTGGGAGACCAAGGCGGGTGGATCACAAGGTCAGGAGATTGAGACCATCCTGGCCAACATGGTGAAATCCCATCTCTACTAAAAATACAAAACTTAGCTGGGCGTGGTGGTGCATGTCTGTAATCCCAGCTACTCAGGAGGCTGAGGCAGAAGAATCTCTTGAACCAGGGAGCTGGAGGCTGCAGCGAGCCGAGATCGCTCCACTGCACTCTAGCCTGGTGACAGAGCAAGACTCCATCTCAAAAAAAAAAAAAAGAATTATGGAAAGCTTACAACTACCACCATGGGCACGTCAGGTTCCCCAGTACATGAAGAACTTTTCTGACATTATCAGTGACAATACTAACAAACATGATTTTTGATATTGTAAAATGAAATGTGTCAACATTGAGAAGACCCGCTTTACTCAGAGTAAACCTTATTTTCCAAATAACGGATAAATGAAATTACAAAATCACACAGGAAGAAAAAAGAGGAATTGAAAGTGCAAGCTAGATCAATGGGTTTTAATATATCAGAATATAAAACATTCATTAATGTGGCTTCAGATTTCATAATGGAATCAATCTTTTTTTTTTTTTTTTTTTAGACGGAGTCTCGCTCTGTCGCCCGGGCTGGAGTGCAGTGGCCGGATCTCAGCTCACTGCAAGCTCCGCCTCCCGGGTTTACGCCATTCTCCTGCCTCAGCCTCCCGAGTAGCTGGGACTACAGGCGCCCGCCACCTCACCCGGCTAGTTTTTTGTATTTTTTTTAGTACAGACGGGGTTTCGTCGTGTTAGCCAGGATGGTCTCGATCTCCTGTCCTCGTGATCCGCCCGTCTCAGCCTCCCAAAGTGCTGGGATTACAGGCGCCCGCCACCTCGCCCGGCTAGTTTTTTTTGTGTGTATTTTTTAGTACAGACGGGGTTTCGTCGTGTTAGCCAGGATGGTCTCGATCTCCTGACCTCGTGATCCGCCCGTCTGGGCCTCCCAAAGTGCTGGGATTACAGGCTTGAGCCACCGCGCCCGGCCGGAATCAATCTTTTAAAAACTACCACTTGTGCTTTTGTGTAAACCAAAGAATATCTACAAAAACCTGAAAAGCTAATTACTCCTCCCTTTTCCAACTACATGTCTGTGTGAGACCTGTTTTCATATACTTCAGCCGAGACAATACATCACAACAGAACTGAACACAGAAGCATGTATGTGAATTCAGTTTTATTAAGCCAGACATTAAAGGGTTTGCATAAAATGTAAAATATTGATAGTCTTCTCACAATTTTTAGAAAATATACTGAGGCAGATGACTTAAGCCCAGGAGTTGGAGACCAGTCTGGACAACAGGGCAAAACCCTATCTCTACAAAAAATACAAAAATTAGCTGAGTGTGGTGGTGAGCACCTGTAGTCCCTGCTACTCAGGAGGCTGAGAGGTGGGAGGATTACTTGAACCCCCAAGGGTGAGGGTGCAGTGAGCCGTGATAAGGCTACTGCACTTCAGCCTGGGTAACAAAGTGGGATCCTATCTCAGTAACAAAAAAAAAGCACATATACAGTTAAAATTGTTATACATGTTAACATGTAATTAGTTTATTATTTGTCAGTAAATTATTTATTCCTCCATTTCTAATATGATAAATATCAATAGCTACAACCTTCATAAACAAAAGCTCTTCAAGATCCTTAAATTTTTAGAATGTAAACAGATCCTCAGACTAAAAAGTTTGAATGCTAGAGCCCTAAGCAAAGCATATAGGATAACCACCAATAAATTGACAATCAACCAAAAAGTATAAATGACCACTCTCAGGAAAAAGATAAAGCAAGCACGAATACACTAACACAAACCAAATTAAGAAGAGGGAAAAAATACAATTAATGTGAAGAAACACAGGAACGGGGCACATAATCACTCAAAAAGGGTTTTGGTGATCAGCGTTTTATTTCTTAAAGTGACAAAGGAAATTCCATGTATCTTTATAAATCTTTAATATTTCTCAAATTTATCCAAAGGACCCTAGATGTCAAAGAACAATCTTATTCTCTACAAGTCTATTTGACTTTGAAACCCGTATTTTTAAAATTCACACAAATTTCAAGTTTTCTTCCATAACGTATCTATTCATTTAGTACTTTTTAAATGTTTTAAATTACTTACGATGAGGTTCAAATTTTACTACAGGAGTGTGAATCATTTTTTCTTTTTTTTTTTTTTTAATTGAGATAGAAGTCTCACCCTGTTGCCCAGACTCAAATGCAGTGGCGCGATCTTGGCTCACTGCAACCTTCACCTCCCAGGTTCAAGCAGTTCTCCTGCCTCAGCCTCCTGAGTAGCTGGGATTATAGACATGCACCATCACACCTGGCTAATTTTTGTATTTTTAGTAGAGATGGGGTTTCACCATGTTGGCCAGGTTGGTCTTGAACTCCTGGTCTCAAGTGATCTGCCCACCTTGGCCTCCCAAAGTGCTGGGATTACAGACGTGAGCCATTACGCCTGGCCTGAATCATTCTTTCCTTGGCTCAAGAAACAAAACATTCTGAGCACTCCAGAAGGCCCTCATGGCCTATTCCAATCATAACCACCACCATCTCCCAGCACTCTCATAATTTCTAATAGCAAAGATTTGTTCTGCCTGCTTCTGAACTCTGTAAAAATGTAATCATGTGTATTAACTTTCTGCATCCGACATTATGCAACATCTTTCAAGATTCTTTCATGTTTTGTGCATGGTCTATTTATTCTCATTGCTATAGAGCAAAGGTCCCCAGAGATGAGACAAATCCAGCCTGAAGGCTATTTCTGTGAAGTTTTATTGGTAAATACCCATATCTGTTCATGCACATACTGTTTATGGCTGTTTTCCTAGTACCACAGCAGAGTTGGGCAGCTGTGAGCGAGACCAGAAAGTCTACATAACCTAAAATATTTACTATCTGGAGCTTTTTTTTTTTCTCAAAGACGGAGTTTCACTCTTGTCACCCAGGCTAGAGTGCAATGGCACAATCTCAGCTCACCGCAACCTCCCGAGCCTCCCGGGTTCAAGCAATTCTCCTGCCTCAGCCTCCCAAGTAGCTGGGATTACAGGCATGCACCACCACGCCCGGCTAATTACTGTATTTTTAGTACAGATGGGGGTTTCAATATCTTGGCCACGAACTCCTGACCTGATGATCCACCCGCCTCAGCCTCCCAAAGAGCTAGGATTACCGGTGTGAGCCATGGCGCCCAGCTACTATCTGGAGCTTTACAGAGTGTATGGCTAACCCTGCAAGCAGGGCATCTCAGTGTGGTTCCTGACTTGGCATCACCTGCCAACTTGTTAGAAATGTAAATTCTATGCAGATTTCCAAACTTCCGGTTGTATTCACATCACCTGGAAGGCTTGAAGAAACAGACTGCTGGGCCCCATTTCCAGAGCTTCTGAGTTAGTACCATCTGAGGCTGGATCTGAGAATTTGCTCTTAAAAAAAAAAAAAGTGGCGGGGGTAGACAGGGTCTCACTTTGTTGCCCAGCCTGGAGTGCAGTGGTGTGATCATGGCTCACTACAGCTTCAACCTCTAGGCTCAAGAGATCCTCTCACCTCAGCCTCCAGAGTAGCTGAGACTACAGACATGTGCCACCACGCCTAATTTTTTAACTTTTTGTAGTGACAGGGATCTCACTATGTTGCCCAGCCTTGGCCTTGCAAAGCAAGGTTTGCTGAAGCAATCCTCCTGTGTTGTCCTCCCAAAGTGCTGGGACTATAGGTGTCACCACCACTGATGCTGATGAGGTGATACTGATGATGCTGGTCCAGGACCAATTTCGAGAATGACTAAAGCTGTGTTTGCAAATTTTATTATACATAAGAATAACATGGAGATCCTGTTAAACTGTAGATTCTGACTGTGTAATATCTGGGTTGGGGCCTAAACGTCTGCATTTCTGGTAAATTCTCAGGTGTTGCAGATGCAGCTGAGCTACGCATCACACTTCGGGTAACACAGCTGTAGATGATTCCATTGAATGAATATACCACAATTTACTTCTCCATTCTACTCTTGGTGGATATTTGGATAGTTTAGTTTCCAGTTTTTTACTATTACAAATAATGCTCTATGAACATTCTCATATGTGTCTTTTAAGTGTGCATTTCTGTTATATATCAAGAAGAGCATAAATACATTCAACAGATATTACCAAACAGCTTTCCAAAACGGTTGTACCAATGTACACTTTTGTCAGCAGTGCAAGTCCCCATTGTTTCAAATCCTTGACCCCTTAAGTAGTTGCCTTTTTAACTGTAGCCATTCTAGTTAAGAAGTGATTTAATTTGCATTTCCTGAAGACAAATAAGGTTGAATACTTTTTAAATAGTTGATTAATTATCAAGGACCAGCGTGGTGGCCCATGCCTATAATCCCAGCACTTTGGGAGGCCAAGGTGGGAGAATCGCTCGAGCCCAGAAGTTCAACACCAACCTATGCAACTTAGTGAGACCCCATCTCTACAAAAGAAAATAAAAATTAAAAAAAAAACAAAAACTGTTTACTGATGATCAAGCTAAGTGATAAGGCACTTTTGATAAGTGCCTATTTTTCCCCATTTTTTAAATGGGTTGTCTTTTTCTCACTGCTTTATAAAAGTACTTTATATACTATATATAAACCCTTTCTTAGTTACATGTACTGCAATTATCTTCTTCCATTCTGTGGCCTGCCTTTTCACTTTCTTCATTAAGTCTTCATAAAAGGAAATGAAGTTATTTTACAACTACAAAAATCAAGCCTAATACTGACTAAAACAATTTACTTTTTTTTTGGTGGGGGAGGAAGAAAACAACCTAAAGCAGCACCAACATACAGTTCTACATATGAAAATAAAATATTTACTATCTTAAAAATAAGTTATGACACAACAGAGGAAGAACAGTTACATTCCCAGCTGACAAAAGTAGACTGCAGGGTTCAACTTTTGAAAGCAAAATCTCACAAGCAAATTAGAGTGTTGCACAGCTTCTATACATAACCTTTCACACTAAGCATGATCCACCAGACTATGGCTGTACAGCAAGCACTGAGGCCTAAAATAAAGAGCCCAGTAATTTAAAGATGTGGCCAAGTCCAAAGAGCTGACAGCAACTACCTTCAAAGGCACCACTCGGAGCAAATATGACAAGAGCTAACTAAAGCTAATAAAAAATCTGCAGGCCCAGTGGTTCCTCTATATCCAACTATTATAAAAGACTGCTTCCACACTGCTAAAAGAATATATAATAGCACAAACATAATACTTCAAACTTTGGGACATGTTTAAAACTTTAAACATGTTTTAAAACATGGGGTGAAGTCATTAATTCATTGATACAATTTATCAGTCATATCTGGGCACAGCGTATATATTAATGATCCTAAAATTTTAGCATTTTCCAAAATTACCAGCTCAAAATTAAATTCTACTACAGCCTATCTGGTGAATACACAATATTCACAAGCAAAGCACATTAAAGCCATAGAAACCAAGCTTCTCTTTTTCACACTAGAAAAGCTGGTCCATCATGTACGTCAAGTATACTGCTAACTTTAACCAGGAAACCTGTATGTGAATGAATATTCACCAACATATGAGTTTTAAATGTAACAGGTAAGAGTACCCACTCTAACTTCAAACTCACCTACAAATGACCTAAGCAGGGTAAGAATACATATTCACATCCAAAATCACTAAGACTATAAAATCATCTTCAGAATCCAAGTTCTATATGACACTAGCATCTGTCACCCACCTGGCACTTGATAGTTCCCCTACATAAAAAGAGGTAACCAGCCAAAATGGTTTTCAATGTTTAATTGCACCAAAGTGCTAGTATGTGTAGATATGTGGATGTGGGGCTGGGGGACAGAACCGTCAGCGATACTGATGCTCTCTTCCTTCAGCACCCTACACATAATAGCACCAGAGTTGCAATAATCAAAAACAGAATAACTGATTTGGACAACACCCAAACATATTAGACAAAGCACCTGAAGAGGCCGAATGGAATTTGTATATATGAATTGTTACACCTAAATGGTGTTTCCATGGCCAGTAACACTAAATGGTATGCTGAAAAATTAATGCCCACTCCCCACCCCCAATTACAGAGCAATTTAGACTTGGAAGGGAACAGAGCCAAAATTTATTAGTATTTTGATATACCTTCCTAGTGACAAACTAAACACCTAGTGACAAACTAAACTCTATACCCCATCCGGGCAAGGTGGCTCACACCTGAAATCCTAACACTTTGGGAGGACAAGGCAGGAGGACTGCTTGAGCCCAGGAGTTCGAGACCAGCCTGGGCAATATGGCAAAACCCCATTTCCACAAAAAATACCCAAATCACATGCCACCTGTAGTTCCAGCTAACTTGGGAAGCTGAAGCGGCAGGATCGCATCAGCCTGGAAGGTTGAGGCTACAGTGAGCTGTGATCACACAACTGCACTCCAGCCTAGGTGAGAGACTGAGACCCTGTCTCAAAAACAAACAAAAAAATCCTCTACGCCCTATCAATCCTACTGCATTTTAAAGTTCTGTTATGGGCCGAGTACGGTGGCTCTCGCCTGTAATCCCAGCACTTTGGGAAGCTGAGACAGGCAGATCACCTGAGGTCAAGAGTTCGAAACCAGCCTGGCCAACAGGGTAAAACTCCATCTCTACTAAAAATACAAAAAAATTAGCCAGGTATGGTGGTGAGCGCCTGTAATCCCAAACACTTGAGAGGCTGAGGCAGAAGAATTACCTGAACCAGGGAGGCAGAGGTTGCAGTGAGCCAAGATTGAACCACTGCACTCCAGCCTGGGTAACAGAGAACTCTGTCTAGAAATAAAAAGTACTGTTATGGGGGAAAAAAAAAAAAAACAAAGCAAAACTACAAATATAAACACATATACACAAATGCGACCAGGAGTACAAAGTATCTAATAATTAATATTAAGGTGCCTTTTCAAAACTACTTACCTAGAAATATGTGAAAATATATTACCCAGAAAAATTTTAAATCAGTTCATTTCAATGGCATATATCTTACAGCAACAACATAATAAAAATGGCTGTTTTATGAAGAATGTTTCTTTAAATGACTCTGCCCCTCCAATACATCGCATTAAAAACTGTCAGCCAGGCGTGGCTCATGCCTGTAATCCCAGCAATTTGGGAGGCCTAGGCGAGGGGATCACCTGAGGTCAGGAGTTCGAGACCAGCCTGACCAATATGGTGAAACCCCGTTTCTACTAAAAATACAAATATTAGCGGGGCATGGAGACGGGCACCTGTAATTCCCAGCTACTCAGAAGGCTGAGGCAGGAGAACTGCTTGAACCTGCGAGGCAGATGTTGCAGTGAGCCAAGATCACATCACTGCACTCCAGCCTGGGCAACAGAACGAGACTCTATCTCAAAAAAAAAAAAAAAAAAAAAAAGTCAAAAGATACCTTCTCTTGAAATGTGGCTAATTATATTACTCTCCTGCTGAAAGTCCTCTCACTGCCTTGAAGATAATTTTCACATTTCTTAGTCTAGAATCTCTCTCCAAACCTGTTTCAAGCAAAATAAACCACTCCCCATTCCCTACATACATCTTTGACTTAACATTGACTTACACAGGTCTCTGCCTAAAAAATCATTCCTCCATTCAAAGCTTGCCAGTATTTTTTAAAGCCAGCTAAACATCTCCTTCTTTATGAAGGTTTCCCTGACTCCCTGTCTGAACTCCTGTAAGGGCACCTCTTAGGGGACTTACTGCTTTCTCATACGAATTCTTATTAGTTACTCCCCAACATGAGGACAAGCTACTTACAGACAGGTTCTGTGTTTACCTTTTTACTGCCCATAACTGATCACAATAGTCACTGGAAGTTTAAACAACTGAAACTATTACTCCAGTAAGAGTCTCCAGTCAGGTACTATAGGAAGGAAGACAGAGGTAACTGCAGTGTATCACGCGTGTGAACATCTACCAGTGGTCTTTAAAACCCAATGTCACACTACTGTCATCTCTACATGCTAAAATATGTCTCATTTCACTTATATTTTCTTTTGGCCAGGATGCTTAACGCTGGTTTAAACTGCCTCCAACACAGCTCCCAAGTGTAATAGCATTTGCAAACATTGATCCTATGCTCACTACTGTAGTGAATACAAAGTCCTTTGTCTACAGAACTCTTAACACAGCTATAAGCAAGAACTCTCAAAGAGCAAATCTAAGATTAAGCAAATCCAAGAGGCAATCTGAATTATAGTTCATAATTTTAAAATCAAGTATAAAACCTCTTCTCTGAATCTGAAATCACAAAATTTTGATAAAGAGAAATGGGGAAAAGTATCTGGGATGTAAAGCAAGTTTTTAGACATATGATGCTGAGAATCATCTGGCTAAATATCACTAAAGTATATATTTCTATTCATAAATCCTTACTGTGTAGAACAACAAAAATGGGAAGAAAAAAACCTCTGGGAAGCACAAATAACTGTGGAACTACTCTTATTTTTTTAGTCTACTATGTCTAACAAGACTCGTGAACTTATTTCCAAGTCCACAGTGAACTATGTGCAAAATATGTGGTGAGAGGCTGCCCACACATGCTGAAAGCAGAGAAAAGTAAATGTTGTCAGCCTAACGGTAAAGTAAGATAGAGGGAAAAAATTTGAAGAGTAAACTCAAGAGCTCAAAAAGCAGAGCAGCCTGAGAGTAAAGGGGGCAAAAGTTCCTACAAAGCTGGCGGGGTCTTCATGGCTTCACCATGTTACAGCACAACACAATAATTAATCTTCACTATGTGAAATCTTAGTTATCGAGTAAATTATGTTTCTTGGTGTGTTAGAGAAGTTGTGACAGCATTTAGAAAGGCATTATCCAAAAGCTGTGCTCTTTAGAGATAACCCTTAATTCCTTAGAAAATTCAATTGTGTGGAATATTCCTTTTACACACAGAATGAAGATTTTACTCCTTTATGCCAAATCATTTAGTATCTTTTTGATTAAAATGACTATCAATATTTGTGATTATGAGCTTGGACTTAACAACTCATACACACAAGCACTAAGCAACACAGCAACTCCAGCACTTCCTTACACTTCTTTAAAAGTAACAAGTTCCTAGCACTGAAAGCACTTGCCTTTTTTTAGGTTCTTAAATCTCAGGCACTAAATATAAAGTAAATTTCAAGAAAATTAATTTAACTCCAGACACTCAAAAGTTAATTCTGAGTGCTAACGTTGGTTTCTCTTCTTCTAATTTTTAGTCATCTAATTCCTGGTAACACTAAAAATAAGGATATAAGATTTCTCATTATCAAAATCATCCTGTCATCACTACTCCTATCAAGGATGGTAATAATGTGATTCTCCTGAATTAATATAATTATCAAAGAACATCTCAGAAAACTTAGGAGGGCTCACAGAGATGAAAGTTATCACAGCTACAAAATGACAGCAGAAATTGGTCTGATTTCCAGTTAAGTATGCATCTACCATTTATCAAAAAGTTCACAATCCAAATGAAAATTTAAACGAAGTGCATTATCTTAACTTGTTATATAAAAAGACTGTTTCACCATCTTTGATACAAAGTGATGTGAATGGGGCTTGTGGAAGCCTGCATGATGGTGGATTTGCACTCACTCGTCCATGCTCAACTGACCTTGATTGTGAGCAAATCTGAAAGACCAGCAACAACCACAGAAAAACGGTGGGACTAACCGGCTCTAACAACACGCTGGCAGCAACACTACCCATTCCAACGGGCAAAATCCACCACAAACTACTAAGCGCAGTTTGGAATCCCAATGAGGCACTTAAAAGAAAAAGCACAAAACCTGCAGTGGGTAGGGCTTATTCATTTAGGCATCCAACAGTCTTCCAGCTTTTCAAAGACATTGACAGGATTATTCCTGAATTTGTCAAACATAACAAAGTATTCTGAATGAATATTCTCTAATAATTGCATGTAACTATAAACAGCAAAATGACAGGCCAGAAAAACACCATTCTAAGTCTTAACAAACCTTTCCTAAAAAATTAGCCAAATAAAAGTTCGAAGGTTTTCCCTTGACTAGAGACATTTAAAAGTGTTATTTTGGGATGTTACCTGTAAAAAAAAAAAAAAAAAATCAGTTTGAACCTGACAGATTATAATAAATTTCAAAAAATTTGAAGGGGAAGTCTACATTAAATGACGCAGGAATTTAAAGTCAGAGTACATAGGATACACAAGATTTACATCAGTATTCATCTTAAATATGATCAAGCAGCCCAAAGTTAGAATTTCAAAGTTCCCAAAAATCGATAGTTAAAATGGTTTTCTCCAAATTCTTTTGCAAGATGAACAGTCTTCATAAAAAACAAAAACAAAACAGAAAAAGTACAAACTACAGAACCTGCCTGCATTATCTACAGTTAACCTAAAGTTCCCTAAGCAGACAGATAACCAGGAAAATCAATATACCATGGTATTAGGTACACCTTGCATTCATATATATTACAATGCATTCTTCATGTTGTTATTGATTTATCTTCCAACTCCCTGAAGAAAGCTTCGGAGTACAGAGAACTTGGCCTTTAGCAATCCATCACCAATCCAATTCTTAGGGGAAAAGAGTCCAGAAGTAACAAAGGAGGCAGGGAACCCACCAAACAAAAGGAAAAGGCGGCGAAGGTCAGGTGCGAAAGCATTTGATAGACAAGTTTCGAAAAAACTCAATTCCAATTCTACAGATGCTCGGTAAGTGGGAATGGAGGGTAGCTAAAAAGATTCAATAATACTTCTTATTGGCAGGGGGGAGAAAGGATTAAAAGATTAATTTCTGCCTTTTCTCCAAAAATATAAGTTAATCAAGCCCTAGCAGTTTCGAAGCAGTGATTATCCAAGACTTGTCAGGAAACCCCGTGCTCGGCTTTGGCAGCCAGACTGACCCGGGGAAGCGGCCGAGGCGGAATAGGAAATGCAACCGCGAGGCCTGCACCGTCCCCTCCGCCTCGGGTGCTAGTTTCCAACCGGGAGAAGTCACCGGCCCAAAGCGGGGAGCGGGAGCCTCGGCCCGGGCCGCCTTCTCCCTCCACTCCGCTTCCGCAGGGGGGAAGCGCAGCAACCGGGCTCTGCCGTTACCCCGCCCGGAGTCTTGCGGCCCGCATCTCCATTTCCCCGCCTGCCCCTCACACTGCGAGTCGCCCGATCGCCCCGGGACGCGGGGCGCCCCCGAACCCGCCCGTGCCCCGAACCACGACTCCCGTCCCGAAAGCTACGGCTGACGGCACAACGAGACCCCCGAGGAGCTGCGACCCGCGGGCCGTGCAGGAGCCGGCGATGCGCCCGCCCCGGCTGCTCAACCCCGGCCCCTCAGCCCCGGCGCCCACCGTCAGGCCGGTGCCCAGCACGATCACGTCGTACTCCTCATTCATGGCGGGGCAGGCGCGGACGCAGGACCAGAGAAAGGAAAAGGCGCAGGGGCTCCGTGACCACCGTGCGAGTCTGAGAGGCGCTCTCGTGCGCGAAGGAAACGGGAAGAGAGGAGAGGAAAATGGAGCTGGCGACAAGGCGAGACCTGCCGCCACCTCAGACGGGAAGAGAAGAACCGGGCGGGGAGAAAACGGGAGGGGGCGGGGAGGGGAGGGCGGTGACTGAGTCTCCGCAGCCGGGGCGGGGCCTGCAGGCACCGGGAGGGCCGCCAATCAGGCACTTCCGGCGCTCTAATTGGTTACATCCCCGTCACTCGCCCAACTTTTTTTCCTTCACCGCCTCTCGCGAGAGGAAAAGGGCGGGGCGTCGCCATTTTGGCTTCCGGTTCCCCTTGCGGTCTCTGCCACCCGGGTCTGGGAGGCGGCGCGTAGACTGGGGTGGAGGTGCACGGAATAGCGGGAGGGGAGTACTGCCGGCTACCACGGTTCTGACTCCCGCCGTCGGGGCGGGAGCTCGCTCGGTCCAAGGTCCCAGAGCCGGACCGCCGCCCTTGGACTTTGAGCGGGTGCGTGCGGCGGCCACGTGGGCGAGGAACGCGGGTCGGGCCGCCTCTCAGGAGTGGCGGCCTTGGTTCTTCCCGCGGGGCTGGGCTCGCCGGGGCCCGGAGCCCGCCGGAAAGAGTTCGGAAATCACACGTGTCCTGTTTCCCGCTCTGTGCCTTCCCAGTTTGGTGCGTTGCCGGTGGGCGCTTTAGGAAAGTGGTAGGAGGCAAAGCGGCTTCTTTTGATAAAAGTAACCCTTAACAGAGATGAAAGTGAAGGCCAGGTTTCATTGGGAAGCCGATCCGCACTTACCAGGGGCTGTAACTTAAAGCCGCTGTAAACGTGGTAGCTGATCCTTGGATGCAAAGGTTTAGGCCCTAAGCTTAGAAACTGTTCCTTGCTTCCCTTCTAACCCCCTCCTCTTTTTCTAGAATTCTCAGGAATCTCTAACTTCATTGAGGACACGGGTGTAAGCAGAAGCTGTGTTCTCGGCTCCCAAGAGGCAAATCCCACGAAAGCCTAGGCAGGTGAATTTCGTAAAGGCGTTGACAGTTGGAAAACCTGTGTTTTCAGCACGTGATAAATCTGCATAGTCAGCAGACAATGAAGATTTGGCATTCAAGAACTACTCAACTACTTATCGATAATAGCTATTATGAGCCTGCCTTGATAGACCGAACTTGCTCATATTTAAATCATCAAGATAGAGGAAAGAATGTAACAACTTTTAAAAATGTTTCTTAACCCGTAAATACTTGGATAAGGTATGTTATATTGGACCATGGACCTTTTTCGCAGGGAGGGGAGAAGAAAGCAAAAGTAAAGTTTAAATTTACATTCAACCTTAATTTGATTGTGTATATTTGTCACCAAATAAATTAGTGCAAAGTTGACCATACAATTGATTATGCAACAGTGAGTATAACCGACTTTTCTTTTGGCTAAGCTAATGATGACTAAAGAAGGTCCTTCTGTTGCTCTGTCTTCACGTCATCAGGGGGTCATACTACCTGTATTTTTAGACCAATATGAAATACCCTTTTTTTTTTTTTTTCCTGAGACGATCTCGCCCTGTCGTCCAGGCTGGAGTGCAGCAGTGCAATCATGCCTCACTGCAGCCTTGATCTCCTGGGCTGAAGCCATCCTCCCACCTCAGTCTCCCGAGTAGCAGGGACAAGAGGTACAGGTCACCACACCTGATTACTGACCCTTTTTTTAAAATTAGCAGTAACAATAAAGAGCTTTTTTCACAATTGCCATCAGCCTCTGACTGTTGAAGAGCAATTTAAGGATGTCAACTGAATTATGTTAACCATGTTTCAGGTGAAGACTATTTCATCAATACTCAGAGTTCTGAGAAACTTAAAGACACTGAGATAAGGGAAGTGAATTTAAGGCTAATAAGGATCCCTTCCTTACTTAACACTGAAGTTCATTTTAGTTCGCAGTATAGAACCTATGGCCCAACAGAAGGACAACAACAATCAAACCTGGACTGAGCCTTAACGGACTGAGTGCATCTAAAATGCTGTACTTGGGCCAGGCACAGTGGTTCATGCCTGTAATCCCAACACTTCGGGAGGCTGAGATGGGAGGATCACTTGGGGCCAGGAGTTCAAAACCAACCTGTGGTGTACAGCCTAGGTAACAAACTGAGGCACCGTCCCTATAAATTAGCTGGAGGCTGGGCACGGTGGCTCACACCTGTAATCCCAGCACTTTGGGAGGCCGAGGCAGGCGGATCACAAGGTCAGGAGTTTGGAGTTTGAGACCAGCCTGGCCAATATGGTGAAACCCCATCTCTACTGAAAATACAAAAATTAGCCGGGCGTGGTGGCACATGCCGATAGTCCCAGCTATTCGGGAAGCTGAGGCAGAAGAATCGCTTGAACCGGGGAGACAGAGGCTGCAGTGAGCCAAGATCGCACCACGCCTCTCCCACCCGGGCGACAGAGTGAGACTCCATCTCAAAAAACAAAAAAGGGCAGTCTGGGTGTGGTGGCTCACGCTTGTAATCCCAGCACTTTGGGAGGCCGAGGCAGGTGAATCACAAGGTCAGGAGTTCAAGACCAACCTGTCGAAGATGATGAAACCCTGTCTCTGCTAAAACTAAAACTAAAAATTAGTCAGGAGTGGTGTCAGGCGTCTGTAATCCCAGCTATTCGGGAGGCTGAGGCAGAGAATTGCTTGAACCCAGGAGGCAGAGGTTGCAGTGAGCCAAGATCGTGCCACTGCACTCCAACTTTTGCAACAAAGCGAGACTGTCTCAAAAAAAAAAAAAAAAAAAAGCTGGGCATGGTGGCACGAGCCTGCAGTCCTAGCTACTCAGGAGGCTGACCTGGGAGGATCCCTTGAGCCCAGGAAGATCAAGGCTACAGTCAACCATGATGATGCCACTGCCCTCCAGCCTGGGCAACAGAGCAAAACCCTGTGTCAGAAAAAGAAAATTCTGTGCTTTTTCTTGGATCTTCCACCCAACCCATTCCAGTTGCAAGGGAACTTGTAGACGATAAATACTGCTTAAGGTGAAGAAACTTGAAAGCCACTAATTGGTTCAGTGGATCTCATGCCACAGAAGGTAGTTCCTGCTAGAGTGAAACCTTAGGTTTAGGGGAAGTAGGTTGGTTGGTGAAGATGAGTGGAAAACATCAGTATTTTTAATTTTATGTTTTGGTGCCAAAACCCAAGATCAAACCAGGACACCATCAATCTTTAAAATATTTCAAATCTTAAAATTAGCCAGGTGTGGCGGCACATGCCTGTAGTCCCAGCTACTCGGGAGACTGAGGCGGGAGAATCACTGGAACCTGGGAGACTGAGGTTGCAGTGAGCCAAGATCGCGCCACTGCACTCCAGCCTGGGTGACAGAGCCAGACTCTGTCTCAAAAAAATAAAATATTTCAAATCTTTATGCAAAGCAGGAATCCATGGAGTGTTATTTATACCTGGGTACATGGGAATAATTGTTTGCTGATCTGTTTTTACTAATCATCCATCTGCACTTTGAAAAAGAGAGATGTAATCTAAGGAAAGAAAATGAGAGCGAACTTCAGCCCAGACCATCTTTCTGTCTCCTGGATCACCGTGGCAGTTTCTCAACAGGTTTTTTTTCCTCTCCTTTTCCTCTTCTCCTATCTCTTCTGTCCATTTTCTTCTCAAAACACTCATCAGATCACGTTCAGACTTCTGTATATCTTTTATACTTAGAATACATTGTAGATCCTAGCCGGGCATGGTGACTCACGCCTGTAATCCCAGCACTTTAGAAGGCTGAGGCAGATCACCTGAGGTCAGAAGTTTGAGACCAGCCTGACCAATATGGTGAAACCCCGTCTCTACTAAAAATACAAAAATTAGCCTGGTATGGTGGTGCACATCTGTAATTCTAGCTACTCAGGAGGCTGAAGCAGGAGAATTTCTGGAACCTGGGAGGCGGAAGTTGCAGTGAGCCAAGATGGCGCCACTGCACTCCAGCCTGGGGGACAGAGTAAGACTCCATCTCAAAAAAAAAAAAGGGATACATTGCAAATCCTTAAATATGACCTAATACCTTAATCTAGCCTCTCTGTCTCTCCAACTCTATTTTGTAGTGCTCCTTGGCTCCTTGATCATTAAACCCCAAACATGCTTGTGTTTCGGTTCCTAGAATCTGGTCAAGCCTTTAACCACCCAAGGGCCTTTGTACTCTTGCTTCCATGGCTACCACTCCTCACTTCCCCCTGCACGTCTTCATACAGCTTTTTCCACTTCCTTAGGTTTCAGCTTTCCCCTCAACCATCATTCTCTGTCAGTACCCTGCTTGTTTCTCACTGCTTTTATTAGAGGGGTAATTATTTTCTTCACTTGTTCTTTGCTTGCCAAATTGGATGTAAACTCCATAGGGGCAGGGATATTAAGCCTGGACACCCAGTAAAGGGCTGAGCAACTAGTAGAGGATGAGTAAATATTTGACAAATGAATAGGGGACTTGGAAGTTGAGCCCTAGATCAACAAGGACTGAATGTGATGATATTGGTACTAGTTCCCCCCCCACTTTTTTTTTTTAAGACAGGGTCTCACTCCGTTGCCCAGGCCAGAGTGCAGTGGTACAGCCATAGCTCTGTGGAGCCTCAGCCTCCTGGGCTGAAGTGATCCTCCCTCAGCCTCCTAAGTAGGAGTACAGGCATGTGCCCACCATACTCAGCTGATTTGTGTATTTTTGGTAGAGATGGAGGGTCACCTTGTTGGCCAGGCTAGTCTCGAACTCCTGGGCTCAAGCAGTCTGCCCGCCACAACCTCCGTAAGTGCTGTGGTTACTAGTGTCGGTCACCACGCCAGGCCCCAGTTCCTCCTGATACTTTGGAGAAATACAACTTTTCTTCTAGGAAGAGATACTAAAACTAATATTTTAAAGAGTCTTAGAGATAGCTATCTATAAAACATAAACCTGTGTAAAACCTGGATAGCTAATGCTGTAGAGGGAACGTAATGGGATCTCTAGAAAGGAATTTTAATTAAGTTCCAAAAGTATATATTTCCTGGCTTATGATCATTTACCCAGAACCATCCCCTACAAACTGTTTGTCTGCTCCCAGTCTTTATTTTATTTATTTATTTATTTTTGAGACAGAATTTTGCTCTCGTCGCCCAGGCTGGAGTACAATGGCAGAATCATGGCTGACTGCAACCCCTGCCTGCCGGGTTCAGGTGATTCTCCTGCCTCAGCCTCCCGAGTAGCTGGGATTACAGGTGCCAACTACCACAGCCAGCTAATTTGTATATTTTCAGTAGAGACTGGGTTTCACTATGTTGGCCAGGCTGGTCTTGAACTCCTGGCCTCAAGTGATCCGCCCACCTCAGCCTCCCAAATTACTGGGATTACAAGCGTGAGCACAGCGCCCAGCCCTACTCCCAGTCTTTATTTCTGCTCAAACCAGAATTCTAGATGTCATCCTTGGTTCTGCCGTCTTTATCTCCTTCTGCATCTATTCTGGTTTTCTATTACGGTGTACAAACCACCCCAACATTTAGTGGCTTAAGTGGAAAAAAAAAAAAACAAACTAGCAACTTAAAAAAAACAACGTATTTCTTATGGATCAAATGGGTTACCCAGGTGATAATTGCCTGGGCTTTCAGACAGCTTCAGTTAGTGGCTGGGCTGCAGTCATCTGAAGGTTTTACTGGACTGGACATCCAAGATGGCACAACCACGTGGCTGACAGCTGAGGCTGGCCGTCTGTGGGAGCTCAGGGGGCTGTCTACCAGAGCAGCTATGTGTGGCCTCTGTTTGGCTTGCACTTCTCAGAGTGGTGGTGCTGAAAGAAACAAGAAGTGGAAGTTACTTGTCTCTTAAGGCCTGGGCCCAGAAACTGGCCCAGAGTCACTTCTGTCTTGTTCTGTTTGTCAGTGCAATCACAGAGCACACCGAAATTCAGATGGAAGAACTGTGGAGCCTGTCTCTATTGGAAGAGTATTAATAAATTGGTAGCCATCTTTATTATTATTACTATTATTATTATTTGAGATGGAGTCTTGCTTTGTTGCCCAGGCTGGAGTGCAGTGGCACAATCTCGGCTCATTACAACCTCCTTCTCCCAAGTTCAGGCAATTCTCGTGCCTCAGCCTCCCAAGTAGCTGGGATTACAGGCACACGCCACCACACCCAGCTAATGTTTGTATTTTTAGTAGATATGGGGTTTCACCGTGTTAGCCAGGCTGGTCTCAAACTCCTAACCTCAAGTGATCCACCAGCCGCAGCCTCCCAAAGTGATGAGATTCCAGGCGGGAGCCATCGCGCCCAGTGGTAGCCATATTTAATCTGCCACAGTACCCCATTACGTTTTGGCCATTCCACCTCATAAAAATCCTTCCAGTCCCTTCTCTTCAACCTCACTGCCACAACCTGAGTGCAGACCACCAAGTTTCCTCCTAGATCCTGGTCCCAGCTAGGATCCTATTTGGACATTTGGTGTTCAGTTAAGGTGGCTCAAACCTGCTCTCTGTATTATAGCCCAAGTGATCTTTATAAAAATCAGAAGTGACCAAGTTGACCATGTCTTTAGGATCTTTCGTGGGTTGCTGTTAGGATAAAGTCCATACACCTGGTCATTTCCTAACATGCGCTTGAGTGATCTGGGTTTGAATGACCTATTCCACCAAATCTCCAACCGCAACCCTCCTCCACCCCTCATCACGTTCATTTTTTTTTCTTTTTCTTTTTTTGGAGATGGGGTTTCACTATGTTTTCCAGGCTGGCCTTGAACTCCTGGGCTCAAGCAATCCTCCCGCCTCTGCCTCCCGAGTAGCTGGAACTACTCATCATAGTTTCTGATGCAGTTGCTGTGGCAGTCAGCATCCAGTCAGAAAGACAGGAACTACTCTTAAGTATTTTAAACAGAGATAATGTAGGGAATTGATTTCAAAACTGCTCAAAGAGCTGGAGGGTCAAAGAATAAGATTGCCCACAAATGTAGAACTGCCTGAAACTCGAGGCTGGAGCAAGAGGGAAACTGCTGTTGCCCTGTGCTTGGCAATGGTTTTCCCCAATGATTGTGCTGCTGAGGCCAGTGGAACTTGAGGTCATCTACCACCATTACTGCCACTGCCAGAATCCTTCTGTCTCTGAAGCTACTGAAGTGACTCCTGCCGCAGCTATTGCTGGGCCCCGGGGTCCCCACTCACTGGGGTGGCTGCTACCACTAGTGGCAGTGCCACCAAAGCAGGGGACATGGTGTCTCTCTTCCTCCTGGCTCCAGTCTTCCACCCGTGCCTTCCATTGGCAGCACCTGGCCAGAAGGCAGTTAGCAAAGGGATCTGGGAAATGTGTTTTGCAGGCTCTCAGTCCCAGATATACAGAGGAGGTCAAGAATGGAGCTGGGAACTAACAGACCAGTGATTGGCTTGGCTACACCAAACATTTCTGTGTTCCATGCACCTGCCATGCTCTTTTCCTTCTGCATGTTTTTTCCCTCTGTCCCCCATCCTCCGGGTGGGCCTTGCTTTCTCCTACTTGCTTGAAGTCTCAGTATAGATGTCATAGCCCCCAGGGATCTTTCCTGGATTCCCTAATCTGGATGAAATTCCTCTATGCTGGGTTCCCATAGTATTCTCTTACCACATATCACCCTGGGTTGTAACTGGGTGTTTGCTGCTCTGTACTCTTTAGTTGTGTTCCTCTCAGGGGTAGAACTCTACAGTATTAATCTTTTTTTTTTTTTTTATCACCATCTAGTTCAAAGTAGGCAGTTAATAAGTATTTAGTGGGCCCGGAACAGTGACTCACAGCTGCAATCCCAGCACTTTGAGAAGCCAAGGCAGGCAGATCACCTGAGGTCAGGAATTTGAGACCAGCCTGGCCAATAGGGTGAAACCCCTTCTCTACTAAAAATATGAAAAATTACCCAGGTGCAGTAGTGCACAGCTGTAATCTCAGCTACTTGGGAGGCTGAGGCACGAGAATTGCTTGAACCCAGGAGGCAGAGGTTGCAGTGAACCAAGATCATGCCACTGCACTCCAGCCTGGGTGACAGAGCAAGACTCTGTCTCAAAAAAAAAAAAAAAGAAAAGAAAAGAAAAGAAAAAGTAGTTCATGCACGGGTTCCTAACTTGAGTATAATTGCAATGGATGGGCATTTTCTTCAGAGAGAAGCTCCATTATCCCAAAAGGGTCAATGACACCAAAATGATTAAGAAACCATACATGTAGACAAATGAATTCATTGACAATATTTCTGCAACTTAGATAAAGGAAAAAATAACTTCTGAGAAAAAACTGAATATCAAAGTCCATTTCCAGGAGTTGCTCTGAACTTATTCTGGTTCAGGAGGCTGACTAATAAATTTTTTTTACGTTTGATTTTTTTTTTTTCTTAAGACCATTTCCAGTGGCTTGCAGTTCTAGTCCATTTATGTTGTTATAAAGGAACATCTGAAGCTGGGTAATTTATGAAGAAAAGAGGTTTATTTGGCTCGTGGTTCTGCAGGCTGTACAAGAACCATGGCGCCAGCATTTGCTTCTGGTGAAGCCTCAGGAAGCTTCCACTCATGGGAGAAGGCAAAGGGGTGCCATGTGCAGAGATCACATAGTGAGAGGGGAAGGAAGGGAAAGACAAAGGTGCCAGTCTCCTTTCAACAACCAGTTCTTGCAGGAACTAATAGCGAGAACTGATTCATGATCGTGAGGATGGCCCTGAGACATGCATGATGGATCTGTTCCTAAACAATCCAAAAACACCTCCCACCAGGCCCCACTTCCAACACTGGGGACCAAATTTCCACATGAGATTAGGAGGGGACAAATATCCAAAGTATATTATTTGCCATAGAACACAATGTTTATTGCATTTCTGTACGTAGGGGAATGAAATCAGCACCTAAACTGATATACACACAGAAACAGAAAATACGATTCCAATAGAAATCACTTGGAAGTGTGTAATTAGTAGCAGCTCTGTGGGGCGCTTTGTATAGAAGGACTAGGAGTTGGTGGCATTGAGTGGGGCTTGGGCATAGTGGCAGAGCGAGTCAGCCAGGTGTCCTGATTCCCAAAAGACAGGTAAGCATGGTGCAGGCATGTCGTACATGCATTTGATCTTCAAAAAGCTTCAACTCATTCTAGCACGACTATCATGGATAAGCAATGACCACTGACTATTTCATTTAATTTCTTTGTATCATCTTAAAGACTAGAATGATCTCTAAGCTGCCCAGGCCTTAATGTTTCTTAGGTCACTTTAGTCATTCACTTGAATACTTCTTGTGTTAATTAAAGTGATTTTGGACCGGGTACGGTGGTTCATGCCTGTAATTCCCGGCACTTTGGGAGGCTGAGGTGGGAGGATCACATGAGGTCAGGAGTTCAAGACCAGCCTGGCCAACATGGTGAAACCCCGTGTCTACTAAAAATACAAAAATTAGCCGAGCATGGTGGCGGGCACCTGTAGTCCTAGCTACTTGGAAGGCTGAGGCAGGAGAATCACTTGAACCCAGGAGGTGGAGGTTGCAGTGAGCTGAGATCATTCCACTGCACTCCAGCCTGGGCAACAGAACGTGACTCCATCTCAAAATAGAAAGAGAGAGAGAGAGGGAGGGAGGGAGGGAGAGAGAGAGAGAGAGAGAGAGAGAGATTTTGATTACAAGTTAACTAAAACCACATCCAGCTATCTTAGGTATAAAAGAGAATTTATTAGAAGCATAAAGGGGCAAAAATGTAATCCGGTCTCTGGAAGGAAGTGGAATCAGGCACTAGAATACTCACTGTGTCTAAGCTCAGCTCCTCTCTGTTCTTTCTCTGTGGTTGAGTTTGTCGGCTTCCCTTGCTCAAACCTAGAGCTCAAACCGAGAGCCAAGTCTCTCAGCCTGACACAATTGACATTTTCGGCCAGGTCATTCTTTGTCAGGGGCTGTCCTGTGCATAATAGGATGTTTAGCAGCGTCCCTGGCCTCTACCCACTGGATGTCAGTAGCACCCACTCTACTCCACCTCCAAGCTGTGAGAATCATCACGTCTCCAGACATTGCCAGTGTCCCCAGTGGGCAAAAATTGCCTTTGGTGGAGAACCACTGAGCTAGACTAGCTTGGTTTTCATCATTCAATATCAAATTTCCAGAGGAGATAATCTGATTGGCCCAACTTGGGGCCTGCATCCAACTTGATTCAATTAATCATAGCCAGGTATTAATAGTATTACATGACAGAAGTATGGCTGCCAGAAATCCATGCCTGTGGAAAGGATGGCCACTTCCCAGAAAAGAGGAATGGACGGATATCCTAGTGCAGGTGTCAGTTCCATGTCCTTAATCCTAGACATGAAGCTTCTATCCTGACTCTATGTACCCTGACTCTTGGGTGATTTAGGGGACATTTTCCCAGAGATATATTTAGGATATCTACATACCTTTAAAAAAATTTAATCCAGGCCAGAAGTAGTGGCTCACGCCTGTAATCCCAGCACTTTGGGAGGATGAGGCGGGCAGATCATGAGGTCAGGAGTTCAATACTAGCCTGGCCAACATGGTGAAACCCCCGTCCCTACTAAAAATACCAAAAAAATTAGCTGGGTGTGATGGCAGGCACCTCTAATCCCAGCTACTCAGGAGGCTAAGGCAGGAGAATCACTTGAAACGAGAAGGCGGAGGTTGCAGTGAGCTGAGATAGCGCCCCTGCACTCCAACCTGGGTGAAAGAGCGAAACTCCATCTCAAAAAAAAAAAAAAAAATTTAATCTTACATAAGCAGAATATGAGAAAACAATCTTTAATTGAAAATCTTCCACCATAAGGTCTTTAAACTGAAAATATCCAATTTTTAAATTTATTTCTTCGACATCTTGTGATTGTGTCTCCTCTGTGCCAGGTGCTGGGCTAGGCCTTTCTGAACTAGGAGAATTGGGCCCTGTCTTCACAGAGGTTCTGTTTCAGTTCTGGATTGATTTAATGGTTAGGACAGGTTATCTTCCAAATACCCTACTTTGGATTGTCACTTGATAAATTTTCAAAGCCATTTTACCTTCAATAGCTAATCACTATTTTTTATGTAAAAATCTTAAAATCAGGCCGGATGTGGTGGCACATGCCTGTAATCCCAGCACTTTGGGAGGCTGAGGTGGACAGATCACCTGAGGTCAGGAGTTCAAGACCAGCCTGGCCAACGTGGCAAAACCCCGTCTCTACTAAAAATACAAAAAATTAGTCGGGCATGGTGGTGCATACCTGTAATCCCAGCTACTCGGGAGGCTGAGGCAGGAGAATCACTTGAATCCAGGAGGCAGAGGTTGCAGTGAGCCAAGATTGCACCACTGCACTCCAGCCTGGGCAACAGAGCGAGACTCGGTCTCAAAGAAAAAAAAAAAAAATCTTAAAATCAGGCCAAGTGCAGTAGCGTACGCCTATAATCCCAGCACTTTTAGGAGGCCAAGATGGGTGGACCCCCAAGCCCAGGAGTTGAAGACCAGCCTGGGCAACATGATGAAACCTCATCTCTACAAAAAAATATAGAAGTTAGCCGGGTGCAGTGGCTGAGTTGGAAAGATCATTTGAGGATGGCATGAGCCTTGGAGGTGGAGGTTGCAGTGAGCCAAGATCACTGCACCCCAGCCTGGGTGACAGAGTAAGGCCCTGGCTTTTAAAAAAAGTTAAAATCAGTCCTGTCTTTGTAACAATATGTTGTTATCTGCTTGTCTGAACTGAATGCTAGTCTTGGTATTCTTATCAGTAGTTGGTGAACAAAGGCGCCTGTTTTACTGGAATAGTCACAGTTTTGATCACTGAATTTCATTTGCTTACAGCTGTGGAAAAAAATCCCAGGGTGAGTCTTGACTCCTATTAGAAATTAACAACAAAGTATTTGGAAGATCATTTTGTCTTTTCCCAGATAACAGAAAAGCAAGTTTTTGCATTAGACAGCAAATAAGGACTTGCTCTGCAGGGAACGTTATATACCACGACCCTGTTAGGTTAAAAACAAGATGGCTCCAACCAGGCAGAGTGGCTCATGCCTAAACCCCAGCACTTTGGAGGCTGAGCTGGGTGGATCACAAGGTCACAAGATCGAGACCATCCTGGCCAACATGGTGAAACCCCATCTCTACTAAAAATATAACAATTAGTTGGGTGTGGTGGCATGTGCCTGCAGTCCTAGCTACTCGGGAGGCTGAGGTAGGAGAATCACTTGAACCCAGGAGGAGGAGGTTGCAGTGAGCCAAGATGGTGCCACTGCACCCCAGCCTTGGTGACAGAGCGAGACACCATCTCAAAAAAAAAAAAAAAGAAAGAAAAAAAAAGAAAAGATGACTCAATAGAAACTAATCTTTCCAGGCTGGGTGCAGTGGCTCACGCCTGTATTCCCAGCACTTTAGGACACTGAGGCGGGTGGATCACGAAGTCAGGAGTTTGAGACCTGCCTGAAACCCCGTCTCTAGTAAAAATACAAAAATTAGCCGGGCATTAAAAAAAAAAAAAAAAAAAAATGGCACCACTGCACTCCAGCCAGCGAGACACCGTCTCAAAAAAAAAAAAAAAAAAAAGATGGCTCAATAGAAACTAATCTTTCCCCATCTCCCGAACAGTGCTCCATTCCCGTTTAATCAACAGCAGTATCTCCCAGCATTCTGTGAGGAAATAGAGCTTCAGGATGCTTTTCAAGGAAAGAGTTCCATGGTCATATAAATTTGCATATTCCGTTCTCCTCTGGGAGAGTCCCAGCGCCAATTGACATGTTACGGTTTCAGAAATTTTCACTGCCACCACCGTTTTGGAAATAAACCTGGTAGTTAAATTTAATATGTGTAAATCCTATGTCCCCACAACCTATTCTTAGGTATATATCTAATATAAATTTTCTAGCTGGGTGTGGTGGCTCATGCCTGTAATCCCAGCACTTTGGGCAGCTGAGGCGGGTAGATGGTTCGAGCCCAGAAGTTCGAGACCAGCCTGAGCAACATGGCAAAACTCCATCTCTACAAAAAATACAAAAATTAGCCAGGTGTGGTGGCACAGTCCCAGCTATTCAAGAGGCTGAAGTAGGGAGATCACTGGAGCCCTGGAGGCCGAAGCTTCAGTAAGCTGTGATCGTGCCACTGCACTCCAACCTGAGTGACACAGCATGAACTTGTCTCAAAAATAAAAAGAAATAGGCTGGGTGGGGTGGCTTATGCCTGTAATCCTAGCACTTTGGGAGCCAAGGCTTGCGAATCACCTGAGGTCAGGAGTTTGAGACCAGCCTGGCCAACATGTCAAAACCCTGTCTCTACCAAAAATATAAAAATTGGCTGGGCACTGTAGCGAGTGCCTCTAATCCCAGCTACTTGGGAGGCTGAGGTGGAAGAATGGCTTGAACCTGGGAGGCAGAGGTTGCAGTGAGCCCAGATTGTGCCAGCGTACTCCAGCCTGAGTGACAGAGCCAGCCTCCACCTCAAAAACATAAAATAAAATAATAAATGTTCTGACACATAAGAAGACATGCTAAAATGTTTACTCGATTGTAATATATGGTAGCAGAGTTAAAGGTAAGCTACTTGCCCCTCCTAAAAGGATGGATAAGTGAAATACGATGTACAATCCTGTAGCAATCAGGACTAAAGTGCGACGTAGCGGCAGTGGAGGCGAGAGCTGGAAAATAGTTACTGAATGAGACAAGTAAGAAGCTGAATGAGATGTTTTTACAATAATGTTATTGTAAAATTTTAAGATGCGTACATGTGATATGTTTTTGTTTGTTTTTGTTTTTGTTTTCGTTTTGAGACAGTTTTGCTCTTGTTGCCCAGGCTGGAGTGCAATGGTGCAGTCTCGGCTCACGGCAACCTCCACCTCCTGGGTTCAAGTGATTCTCCTGCCTCAGCCTCCCGAGTAGCTGGGATTACAGGTGTCCGCGACCACGCCCGGTTAATTTTTTATTTTTAGTAGAGACGGGGTTTCTCCATGTTGGTCAGGCTGGTCTCGAACTCTCAACCTCAGGTGGTATGCCCGCCTTGGCCTCACAAAGTGCTGGGATGACAGGCATGAGCCACCGTGCCCAGCAGTTACATACATTTTCAAAATACACTTATATTTAAGTGCATGAGTCAAGTTTAACTGTGAAGAGATTGACTGTGTAGCGGGGGTGAGGAAGCAGTAAGAAAACAGTAACAACATACAAAAGTGATCTTGAGATGACATTTTGCAGATTGAACACATGCCTTTATCTTGATTCTCTCCCAAAAGTCTGCTAAAATGGCATTAAAAGAATTTTTTAAAAAATTAACAAATGAATTCAAAGAGACAGGAGATCTGCAGTTGAAAGAAGCTGATAGAATCCTCAAAGAAGGTAGACGGTTAACTATGACAGACCAGAGAACATTAATATCTGAAGGCCGGCATAGAGGAGAGACGTAAGAAGCAAACTCGTTGGAGCTGCAGGAGCCCAGGAAAAACAGGGGGCCTGAGGGAGCGGCTGTCTCTGCTGGACAGGCTTGAGCTAGGGTAGATATGGGGCGCTAGCTGAAGATGTGTACAAAGTGCAGCCGGGGTCCAGGAGCCCTCCTGCAAACCCTCCCAGTCCCCACCCCCAACGGCAGGCATTGCCAGTGGGGATGTAGAGTTAGAAAGTCCCTGATCTTTCAATAGCAGACAGGAAGATTAAAAAAAAAAATTAAATAAGAAAGTCCCTGGATCCTTTGATAGCAGACAGGAAGATTAAATAATAGTAATAATGATAATAATTTTTTAGAAGACTGGGCATGGTGGCTCACGCCTATAATCCCAGTACTTTGGGAGGCTGAGGCGGGTGGACCACCTGAGGTCAGGAGTTCAAGACCAGCCTGGCCAACGTGGTGAAACCCTGTCTCTACTAAAAATACAAACATTCGCCAGGCGTGGTGGTGCATGCCTGTAGTCCCAGCTACCTGGGAGGCTGAAACAGGAGAATCGTTTGAACCCAGGAGGCAGAAGCTGCAGTGAGCCGAGATCGCGCCACTACACTCTAGCCTGGGCAACAAGAGTGGAACTTCATCTCAAAAAAAAAAAGTTAAAAAAAAAAAAACAATTAAATAAGAAAGTCCCTGGATCCAAGGACTCCAGCACAGAGAACAAACCTGGCCCATGGAAACTGAGATGGAGGATGGTGAAAGGCACTGCGCTGACCTCCCTGGCTGCTCTGGCTTGCTATGGCCAGAGGGGCACACCTGGCTTCTCAAGCAAGCATCTAAAAGCAAGAGACCGCCTCTCTTCCATGAAAATGAAAGCACCTTCCAGACAGGGACTAACCCAGGCCTGTGTTAGTTTCAAAGACGTGCTTCAAAGCCTGTTGTATGTGGACCTGCACGGTGACCCTTACTCTGGCCATTCTTCCTGAGCAGATGAGCCCACCCTCGTGTTTCTGTGCTGTCGTGAAACAGTCTTCCCGTCACAGTTGCAGCGCTGACTTGTCAAGTTGCTGTTCCTAGTTCACCTCTCCAACCCCAAATCGTCAAACAATTTAGAACCACTAGACCCTAGAATAAGAACAGAAAGCACTTTTGAGATCCCATTTAATCTCTCCACTAGGAAACCTATAGCTAAAAATGTTTATATAACTTGTCTCCTAAACTGTCATCTCTGGGTTAATTAAATTAAATTTCTCTTCCAGTGGGATCCTATCAACATTGTGTTTTTGTGAAGCCTTGCTTTATGTTTTGAAGGTTGAAAGTTAGACCCAGAGAATTTCTTCGACGTTCAGTCCTGTGACTTCCGTGCCATTATTCACACGGAAAAGCTGTCAATGGGTTTTATCTTTGTTTTGCAGGAGACCAAACTGATAAATTGACCCGACCAGCTTGTGTGCTTTACTTACTATCTTATTTGTTGGCACAGGAAGAAAACAGCTAATGGCTAGGCGCGGTGGCTCACGCCTGTAATCCCAGCACTTTGGGAGGCCGAGGCAGGCGCATCACCTGAAGTCAGAAGGTCAAGACCAGCCTGTGCAACATGGTGAAACCCTGTCTCTACTAAAAATACAAAAATCAGCCAGGCTTAGTGGTGCGCACCTGTTGTCCCAGCCACTCAGGAGACTGAGGCAGGAGAATCACTTGGATGCAGATGCAGGAGGTAGAAGTTGCAGTGAGCCAAGATCGCGCCACTGCACTCTAGCCTGGGCGACAAAAAAAACAAACAAAAAAAGAGAACAGCCAAAATACAAGTTAAATATATGCACTGACTCTGTACGCTTGATACCTAAAGCTTTTCTGGATAGCATTATTTTATTATTTTAAGCAAAACTTTATTTTTCACATCAGCATTTAGGCAGCAGTAACTGGTAGGAGCAGATGGCTGGGAGATTAAAAGATAGGTCAGTGGGCCACTCAGTTTGTCCTGGAATTATCAAGACAAATCCTGTTTTCTCTCCTCATCTCTTTCCCACACCTTTTCTTGTTCTCCCCTTTTCCTATTTTATTTCATTATTTATTTATTTTTTAAGACAGAGTCTTGCTCTGTTGCCTAGGCTGGAGTGCAATGGCACAATCTTGGCTCACTGCAGCCTCTGCCTCCCAGGTTCAAGCAGTTCTCCTGCCTCAGCCTCCCAAGTAGCTGGGACTACAGGTGTGTGCCACCACACATAGCTAATTTTTGTATTTTTAGTAGAGACAAGGTTTCGTGGTGTTGGCCAGGCTGATCTGGAACTGCTGACCTCAGGTGATCCACCCGCCTTGTCCTCCCAAATTGCTGGGATTACAGGTGTGAGCCACCGCGCCCATCTCCCTTCCCTACTTTACTTGCCTTCTTTCTGTCCCTTTCTTTGGGGCATTTGCCCCCACGGCCCCATCATCCCTACCACCTTTGAAAGTTTCCAGATTGCTGGCATGAGAAGGCATGTTGTTTGGAAATGTGGCATAATTAAGAATTTCCAGGCCAGGTGTGGTAATCTTAGCGCTTTGGGAGGCAAAGGCAGGTGGATCACTGAAGCTCAAGAGTTCAAGTCCAGCCTGGGCAACATGGTGAAACCCAGCCCCTACAAAAAAAAACAAAAATTAGCTGGGTATGGTGGCCGGAGCCTGTAGTCTCAGCTACTCGGGAGGCCAAGGCTGGAGGATCGCTTGAGCACGGAAGGGACAGGTTACAGTGAGCCAAGATCACACCACTGCACTCCAGCCCCTGTCTCAAAAAAAAAAAAAAAAAAAAACCGAAATTCCAGCTGGGCATCGTGGCTCATGGCTGTAATCCCAGCACTTTGGGAGGCCAAGGCGGGCAGATCACTTGAGGCCAAGAATTCAAGACCAGCCTGTGGAACATAACGAGACCCCATTTCTACTAAAAAAAAATTTGTTTTAAGTAGCTGGGCATGGTGGTATATACCTCTAGTCTGAGCTACTAAGGAGACTGAGATAGGAGGATTGCTTGAGCCTGGGAAGTTGAGGCTGCAGTGAGCCATTGATCATACCACTGCACTCCAGCCTGGGCTGTCTCGGAAAAAAAAAAAAAAAAAAGAAGAAGAAGAAGAATTTCCACTCATCTGGGATGTGCCATGAGGTTTCATACCTTCCACGTGGTACAGCTCTATCCTCCCACTTTTGTCACATGGTAGGCTTCTTGGGGCTCTTTTTTCCCAGGGGTTTTCCTCATGCCAGTACCAAAAATTCCTCAGATTGCAGGATAAAAAGTGTCCTGGGATGTAGCTTTGAGGGGCTTGCCTCAGGCCTTCATCCAACTCAACGTCCAAGCGCCCCCTAGGAGAACTGCCTGAAGAGGGGCATTAGCTGCTTGCTGTGCACATTGAGGTCACCCGGCATTTGTTCTTCTTGGGAAGCACCTGGGCATCCTATGTTGCACAAAAACTTTCCCCTCCCTTCACGGGGTGCATGAAAGCAGCTAATTAACTCTGCCGCTCAGCGTGGGTGGCAGGAGAGAACTGCTCTGACTGCGATTCCAACATTTCTAAAATGGCAGAAAACTTACATTGCAGAGTTCTGCCTTAACATGCCAAGATTGCATATTTTGTTACTTAATTTTTGATTTAAAAATAACACACATATTTTTAAAGTCAAATAATCCTTAAGCCTATACAGTGAGAAGTAGGATGTGTTCCTTCTACCCAGACCTCCCCAGTGTTAATAGTTTCTTGTGTCTTTCCAGAAATATTCTACATAGCCTCCCTTGGCCAGCACAGTGACCAGGACTCCAAAATGATGTCAGTCACACCAGTGAGGAGAAGAAACTCACGGATGTCAAACTAGGGGAGCTGCCAAACTGGATCTTTTCTTCTCCGCCTCCTTCTTCTTCTGCTTCCTCTTCTTCCTATTCCTCTTCCTCTCTTCTTTCTCCTCCTCCTCCTCCTTCTTCCTCTTCTTGTTCTTCCTCCTCTTCCTCTTCCTCTCTTTCTCCTCTGCCTCCTCCTCTTCCTCTTCCTTCTTCTTCTTCCTCTTCCTTCTTCTTCTTCCTCTTCCTGTCTTCTTTCTTCTTCTTCTTCTTCTTTTTTTTGCGACAGGGTGTCACTCTGTTGCCCAGGCTGGAGTGTAGTGGTACAATCATGACTCACTACAGCCTCTACCTCCTAAGCTCAAGTGATCCTCCTGCCTTAGCCTCCTGAGTAGCTGGGACTACAGGTGCTCACCATCATGCTTGGCTGTTTTATTTTCTTTTATTTTTTTAGAGGTGAGATCTCACCATGTTGTCCAGGCTAGTCTTGAACTCCTGGCCCAAAGTGCTGGAATTATAGGCAGGAGCCACCACACCTGGCCTCTAACTCATTTTTTTTTTTTTTGCAAGTTTATTTTATTTATTTTATCTTTTGAGACAGGGTCTCACTCTGCCACCTAGGCTGGAGTGTGCAGTGGCACAATCTTGGTTCACTTTTACCTCTGCCTCCTGGTCTCATGTGATCCTCCCACCTCAGCCTCCCAAGTAGCTGGGACTACAGGCATGTGCCACCATACTCCGATAATGTTATTTTGTTTGTTTGTTTGTTTGTTGTAGAGATGGGGTTTCACCATGTTGCCCAGGCTAGTCTTTAACTCCTGGACTCACACAATCCACCTGCCTCGGCCCCTCAAAGTGCTGGGATTCCAGGTGTGAGCCACTGCACCCAGCAGAACTCATTCTTTTTAACAGTTGCATAGCATTCTATAGTTCAATGTACTCTTTTTTGTTGTTATAGTATATATTCACAAATGTTATTAAGCTATAACGTGGAAAACGGGCCAGGCATGGTGGCTCACGCCTGTCATCCCAGCACTTTTGGAGGCCGAGGCAGATGGATCAACTGAAGTTAGGGGTTCGAGACCAGCCTGGCCAACATGGTGAAACCCCGTCTCTACTAAAAATACAAAAATCAGCCAGGCGTGGTGGCAGGCGCCTGTAATCCCAGCTACTCGGGAGGCTGAGGCAGGAGAATCACTTGAACCCAGAAAGTGGAGGTTGCAGTGAGCTGAGATCACACCACTGCACTCTAGCCTGGGCAACAGAGCAAGATTCTGTCTCAAAAAAAAAAAAAAAAGATAGATAGATACATAGATAGACAGATAGATAGAGACATTTTAAATTAGTGCTTCTTATAGACAGTGTGCCCAAAGTCAGCTCACTTCTTTTCTTGTGGTCACCTGGTGCTTTTCCATGACAGCCAGCATGAAGCACCATGACCGCTTTGAACCAGAAAGAGCAATTTTCCCTTCAAAAGGTCAGGACTCTTGGCAATAAAATTCAGTTGAAAAATAGCTTCAGAAAAGGGGAACAGTGCTGGGTGTTAGGATATGCCACTCAGAAGTAACCTTTCACCCCGACACTGGGAGTGCAGCTGGCAGGCCGTCAGCTGCAGAGGTGTGCTGGTGCAAGGCTGAGCTCTTCCCAGGACACAGCCATCACTGTGGAGTACTAAGTACATCCCAGGAGTACTAAGCTCCAGGGCTCTCCCACTACTGTGCCGAAGGACTCCTCTAGCTCTGCAGAGCGTCCTTGGGCTGGCCTTCGCCTCCTTGGCAGCATGGCTTCTCCCCGACCCTCTCCTGCCCCCTCACCTTCCCTTTCACGGGTGTGGACCCCACAACACTCCTTAATAACCTCCTGCCTGCTAAGCCCACGACCATCCCATCCTGGGGCGGGGAAGCTGCTGGTTTTTGTAGCTAAACCACTGGTGAAGCAGCTCCCAGTGGCCTCAGGGCCCCACCACCAGAGAAACTAGGCTTTACTCCTGCCTCTGCCCCAGGCTGGATGCTGGATTTGGGAAGGCCTCTGATAGGCCCAGCTCTGGCCCACAACATGCTGCCCCTCTCAGCCATCTGTTTGGAAGCAGGAGAGACCATGGCCAGAATGAACAAGAGCAGGAGAGGATTCCAGAGCAGACAAACCAATGAGCTGCCAGATGCTGTGGGCTGTCAGACAGCACCCCCTCCCATCACTGCTTCCTGTGTACCTAGGAAGCCCATCTGACCCCAGCCCAGTCCTGCACCCGTCCATGGGGGACGGTGACTTTGGTGATGCTGGTGGTCCACCTGTTGCACGGCAGTGTGGACATTTTATTTCTCCGATGGGTTCAGAGCTCTGTGAAGCCAAGATCTTTTTTTTTTTTTAAGACAGAGGCTCACTCTGTTTCCCAGGCTGGAGTGCAGTGGCACAATCTTGGCTCACTGCAGCCTACACCTCCCAGATTCAAGCAATTCTTGTGCCTCAGCCTCTGGAGCAGCTGGGAATAGCAGGCACATGCCACTACGCCCAGTGCATTTTTGTATTTTTTTGTAATTTATTTATTTATTTATTTAATTTATTTATTTTTTGAGACGGAGTCTCACACTGTCACCTGGGCTGGAGTACAGTGGCACGATCTTGGCTCACTGCAACACCTACCTCCCAACTTCAAGTGATTCTCCTGCCTCAGCCTCCTGAGTAGCTGGGATTACAGGTGCCCACAGCCATACCCGGCTAATTTTTTGTATTTTTGGTAGAGACAGAGTTTCACTGTGTTAGCCAGGATGGTCTCGATCTCCTGACCTCGTGATCCGCCTGCCTTGGACTCCCAGAGTGCTGAGATTACAGGCATGAGCCACCGCGCCCGGCCTTGTAATCTTTATACATTTTAGCAGAGACAGGGTTTCACCATGTTGGCCAGGCTGGTCATGAACTGGACTCAAGTGACGGGCCCGCCTCAGCCTCCCAAAGTGCTGGGATCACAGGTGTGAGGCACCGCCTCTGGTCAGCACCACACTCTCTAAACTATATTCCTCATGGGCCCAGACTGGGTGTCCTAAGTACTGGTGGATGAGCTGAGCCCGTACTAGCTCATGGCTGTGTAAGTTGAAATGAGCAAGAGGGGAACCACTCAGAAAGAGCTTGATTATCCCCCAGATGCATTTTTTGACCCATTTCAGCAGTTCAAAATAGTGCTGACCTGCCAGTACAAGCAGGCCTTGAGGTCAGTAAAAGGTAACATGACAGACATAAAAAGCAAATTAAAAACCCACAACCTCAGAGAATAGCTCCCGATGCCCAGCTCCTTCTCATGGCACCCCCTGCCCCATCCCACCAGTGTCAGGTCAGAAAGCCCCATGCTGTGCCGGGTGGGGATTTAAGACTCCCGGCTCCCCCACCCCTGCCGCCCTGTAGAACAAGGCGCTGCCACCCAAGCCTGTTTCCTGAGAACCAGTCGGACCAGGACAGGCCCCTGACCACACCCAGCAAACTGGAATCCTGGCCAAAGGTGCTGTGAGTCCATGAGGTGCTGGCAGGGAGGTGCTGGAAGGAGGGTGTGCAGAGGCTGAGGGAGCCAGGATGGGGGCTGCAGGGAGCAGGGGCAGGCAGGGAAGGCAGGAATCGTGAGCTCCTGGGTTGCAGACAAGACTTGTGGGGGCGCACAGAGACAGAGCACTTTCCCCAGTGCTTTGTTGCCATGTTTTTGTGCTGATGGCATCAGATGAAAGAGAAAAGAAATCTCAAAAGGAGCCATCCCTAGCCACTAATCTGTGTCTGTCTGGATCCTCCTTTCACTTTAGAATGTGAGGGACAGGCTAGAGAGTTGAACCTTTTCCTTGGGCATTGACATTTTGACAGGGATCACTTGTTTAATCAAAGAGATTAAACTCTAAGGAAAGAATTTCAGGTGTCAGCTGGGACTGCATTTTCCATGTAATCTGGAGGGCAGAGGGGACCTGCTTTTTCCCCAGGGGCAGCCTCCAAGGGAGGCTCTGAGAAATACATTTTGTTATCTGCAGAGGGAGGGGCTTGGGTCCGAGCTCTGAGGTCACTTACATCTGAGGATATTTACAGATAAGCGAGGTCCCAGCACTTAGCAACTTGTGTGGGGAATTAGGCGAGCAAAACTTGAAGGACTCTCATGAAAGCAGGGACCATGTTCAGGTGGCCAGCGAGGGTGACCCCAGGAGATTCCCAGAAAAGGGAAGGAATTTAGGAATCAATGCAAAATTAATAGGAGACTGACCACCTTTTCGGGAGGGATTTGGGAGAAAGATGGATATTCCAGGACAGGTAGCTGGTAAGTTTTCATGGGACAAAAGGAGAGGAGGAAACAAACCAACTGCATTTCCATTCTCTGGGATTTCACCAGTTGCTCAGTGTGACCTTCGTTATGGGCAGGTGGGGACATCAGAGACTTTGACTTCAGTGGGAGTACGCAGTTTGCTATGGTCATTCAGTCAGTGAATGGAAAATTCATTCAACTAACATTGTGTGACTGCAACGTGCCAGGGACGGTGCTCAGGGAAGAAGCAGAGTGGTGAACACGGCGGTTTCAGGCCCTGCCTTCACAGGATCCACAATCTAACATGACAGCCAGACATGGCATAAGCAACTGGAGATGGCATATACGTGACAGGAGCCTATGATGGAAGTGCTGAGTGTGTGCACGCTCAGGGTTCCCATACCCTCGTGCGCTCTCCACACTGCTCTGATGCCGGTGGACTTCACGATCATGCTGAACAAATTGGATCCTTGACAGGTGAGGTGCCTTGCCCGAGGTTACACCACCGATAAATGGCACAGCTGGGATTCAAACAAAGCTCTGTGTGACATCCAGATATGGGCTTTTAAATCTTTTTGTTGAAAATAACGGAAATCTAACTCAAACCTGCCGGACACGGTGGCTCATGCCTGTAATCCCAGCACTTTGGGAGGCCAAGGCTGGAGGATTGCTTGAGCTCAGGAGTTTGAGACCAGCCTGGGCAACATGGTGAAACCCCGTCTCTACAGAAAATACAAAAATTAGCTGGGTGTGGTGGCACGCGCCTGTGGTCCCAGCTACTCTGGAGGCTGAGTCAGGAGGATTGCTTAAGCCCAGGAGGTCGAGGCTGCAGTGAGCCATGATCATGCCACTGCACTCCATCCTGGGCAACAGAGCAAGACCCTGTCTCCCAAAAATAAATAAATAAATAAATCCGACTCAATCAGCCAATCAACCCAATGCATCTTAAACAAGGACGAGAATGTTGGGGATCTCAGAACTGCAACGTCTACGTGTAGGCTTGAAACATGTCTATGTGAATCCAGAGGCTGAGATGATGCTGCTGGGGCTCTGTCCTCTGCAGATGTCCCTCTGCTCTCTCAAGAGGCAGGCTTCACGGTCACCCCAGCTCGGGACCATGCCAGTCACCCCACTAGAAAGAGTTTTGTTTGTTTGTTTGTTTGCTTGTTTTGAGGAGTCTCACTCTGATTCCCAGGCATGACATGATCTCGGCTCACTGCAACCTCTGTCTCCTGAGTCCAAGCGATTCTCCTGCCTCAGACTCCTGTAGCTGGGATGACAGACGGCGCCACCACACCCAGGTGATTTTTCCATTTTTAGTAGAGATGAGGTTCTGCCATGTTGGCTAGGCTGGTCTCGAACTCCACCCACCTTGGCCTCCCAAAGTCCTGGGATTACAGGCATTAGCCACCACCTCCGGCCTAGAAAGAGCTTCTGCTGTGTAGCCTGGAGAGGGCTTTGGCTGACCTTGTTTGGGTCACATCATTAAACCCATCAGGGGGCATTTGATGACCCAAGCCTGGCCAATGACCACCCTTGGGCAGCCCCAGCTGAACCACACAGAGTCAGCTTAAGCCACCCTGCTCTCCATGCCATTGCCTGTCCAGTCCACCTATTCCCTGCACCAAGCCCCAGGGCCCAGAGTGCTAAGAGTTGGTGCAGGTAGGAGAGAATGCAATGAACGCTGTGGGTGAATCCCATTTTGCATCACAAGATCACCTAACAACTAGTATTTATTCATGCCACAAATTGTTTTGCACACATTACTTAAGCTACTCTTTGGGCAAGGCACTATTCTAGGCCCTGGGACCAGCGGTCTTTTTGCGGTTGTTTTTTCAAGATGGAGTCTCGCTCTGTTGCTGGAGCGCAGTAGCACGAACATGGCTCACGGCAGCCTGCCGGGCTCACTCAACCTCCTGGGCTCAAATGATCCTCCTGCCTCAGTCCCCTGAGTATCTGGCGCCACAGGTGTGCACCACCATGCCCAGCTAATTTTTAAATTTTGTGTGGAAATGGAATCTCACCATGTTGCCCAAGGTGGTCTCAAACTCCTGGGCTTACCCCGTCCTCCCACCTCAGCCTCTGGAGTAGTTGGGATTACAGACACACACCCCTAGGCCCAGCTAATTTTTCAGATATTTTGTAGAGAGAGGGTTGGTCTGGTCCAGTCTGGTCTGGAACTCCTGGGCTCAAGCAATCCTCCTGCCTCAGCCTCTCAAAGTACTGGGATTACAGGCATGAGCCACTGCGCCCAGCCTCTAGAGGTTTTTGTTATTGTTGTTTGTTTGTTTTGAGATGGAGTCTCGCTCTGTCACCCAGGCTGGAGTGCAGTGGTACAGTCTCGACTCACTACAACCTCCACCTCCCGGGTTTCAGCAGTTGTCTGCCTCAGCCTCCCACGTAGCTGGGATTACAGGCACCTACCACCACGCCCGGCTAATTTATTTTTATTTTTATTTTTGTATTTTTAGTAGAGATGGGGTTTCACCATCTTGGCCAGGCCAGTCTTGAACTCCTGACCTTGTGATCCACCCACCTCGGCCTCCCAAAGGTCTGGGATTACGGGTGTGAGCCACTGCACCCGGTCTGTTTTTTGTTTTTGTTTTTTAATTAAACAAGACTTTATTTATTTAGGTATTATTTATATTCAATAAAATGCACAAATCTAGAATATTCATTTTGATAAGTTTTGGAATTTTTTTTTTTTTTTTGAGACACAGTCTTGCTCTGTCGCCCAGGCTGGAGTGCAGTGGTATGATCTTGGCTCACTACAACCTCTGCCTCCCAGATTCAAGCGATTCTCTTGCCTCAGCCTCCCGAGTAGCTGGGACTACAGGCGTGTGCCACCATGTCCAGCTGTTTTTTGTATTTTTAGTAGAGATGGGATTTCACCGTGTGAGCCAGGCTGGTCTCGAACTCCTGTCCTCAGGCAATCTGCCTGCCTCAGCCTCCCAAAGTGCTGGGATTACAGGATTGAGAGTTTTGATCATTGTATACACCCTTGTATCCTGCAGCCTAAACAAGATACAGAGCATTTCCACCACACCAGAGAATTCCTTATCTTTTTACAACATGTCGTTTTTGGCATCTGGCTTCTTCCACTTAATTTTTTTTTTTTTTTTTTTT
>NW_012117733.1:1686463-1693461 GCF_000951035.1 Colobus angolensis palliatus | reverse complement strand
GCTCTTAAGGAACTCCCTGTCTAGTGGAGGAGGGAAGCATTTGAAAAATCTGAATGTGGTAAAAACAGCCGAAGCCTATGAACTCATTCATGTGTAAAGAGCTCTTATAGGCCAGGCGCAGTGGCTCACACTGTAATCCCAGCACTTTGGGAGGCCGAGGCGGGCAGATCACTTGAGGTCAGGAATTCAAGACCAACCTGGCCGACATGGCGAAAACAAAAATATAAAAAAATTTGCCAGACGTGCTGGTAGGCACCTGTAGTTCCAGCTACTCGGGAGGCTGAGGCAGGAGAATCGCTTGACCCCGGGAGGTGGAGGTTGCAGTGAGCACTTTGGGAGGACGGGGTGGCAGATGGCTAGAGCCCAGGAGTTTGAGACCAGCCTGGGCAACATGATGAAACCCTGTTTCTACAAAAATTACAAAAACTTAGCCAGGCATGGTGGTGCATGCCTGCAGTCCCAACTGCTTGTGGGGCTGAGGTGAGAGGATCCCTAGAGCTCAGGAGGTCAAGGCGGCAGTGAACCGTGATCACACTGCTGCACTCTAGCTTGGGGGACAGAGCAAGACCCTGTCTCAAACAAACAAACAAACAAACAAAATCACTCTATGATCCAGCATCCCACTCCTAAAGAACTGAAAGCAGGGACTCAAACAGATACTGTGCACCAATGTTCATAGCAACACTGTCAACAGTAACCAAAGGGAAACAAGCCAAATGTGCATCCGCGGACGAGAAAAGAGACAAAGTGTGTCCATCCATACAATGAAATAGGATTCAGCTATAAAAGGGAGTTGAGCACTGAAGTATGCTACATCATGGATGAACCTTTGCAATATTAAAATAAGTAACAGAAGCCAGACACAAAAGGTCACATATTGTGTGATTCCATTGATATGATATGTACAGAAGAATTAAATCCACAGAGACAGAAAGCAACTTGGTGGATGCCGCAGGGACCTTTGTTTGAATCCCAACTTTGCCATTTATTGGTGGTCTAACCTTGAGCAAGGTATTTAACCTCTCGCGATTCCAGTTCGTTCATCTGGAGAAGGGGGATGCCTGCGAAGCCCACCTCAGCAGAGCACCGTATGGGAACTCCAAGCTTGGACCTGCTCAGCACTTTTGTTTTCTTTTTCTTTTTTTTTTTTTTGAGATGGAGTCTCGCTTTGTTGCCCAAGCTGGAGTGCAGTGGCACAATCTTGGTTCACTGCACCCTCTGCCTCCTGGATTCAAGTGATTCTCTTGCCTCAGCCTCCTGAGTAGCTGGGGTTAACGGTGTGGGCCACCACGCCTGGCTAATTTTTGTATTTTTAGTACAGACCGAGTTTCACCATGTTGGCCAGGCTGGTCTTGAACCCCTGACCCTTCTCGGCCTCCTAAAGTGTTGGGATTACAGGCGTGAGTCACCGCGCCGGGGCCCTGCTTAGCACTTCTGTCATAGGCTCCTGTAACACATGCCATTTCCAGTTGTTTTGTATCTGGATGTCACGTTAGACTGGACTCCACGTTGGCAGGGACTGCAGCTGCTGTGTTGACCACTCTGCTTCTGCCCTGAGCACAGTCCCTGGCACGTTGTCATCACACAGGCTGGCAGGGGAGAATGGAGAGTGACTGTATTTGGGGTGAGGAGAACACTTTGGAGCTAGATAGCAGTGGTGCCTGCAGAACACTGAATGTTTTAAATGTCACTGAATTCTTCATTGTATTTTATTTTATTTTTTATTTTTTTGAGACAGGGTCTCTCTCTATTACCCAGGCTGGGCTGGGAGTGCAGTGGGACAATCATAGCTCATTGCAGCCTCAACCCGCACCCCCCAGGTTAAGCCATCTTCCCTCCTCAGCCTCTGGAGTAGCTGGGAACACAGGTGCACACTACCATGCCCGGCTAATTTTTTTTCTTTTTTGGGGGGACAGCATCTCACTATGTTGTCTAGGCTGGTCTCAAACTCCTGGGCTCAAATGATCCTCCCACCTTAGTCTCCCAAAATGCTGGGATTACAGGTGTGAGCCACTGCACCCGGCCTGAATTTTTCACATTTAAATGGTTCATTTTACGTTACTTGAATTTCACCTCGATAAAAAACAACAAGGCATCTGAAGTTGTCCAGAGGCAGGCCGGGGTGACTCACCCCTCTGGGGGTCAGGAACGCTGTTCTGGATAACTCGGATCCCCCTGGGGATATGAGTCTGAACTGCCCCAGCGAGTGCAGCTGTGTGCAGGGCCCGCAGTTCCTGTTTCCTTCCAGCCTACAGCCCAGAGAGGCGCGTGCTTCTCCCCACGGAGGTGGGTCTTCATTTCAGGGTCAGACCTGAAAGCATCGGTTGCGTTTGCTGGAGTTGTTGTCAGCATATTTGCAGCTTTGATTTAGAGGCTGGGATAAAGGGCGATTATCAAAGGGCTGCATGTTCCCGGCATGGCCACGATGGGCCCGGACAGTGTCCCTGGAGGCAGCAAGCTCACTGGACAGGAACAGAGGTGCCATTGTGTGTGGCTAAAGCAGCTGGGAAGTCAGTGCTTCTCTGCTGCACTGTGAGGCAGGAAGAAGATGTATTTCCACCTTGCGGGGCACCTCGTGTCCTGTCTGGGGGGTCTGTGGGCACCAGGCTCCACCTAGGTCCTACTGCAGGAAGTGGGGAGGCCAGAGGCTCTGGGGCCTTCATTTAGATTTTTCGAGAATTCCTGCCTCCATGCTTTGTCCAAAGCTCTCCTGAAAACCCCTTGGAAAGTCAGCCACAGCATAGTGGAGGTGCTGTTCCCACGGTTCATGTCATGCGGCCCCAGAAGGTCTGACTCGCTGCAGGTGACTGGGCAGGAGGACATACAGCAACGCTTCAGTCCCACGACTGCCCTGGTGACGCGGGCCATGTCCTCACCCTCACGCCCCTTGTTGCCCCTTTATTTCTGGCATTTCCTTCCTCGGTAGGAGGCCCCCTCTCTGGTGCCCCAAATAAACACCAGACCCTACCTGTCAATCACACCCCTTCACTAACACAATGTCACCCTTTCTGTACGTCAGTGCCCTGTCTGTCAGAGCTTTGTGATACAGACTCAAACTATTTGGGGATTCTATGTTGGCCAAGCATTGGCCAGGTATTTGACATGTGTGGATTCTTTTAACCCTTGTAATTACTGCATAAAGCAGGTATTACTAAATCCATTGTTCGGATAAGGGCACTGACTCAGAAAGATTGGGATTGGCCAAGGCAAAAAGCTGGTGAGTGGTGGGGCAGGATTCAAACATCTGAGTTACTGTTTTTTAAACTGTAACTTCAAAAAAAAACAATAACAAAACAAAAACCCAACAAACAAAAATAAATAAATAAACTGTAAGTTCAATAAGCTGGCCCTATAAATAAACCAGTTACTAGAGGCGTTATCCCTCCAGAGAAAAAATAAGAGATTTCTGTGGCAGCAGTCGTATATTTGTAGAGATGGGAGTGATTTGGATAGATTTTTTAATGATGGGGCGGGGTCTTCACACAGCCCCTAAATCACCAAATGTGACTGCCTGGTCTACCTGCACCAGAAGCTGCTATTTGACAGCTTTACTTAGCGAATGGCTTAATCATGGCATTTCCCCCTTGAATTGATGTAAAGGTGACTCCAAGAGCACAAATTCATTGAAGGTATTTCTGCCACTGTCCCCTTCATGTATATATATCAAAGAAAATCAAGAGTAGGACGGCCCTGAGGCCCTGGCGTGAGCTGGAATGCTCTTCTCCAACTCATGGTGTTGTCTTCTATGCTAGTCTGTTCTCTCATTGCTACAGAGAAATATCTGAGACTGCATCATTTATAAAAAACAAGATTCAATTGGCTCACGGTTCTGCAGGCTGTACACGTAGCATAGCACCGGCAACAGCTTCTGGGGAGGCTTCAGGAAGCTTCCAATCATGGCGGAAGGCGAAGGGGAGCAGGCAACTGACACGGCCAGAGAGGGAGCGGTGGCGGGGGGGCACATTTTTAAACAACCAGATCTCATGACAACTCACGACTGTGAGGGATCCAACCCCATGACCCAAACACCTCCCACCACGCCCCACCTCCACCTCTAGCACTGGGGATTACAATTCAACATGAGATTTGGTGGGGACACAGACCCCAATTATTTCATCTTCTGTGAAGCCCAACCAGATCCCCCATCCCTGACACAAATTGCTCCTTGTTTGGTATTTCTCACCTCCGTTAGACTGTGAGAGCCTTGCGCTCAGGCACTGTGTTTTAGCTTCCTTTTCAGTGCTCTTTCAGTGAGAAAAACATTAAAGAATGAAGAAAGGGAGGAAAGAGGAAAAGCTTCCAGAAGGCTTACAATTCAATATTAAAAAGATAATGTGGGGCCGGGCATGGTGGCTGACGCCTGTAATCCCAGCACTTTGGGAGGCCAAGGCAGGCAGATCACGAGGTCAGGAGTTCGAGACCAGCCTGACCAACATGGTGAAACTCCTGTCTCTACTAAAAATACAAAATTAGCCCAGCATGGTGGCGCACACCTGTAATCCCAGCTACTCAGGAGGCTGTACTCCCTTGAACCCGGGAGGAAGAGGTTGCAGTGAGCCAAGATAGTACCACTGCACTCCAGCCTGGGTCACAGAGGGAGACTCTGTCTCAAAAACAAACAAGCAAAAAACACAATTAAAAATAGGCAAAGAATCTGAATAGACATTTCTCCAAGCAAGATATATAAATGGCCAATGAGCTCATGCAAAGATGCTCAGCTGGGCGCAGTGGCTCATGCCTGTAATCCCAGCAATTTGGGAGGCCGAGGTGGGTGGATCACCAGAGGACAGGAGTTCAAGACCAGCCTGGCCAACATGGTGAAACACCCTGTCTACTAAAAATACAAAAGAATTGGCAGGGTATGGTGGTGCATGCCTGTAGTCCCAGCTACTCAGGAGGCCGAGGCGGGAGAATTGCTTGAACTCAGGAGGCGGGGGCTGCAGTTAGCCAAGATCATACCACTGCACTCCAGCCTGGGCAACAGAGTGAGACCCTGTCTCAAACAGAACAAAACAAAACAAAAAACTGTAAGTCACTTATTTTAGCTGTCTTTTTTGGGTAGTTTTATTTTAAAATCTAAATTTTGGAACTTGTGATAAAGTTGAGGCTTACACATACGAAATTTTAAACCAGAACTGTATTTAGCTTTGTTTTAGCTTTGAAGAAGTTATCTATCTTTCACCATGGAAAGAGAAGCTGTGCTATCAAAATAGCTCCTCCCCGCTCTCTGCTAAGTGAAAATGTGAAATCTCCCAGCTGACTATTTTCATCTGCATAAGTAATCATTTCCTGCTCTCCTCCCTTCTCTCCTTTCTGTGTAGGGGGACAGAAGCTATATATATATATATATATATATATATACACACACACACACACACACACACATACAGTTTAGCTGTGTTTTGTAGTCAGAAAGACTAGTGACTAACTTTAGAGGAGATAAAATAAGAAGCTCTCATATCTTTAAAAAAAAAAAAAAGTCAAATGTGAGTCTTGACTGTCCTAGGAAACCCCCCTTTTCAGGTCGGTGGCTTCTAATGATCTCATCTTCCACGAAGCTCAGCCCAGAGAAGCCACGTCGCTCAGGACTTTTGCTCTTCCCTCTTTGGAGACAGAAGCAAACAAAGAGACTATGATTTCTTTTTTTCTTGAGAGACCACCTTTTACGATATTTGCTCTAAATACATAGTCTAAATCATAAACCTCAAGCCAGGCACAGTGGCTCATGCCTGTAATCCCTGCACTTTGGAAGGCTGAGGCGGGAGGATTGAGTGAGCTCGGGAGTTCAAGACCATCCTGGGCAACATACGGAAACCCCATCTCTACTAAAAATCAAAAAAATTAGCCAGGTACAGTGGCATGTGCCTGTAGTTCCAGCTACTGAGGAGGCTGAAGCAGGAGTATTGCTTGAGCCCTAGAAGTCAAGGATGCTGTGAGCTGTAATTGCACCACTGAACTCCAGCCTGGCCAACAGAGTGAGACACTGTCCCAAAAAAGAAAAACCATATGCCTGGTCTAATTTTGATCAAAGGTATTTTTGAGCCTTACTATAGGAACAGGCATTCCATTTGTTTTTTTTGTTTTTTTTTTTTTTTGAGACGGAGTCTCGCTCTGTCGCCCAGGCTGGAGTGCAGTGGCCAGATCTCAGCTCACTGCAAGCTCCGCCTCCCAGGTTCACGCCATTCTCCTGCCTCGGCCTCCCGAGTAGGTGGGACTACAGGCGCCCGCCACCTCGCCCGGCTAGTTTTTTTGTATTTTTTAGTAGACACGGGGTTTCACCATGTTAGCCAGGATGGTCTCGATCTCCTGACCTCGTGATCCGCCCGTCTCGGCCTCCCTAAGTGCTGGGATTACAGGCTTGAGCCACCGCGCCCGGCCTCCATTTGTTATATAATATATCATTGAAGATCTTTCCTTGCCAATCTGCCCAGGAGGACAATCTGTGTAGTCATTTGCCCTGTGGCGACACAGGCAGCCTGAAATGTGCCTGGTGGAAGTTCTACACTACCGAATGGTATTTTGCTGCTTGCCAAAAATAACTTGTAAAGAAGAAGAGCTGGTCCCAGATGTCTGTGGGTGAAACACGTTGAAAGACCTCTCTGAAGGCCTGCAAAATGATTTGCCTGTGAAGTGGACCACTTCATCTTTGGGTGAAAAGAGGAAATTATTATTTACCCCTAAGGCCTGGGAGGAGGTCTTATTTCAGCTTGTCTCATTTTTGGATGCTGGCAGATGGGAAAAGCCAACGAAATAAATTGGTCGAGGGTGTTGCAATAGGTCACAGAGCTGGGGAGGATGTCTGAGGGCTGAATTCATGTCACTGTCAGTTGCCTCTCTCCCTGACTACTCCTGTCACTTGGAAAACTACGGTAAAGATAAATTAACCCAGGCAGTGAAGAGCTGGCCATGTAGATCTATAGTCCCAAGAGCTCAGGGTCTGCTGCTGGCTCACTGCCATTTCAGCCTCTTTAGTAACTTCTTTTTTTTTTTTTTTTTTT
>NW_012117733.1:1671842-1679156 GCF_000951035.1 Colobus angolensis palliatus | reverse complement strand
GTATTTTTAGTAGAGATGGGGTTTCTCCATGTTGGCCAGGCTGGTCTCGAACTCCTGACCTCAGGTGATCCACCTGTCTTGGCCTCCCAAAGTGCTGGGATTACAGGTGTGAGCCACTGGGCCTGGCCCCCGCACTTTTTTTTTTCAATGAAGTCTTGTTCTTGTCACCCAGGCTGGAGTGCAGTGGTGCAGTCTCAGCTCAAGCAATTCTCCTGCCTCAGCCTCTTGAGTAGCTAGGATTACAGGCGGCCGCCACCACGCCCAGCTAATTTTTGTATTTTTAGTAGAGACGGGGTTTCACCATGTTGTCCAGGCTGCTCTCAAACTCCTGACCTCAAGTGATCCATCCACCTGCCTCTGCCTCCCAAAGTGCTGGGATTACAGGTGTGAGCCACCGCACCCGGCCTCTGTTTTTTTTTTTAGACAGGGTCTTGCTCTGTCACTTGAGCTAGAGGGTAGTGACACAATATCAGCTCAGTGCAACCTCCACCTCCTGGACTCAAGCAATCCTCCCACCTCAGCCTCCCAAGGAGATGGAACTAGAGGCAAGCCCACCATGCCCGGCTAATTTTTGTATTTTTTGCACAGACAGGGTTTCGCCGTGTTGCCTAGGCTGGTCTCGAACTCCTGGGCTCAAGCCATCTGCTCGCCTCAGCCTCCCAAAGTGCTGGGATCACAGGTGTGAGCCACCATGTCTGGCCAGCAAGTTCTTTGGTCATGGCAAAATGAAACCAAGTTGAAAACTGAAAAACAACGCAGGGGAAAATGTGGTCCTTGCCGGTGATTTGTTCATTGTCATTAGCAACCCACTTTTGGTCCAGATTGATACTGAACAGTAAAAGTGTCTGGTTGTTATTGAACGGGGTGCTTTGTGTGTTGGAAAATGTGAGTCAGACCCGGAGGGGAAATTCAGCCCCACTGAGAAGTCAAGCATGGCGTCAAGCCAATGAGAAAAGGTCAGTAAATTTCTAGAGTTTTATTTCACTGTACTCTATTCAGGAAACTGGAATGGGAAATTAAAATTCCAGCCTAGACATAATCGTCACTGATATTTAAGAGACAGAAAGAAAATTTCTCAACTCTTTGAAAGAAGTTGCAAACACAGCCTGATCTCTTTATGTCGAAATGGTCCAGGTGACAGTGTGAGAAGGTGACGCTCTGTTCACTAAGAGGGCAGGGGCCAGGTGTATTTTAGGACCCTCATCTATGTGATCCCAGACAAGTTACTGAGCTTTGTTGAGCCTCAACTGCATTGGACGGTTTTAGGTCTTAAATCTTTTTTTTTTTTTTGAGATGGAGTCTTGCTATGTTACCAGGCTGGAGTGTAGCGGCACAATCTCGGCTCACTGGAACCTCCGCTTCCTGCCTTCAAGCAATCCTCCTGCCTCAGACTGCTGAGTAGCTGGGACTATAGGCGCATGCCACCGCATCCGGCTTATTTTTAGTAGGGACAGGATTTCACCATTTTGGCCGGGCCAGTCTTGAACTCCTGACCTCAGGTGATCTACCCGCCTTGGCCTCCCAAAGTGCTGGGATTACAGCCATGACCCACCTTGCCCGCGTAGGTCTTAAATCTAAGATACAAAATAATCTGACACTACTGCTCCATGTTCCTATTGGGTAAACCAAGACCCCCCCCACCAGCAAGCCACGGAATTACCTTTAATGACAGATTACAAACAAAATAATACTACAGTAACGACTTGTCATCATGTACCTTCTCTGTGCCAGGCTTTCCTCTCACAGCCATGTAGCAAGGTAGGTATTGTGACCTTTTTACAAGTGAGAAGATTGAAGGTAAGGGGCTAATCCACCTGGGCTGTGATTTATTTATTTATTATTATTTTTTGGACACAGGGTCTCACTCCTGTCACCCCAGGCTGGAATGCAGTGGCACGATCTCAGCTCACTGCAGCCTCGAATTCCCAGGCTCAGGCGATCCTTCCTCCTTAGCCTCTTGAGTAGCTGGGACTACAAGCACGCACCACCATGCCTGGGGAATTTTTGTTTTGAGACAGAGTCTTGCTCTGTTGCCAGGCTGGAGTGCAATGGTGCGATCTCGGCTCACTGCAGCCTCTACCTCACAGGTTCAAGTGATTCCCCTGCCTCAGCCTCCCGAGCAGCTGTGATTACAGGCAGGCACCACCATGTCCAGCTAATTTTTGTATTTTTAGTAGAGACAGGATTTCACCATTTTGGCCAGGCTGGTCTCAAACTCCTGACCTCAGGTGATCTCCCCAGCTCAGCCTCCCAAAGTGCTAGGATTACAGGTGTGAGCCACCGCACCTGGCCTAATTTTAAAAGTTTTTGTAGAGACAGGGTCTTACTGTGTTGTCCAGGCTGGTCTCGAACTCCTGGGCTCAAATGATCCTCCCTACTAGGCCTCCCAGAGTGTTGGGATTATAGACTTGAGCCACCACGCCAGGCCAGGCTGTGATTTAAACACAGAGCTCTTTGGTGCGATCCATCCATTCTGCCAACCTGTCCTTTGCCACCCAGAGCACTGTGTTTTTTTTTTTTTTTTTTTGAGACAGAGTCTCCCTCTGCCGCCCAGGCTGGAGTGCAATGGCACGATCTCGGCTCACTGCAACCTCCACCTCCCGGGTTCAAGAGATTCTACTGCCTCAGCCTCCTGAGTAGCTGGGATTATAGGTGTGTGCCATCACGCCCGGCTAATTTTGGTATTTTTAGTAGAGTCGGGGTTTCACCATGTTGGTCCGGTTGGTCTCGAACTCTTGACCTCATGATCTGCCCACCTCAGCCTCCCAAAGTGCTAGGATTACAGGTGTGAGCCACTGTGCCCCGCCAGGTTTGTTGTTTTTAGGTGCCACATGTGAGTGAGATCTTACAGTGTTTGTCTCTCCGTGCCTGGCTTGCCTCACCCTAACATCACATCCTGCAGCTTCATCCATGTTGGCACAAGTGACGTGACAGGAGTTCAGGAAGGGTTTTTAGAGCGGAATCAGCGATGGTGCCTGTCCAGGGAGAGACATTTAGGCTGGGGCAAGAAGAACGAACAGGAATCAAACTCATGACAAGTCAAGAAAAGAAATTTCCAGGAAGACACTGAGGTGGAAGGAAATTGGCTTGGTCTGTTTTGTTTGAGGAACTGAAAGGCGGCCTGGGGTGTGAAGAGAGGTTGAGTGAGAGGCGTCTGTGGCAAGAGACTGGGCTGTCCCCCTGGCTTCCTTGGTGGTTCTACCCTGAGAAGTAAGAGGCAGGGAAGGGCACAAGCTAATCTGTTTCTGGTTTTCCCAGGCTGCTCTGTGAGAGCCACAGAAAGGGAAGTACAAAAGTAGAAGTAGGCTGGGTGTGGTGGCTCACGCCTGTAATCCCAGCACTTTGGGAGGCTGAGGCAGGTGGATCGCTTTAGGTCAGGAGTTCAAGACAAGTCTGACCAACATGGTGACCCCCACCTCTACTAAAAAACATACAAAAATTAGCCAGGCATGGTGGCAGGTGCCTGTAGTCCCAGCTACTCAGGAGGCGGAGGCAGGAGAATCACTTGAATCCAGGAGGCGGAGGTTGAGGTGAGCCGAAATCACACCACTGCACTCCAGCCTGGTGACAAAGGGAGACTCCATCTCAAAAACAACAACAACAACAACAACGTGGGACTGGGCATGGTGGCTCACGCCTATACTCCCAGCACTTTGGGAGGCCGAGGAGGGCAGATCACCTGAGGTGGGGAGTTCGAGAACAGCCTGACCAACATGGAGAAACCCCGTCTCTACTTAAAACACAAAATTAGCCAGATGTGGTGGTGCATGCCTGTGATCCCAGCTACTCAGGAGGCTGAGGCAGAAGAATCGCTTGAACCCGGGAGGCGGAGGTTGCAGTGAGCTGAGATTGTGCCACTGCACTCCAGCCTGGAACAGAGCGAGACCCTGTCTCAATAAATAAGTAAATAAATAAATAAAGTAAGTTAGGCTATGACAGGCAATATGGCCTTGCCAGGCTCTGCCTCCATCTCTCTCTCAGCTCACACCAGCTGACATGGAGAGACCCAGGGAGAGGCCCACGTGAGGAGGAACTGAGGTCGTCAGCCAGCAGCATCTGCCAGACATGGGTGATTTCAGCCTTCAAATCTTCCAGTTGCAATCCCCAATCCCTGGGAGCAAAGACAAGCCATCACTGCTGGACCCTGTCTGAATTCCTATCCATAGAATCCATGAACATAACAAAGGGCTGCTTTACACAGCTAGATTTGGGGGTAATCTGCTGTGCAGCCACAGTACCTGGAACAAGAGGACCATGACTAGAGCTTGCCTGGTGGCCGTTGGGGGGCTTGCTGAAAGTGGACCTATTTGAGATGCTGAATAGAAATTGAATTAACAAGATGTAGTCATGAAAGGGACAAAAAATGTCTTAATTACAAAAAAATTATAAAGACCCGTCCAGGTGTGATGGCTCACACCTGTAATCCTAGCACTTTGGGAGGCCGAGGGGGGTGGATCACCCGAGGTCAGGAGTTTGAGATCAGCCTGACCAACATAGTGAAACCCTGTCTCTATTGAAAATATAAAATCAGCTGGGCGTGGTGCCTATAGTCCCAGCTACTCAGGAGGCTGAGGCAGGAGAATTGCTTGAACCCAGGAGGCAGAGGTTGCAGTGAGCCGAGATTGTGTCATTGCACTCCAACCTGGGCAACAAGAGCGAAACTCCATCTCAAAAAAAAAAAAAGAACAAATATAAAGATACAGACTGGGCACGGTGGCTCGTGCCTGTAATTCCAGCACTTGGAAGCTGAGGTGGGAGGATCACTTGAGGCCAGGAGTTTGAGACCAGCCTGTCCAACATGGTGAAACGCTGTCTCTACTAAAAATACAAAAATTAGCTGGGCGTGGTGGCGCACACCTGTAATACCAGCTTCTCAGGAGGCTGAGACATGAGAATGGCTTGAACCCGGGAGGCGGAGGTTGCAGTGAACCGAGGTCGTGCCACTGCACTCCAGCCTGGGTGACAGAGAAACACTATGTCTCAAAACAAAAAACAAATACAAATAAAGATATGAAGGAAGGCCCAGTTAGAATACATTTTTGAAAATACTTCTTTACATTTTTAATGATGCATGCATTTCATATTGAGAGCTTCATTCTTTTGGTTTAATAATTTGATCCTTGATAAAATACAGACAATTGGCTGGGCATGGTGGCTCATATCTTTGGGAGGCTGAGGTGGGCAGATCACTTGCGCCCAGGAGTTTGAGACCAGCCTGGGCAACAGGGTGAAACCCGGTCTCTACTAAAAAAAATACCAAAAAATAATTAGCTAGGTATGGTGGTGCATGCCTGTGGTCCCAGCTACTTGGGAGGCTGAGGTAGGATGATCGCTTGAACTCATGAGTCAGAGGCTGCAGTGAGCTGAGATCACACCCTTGCACTCCAGCCTGAGTGATAGTGAAATCCTGTCTAAAAAAAAAAAAAGCAGACAACTCAGGAATTGATAAAATTTGAAACTTTTTCATTAACATGAAATGAAGACTGAAATCTAGTGTTCTTTTTGATAAAGACAACGGAGGCACCCAAAGGCTAAGGACATACATCCGCAGGGAGGGAAGGAGAAAGAGAACAGTAGGAAAAAGGGCTATAAATGGTGCTTGTCTCACTGCTTTCTTCAGTTGAGCTCTTCTTAGTCTTGGACTGATGCTAACTTGATGATTTTCATTCGCCTTTGATGACTGAGCCCATTAAGTCAAAGAGGCTCACCTGGTGCTACTGTTACTAATACTAACAATGGCTCACGCGTGTTGGGTGCGTGTGCTTGGCCAAGCATCATGCACACTATAAGGTACCGTAAGGTACCTGGATGTGCTTTGGTCAAGGTAGAGGCCAAGGCAGATATCCAGGCCTGCACGACTCAGGGAGTTTGGTGCACAGACGCACACCTCCACTTGTTACATAATCTGTTTGTGTAAGTTCATACTTGGCTCTAAGGCACTATTGTCTGTAAAAGGTATAACTGCCCCGCTGACGCTATACAGGTGCTCTTGAGGTTCGGCTCGGCTTGACATGGCTTGATGTGGTGGTTGTGCTTGTGCCCAGAGAAAGGGAGACAGCCAAAACTGTCCATCTTGTAGACAGACAGGAGGGAGCCAGGACACAGCTCTGCTTGCTTGTGCCAGAGAGAGAAAGAGTTAAGCTGCTGACCCTGAAGGCAAGGGAGAGCCGGCTGTGCAGCTGCAGGCGTGGGGGTCGCAGGAGCCACAGAGCGGAAGCAAATAGCCGAGATAAAGGTGGACAGTGTGAGAGAGCTAATCTGAGTAAGCTGCTAATAAAAAGCCACTGATGAGAACTGCTGCTGAATAAAACCATATTCACGTGCCTAGGCCCCCCGCCCAAAAGCGTTTCTGCTCATCCACCCACTCCCCTCGGACTTCAGCATCGGCTGGCCCTGGACCGGGATCTGACACAGGCCAACTCAAGTTAATCCTCACAGTAAATCTGGGAAGGAGGCACCATTTTGCTCATCATTTACCAGGACACTGAGAGGCAGAAGGAGTGTAACCTGCATGAAGTCACTTGGAGCGTCATTGCAGGGGACTAACACCCTACATGGCTACGGGGTCTTGTTCTCTGCTCCGAATGCCATCCTCACAGATTGTTCTCATGTCCCTTACAACCGCATGTCTATAAATAAGTGGATTTGCTCTCTGGTCTCTAAAACTTTAAAATCTAAGGTTAAGGAGTGTGTGTGTTGGGGGAAGGGTGGGGACAGCAGCAAAGACTTGCACAGATAACTGTCCCCAAATAGTCTCAATGAAGGCACCTCTGATAAGGGCATATGGCAAAGCCCTGTACTGTCCCTACATTTCAATTTTCTTCTAGCAGTCATGTGACTGATCTATGGTCAGTAGGATGTGAAGAGAAATGATCTATGTGCCTTCTGAAAAAAAGGGGGTATGCGTGGCCTCCCCTTCATTCTTTTTTTTTTTTTTTTTTTTTTGAGACAGGGTCTCACTTTGTCTCCCAAACTGGAGTGCAGAGATGCAATCTCAGCTCACTGTAACCTCTGCCTCCCAGGTTCAAGCGATTCTCCTGTCTCAGTCTCCTGAGTAGTTGGGAATAGAGGTGTGTGCCACCATGTCCAGCTAATTTTTGTTTGTTTGTTTTGAGACGGAGTTTCGCTCTTGTTGCCCAGGCTGGAGTGCAATGGCACGATCTTGGCTCACTGCAACCTCCACCTCCCAGGTTCAGGCAATTCTCCTGCCTCAGCCTCCCGAGTAGCTGGAACTACATGCATGCGCCACCATGCCTGCTTAATTTTGTATTTTTAGTAGAGATGGGGTTTCTCCATGTTGGCCAGGCTGGTCTC
>NW_012117733.1:1671396-1671792 GCF_000951035.1 Colobus angolensis palliatus | reverse complement strand
GTGGTCTCGAACTCCTGGCCTCAAGTGATCCACCTGCCTCGGCCTCCCAGAGTGATGGGATTACAAGTGTGAGCCACTGCGCCCAGCCCTCCCCTTCATTCTGTTCCTCTCCACAGGTTGGGGAGCACTCTTGGACCAATGGAAAAGGTCAACCTACTCAGGACAGCAGAACAACCAGCAGAAGGAGCCTGGGGTGCTGACACCTGGAGCTGGTTGAGCTCGTCTGTAGTTGGCTATGCCCAGACTCTTATGTGGGAAAAAAAATATTTTGGTTTAATCCATTGTTATTTTTTGGTCTTTATTTAGAGACAGGGTCTCACTCAGTCACCTAGGCTGGAGTGCAGTGGTGTGATCATAGCTCACTGCAGCCGTCAACTTCTGGGCTCAAGGCATCCT
>NW_012117733.1:1659192-1671106 GCF_000951035.1 Colobus angolensis palliatus | reverse complement strand
TTTTTGTATTTTTAGTAGAGACGGGGTTTCACCGTGTTAGCCAGGATGGTCTCGATCTCCTGACCTCGTGATCCACCCACCTCGGCCTCCCAAATGCTGGGATTACAGGCCTGAGCCACTGCGCTCCGCCACCATCTAATATTAAATCACAAAATGGAATTATCTAAGTCTGTATCAGCTGGAAGACAGGAAAGGATGTGGTAGACCCAGGGCTCTGTGTTCAAGGGGCAGGAAGAGCCTGCCTAGAGGTGGAAGCTCTAGAACTCCGAGAGCTGCTTTAAAAGTACCACATACTATAATCTAAATAGAAATGTCCTATTATATCCAAGGAATCTGTACCATCCCACTCCCAGCATTTTAGTTAGTGCCTGTGTTTGCTTGTATTGATTCACAAGAGCCTTTTTTTTTTTAAAGGAGCTATAAAGGAGATTATTTCTGCTGTGCTGCAGTCTGGTTTTTTTTTTTTTTTATTATAAATGTATAACCCAAATTTTACTGTCATTATTTGAAGTTATGTGTAGAGCTAATTAACTCAATATAAAAAGGACTCTTACAAATCAACAAGACAAAACAATGGTCAAAAGATAACGCAAGAACTGGTTTCATTAATGGCCGCAATCAATGGCCTCTGTGTCCAGTCCTGTGGGTTCTGCCCCTCTACACTAATTCTGGGCATGACCATGCCTTGCTTTGGCCAATGGGATGGAAGCATCTACACAAACAGAGCTGAGACTGGAAAACACATTCAAGTCTCTTTCCTCTCTTGAATCTCTGCCACTGTCATGAAAATCAGCCTGGGCTAGGCTGATGGAGAGACCACGAGGAGCAGAGCCAGCTTGATCCACCCAAGGCCATCCTATACCAGCTCAGCAACCCACTGGCCGACGGGACGCAGGAGTGAGCCCAGCTGCAAGCAGCAAAGCCACCCAGATGCCCTACAGACTCCTGTTTCAACCCACTGAACTTTGGGGTGGTCTGTCATTTAGTAACAGCTAACTGATACAGGTAAAAATAGGAAAAAGAGCTATAATGGCCAAAAAACAAATCTAAAGATCTTCAGTCTGATTAAGAAATGCAAGGCCAGGTGTGGTGGCATATGCCTATAATCCCAACACTTTGGGAGGCCAAGGTGAAAGGATTGCTTAAGGCCAGGAGTTCGAGACCAGCCTGGCCAACACAGTGAGACACCTTACAAAAGTGGGATCGCTACAAAAATTTTAAAAATTAGCTGGGCGAGCTGGTGCGTGCTTGTGGTCCCAGCTGCTCAGGAGGCTGAGAAGGGAGGATTGCTTGAGCCCAGGAGGTCGAGGCTGCAGTGAGCTATGGTCACACCACTACACTCCAGTCTGCGCAACAGAGCAGGACCCTGCCTCTTAAAAAAAAAAAAAAAAAAATTAAAATCATGAAGTATTATCTCAAGTTAGTGGCCATTAAAAGTGTGGTACTGTGGCTGGGCACAGTGGCTCATGCCTATAATCCCAGCACTTTGGGAGGCCGAGGCAGGTGGATCACCTGAGGTCAGGAGTTTAAGACCAGCCTGGCCAACATGATGAAACCCATCTCTACTAAAAATACAAAAAAATTAGCCGGGGGTGGTGGTGGGCGCCTGTAATCCCGGCTACTTGGGAGGCTGAGGCAGGAGAATCGCCTGAACCCAGGTGACAGAGGTTGCAGTGAGCTGAGACTGCGCCCCTGCACTTCAGCCTGGGCGACAGAGTGAGACTCCGTCTCAAAAAAAAAAAAAAGGTGCGATACCACGCAGCTTTGGTGATGGGTATGCCTGGGAAGGAATCTTGGCAAAAGCGAGTGATGTGGATGTCTGTGGCGCTCGAGACCCATCCCAGCCTCCTGGGCACGTGAGCTCCACACTGCAGACACAGGGAAGTTACTAGCTACATGCCCCGGGCTGCCGTAGGTTCAGATTTTGAGATGTGAGTTGGATTCTGCTAATTGCTTGAGTTTCGGAAGGCAGAAGCGAAAGCTGTATTTCTGCTTCCACTAACAATGACTGCAAATGATTTTCTGGGCAGTGTTCTGATCATTTTGGCCTCTCGACTGCAGCAGATGAAGACAGTAAGCTTCTGGAGTTGGAAACCAAGGCAGCAGCTTCCTAGACTGGCAGAGATTTTCCTGATTGAAAAGGCACTTCTTTTTGAGGCCCAGGTCTGAAGTACAGCCCTTGATACCATCCCTGAAAGTTCATCGAGATTTGTTCTCGAGTCTTCCTGACAATTCTGTGCACCATCAGGACCCTGTAACAAATCTCCTTCTGCATAAGCTGGCTGCAGTGAATGCTACTCTCTGCTAACTGAACTGTAACTGATACAGTTGGCAACCTAAAAAAAGGGACAGATCCTTTGATCCGCTTCTAGGAAGCTATCTTCCAGTCATTCCCAGAAGGACACAAAGAGGTATGCATGCCACTGCTCTTTATAATAACTTAAAAAACCCTAGAATGGCCTACAATGTCCAGAACTAGGGAACAGCTTAGACAGATTGTGGCACATCGGAAAGACGGAATGTCAGAAAGAATGCAACATTATGCAAAGTTAAAAAGAATGAGGTAGATCGTTAGGAACTAATGAGAAAATGAAAATAACAAAACAAAAAGAACTAATGAGAAACAATGCACTCAGTTTAAAAAGTTGCAAGAGTATTATATGATCCTATTTGGAATAATCTTTATTTGTACTGTCTGAATTATTTTTCACCAGGAGTAAATATTTTAGAATATAAACTCACTAAAAATGAAATAAAGCACATGAGTGTTACATCATATATAACCTTATTCAAATCCATGGGTAATTCCTTGAAGGTGTACCATGTGCAGGAGCTGTGTGCAGCCTTCTGGGGTTTGTAAGGTAAGATATGGTAACTGACTCAGGCTGGGTGCGGTGGCTCACACCTGTAATCCCAGCACTTCGGGAGGCCAAGACAAGTGGATCACCTGAGGTCACAAGTTTGAGACCAGCCTGGCCAACATGGCAAAACCCAGTCTCTACTAAAAATACAAAAATCAGCAGGGCGCGGTGGTGGGAGCCTGTAATTCCAGCTACTTGGAAGACTGAGGCAGAAGAATCACTTGAACCCAGGGGGCGGAGGCTGCAATGAGCCGAGATTGTACCACTGCACTCCAGCCTGGGTGACAGAGCCACTCTGTCTCAAAAAAATAAATAGTAACTGACCTCCAGGGATGCATGACTCAGTGGCCTTGACTACCACTTATATAAATAGTTCTAACATTAGACAAACCATGTGATAATTGCTACAAAGTGCAAAGCAGGAAGAGGGGTGGAGAAATTAATTTTTGTGAACCTGGAAGACGTCTGAGGCTCTGCTGGGTGAGGATGAAGAGATTATGCCAAGAGCTAATTTTTATTAAATGCTTTTTCTACTCCTGGGTTCTTTGAGAATCAATGACATTTATTATTTATTACATGCCAGACACGGTGCTAAGTGGCTTAGATGCAATGTCTTTTTTTTTTTTTTTTTGGTTATCAGATAACCCTTTGTGAAAATATTTTCCTTTTCACTCTTTAACTAGCTGGGCATTCCACTGCTTCACTGTTGGTATCATCTGTGATACCATCAACATTGCAGCTCATGGACTGGGCAGTCCCCAGGAATTCTTTTTTTTTTTTCTTTTCTGAGAGGGAGTCTCGCTCTGTCACCCAGGCTGGAGTGCAGGGGAGCGATCTCGGCTCACTGCAAGCTCCGCCTCTGGGGTTCACGCCATTCTCCTGTCTCAGCCTCCCGAGTAGCTGGGACTACCCACACCCGCCACCACGCCCGGCTAATTTTTTTGTATTTTTAGTAGAGACGGGGTTTCACCGTGTTAGTCAGGACGGTCTCGATCTCCTGACCTCGTGATCCTCTTGCCTCGGCCTCCCAAAGTGCTGAGATTACAGGCATGAGCCACCGTGCCCAGCCCCCAGGAATTCTTTAATGGTTCCAGAGAGTTCTCTGGCTAAAGACTGGTGCTGCATCTCTTGGGCAATGTTGACAATCTCATCAAAAGTGGTGCTTCCACTGTGTTTCATGTTTTTGTGTTTCTTTCTGTCTGTTGGTGGTTCCCAAAGGTTGTGACGATCAGGGCAGAGGCAGAAGGCACCACCTCAATCTGGGCCTGTCTGTTGTGGCTGGTCAGTTTCACTGTCATCCTCAGACTCTTCCAGTCAATGGTTGGTGATGTCATCAGCAACCATTTTTGGAGACAGACCCAGGGAGCTAACCTTGGGGGCCAGTGCAGATGTGGCACCGACTTCGCCACTGGCATACCTCAGATATACAACTTGGATCTCACTGGGGTCAAACGTAGGCGGTTGCTGTCGGTTGAACTCAGGTTCAGGATGACTGAAGCAAGTTGCACTTTGCCTTCTCTGACCCGAAAATCGAAAGGTGCTCAGGCTCCCGGCAACTCTGTGAAGAAAGTTATTCTCATCTTAGTTTACAGATGAAACTGAAGCTCAGAGAGGGCAAGCAGCTAGCGCAAGGTCCCACAGCTGGGCTCAGGCCCTGGCTCTACATGCTGCACAGTCAGAGAGGGAGAGTCCCATGTGCGGATGGAAAGCAGGAGGGAAGGCGAGGCTGGCACTAGATAGTGACAAGCTGTTTGTTTTGGGCATTTCCCCTGTACCAGACACTGTGTTAAATGACCCTTCTGCTTCGTTTGCCTGGAAAAGTCCCCATCTTAGTGAATTCTAAATTTCCACCTACTGTCCCGGAGCAGCTGACTGTGGTGGAGAAAACTGCAGGACAGGGACCCTCAGCTGCCCCATATAGCCGGTGATACTGCCATGTCCCTGACTCCATGGGCTTCCAACACGAGGCCTCCCCAATGCAGTGTCCACACCAGCATTACCTGGGAACTTGGGAGACAAGCCGATCCCATAGGAGAGGGAAAGGGGAGCTGCCCTCAATTCAGATCAAGTTTCCCCTGTGCCAGAAGAATCAGTCCTCCAGATGGGTGGGCAGCACAAGGCCTGCAGTGAATGTTACTGTGCTGTGTGCTCACAAGTTAGAGGGCAGAGCTCCTATTAAAGGTTCATACTGAGAGGTGAAGCCAGCTGGACTTCCTGGGTCAACTGGGGACTTGGAGAACTTTTCTGTCCGGCTAAAGGATTGTAAACGCACCAATCAACACTCTGTAAAAATGCACCCATCAGTGCTCTGTGTCTAAAGGATTGTAAACGCACCAATCAGCACTCTGTAAAATGGACCAATCTGCAGGACGTGGGTGGGGACAAATAAGAGAATAAAAGCTGGTCACCCCCAGCCAGCAGCAGCAACCCACTCGGGTCCCCTTCCATGCTGTGGAAGCTTTGTTCTTTCGCTCTTCATAATAAACCTTGCTGCTGCTCACTCTTTGGGTCTGCGCCAACTTTAAGAGCTGTAACACTCATGGTGAGGGTCTGTGGCTTCCTGAAGTCAGCAAGACCACGAACCCACTGGGAGGAACAAACAACTCCGGATGCGCCATCCTTTAGACTGTAACACTCACTGCGAGGTCCGTGGCTTCATTCTTGAAGTCAGCGAGACCAAGAACGCACCAGAAGGAATAAATTCTGGACACATTTTGGCGACCCAGATGGGAACCATTCAGGCATCAGCAGGCTCACCCTTGAAATGCATCCTAAGTCACTGGGACCAATTTGACCCACAAACCCTGCAAAAGAGGTAGCTCATTTTTTTCTGCACTACAACTTGGCCCCAGTATTCTCTGATGGTGAAAAATGGCCACCTGAAGGAAGTATAAATTACAATACTATCCTGCAACTTGACCTTTTCTGTAAGAGGGATGGCAAATGGAGCGAAATACTTATGTCCAAGTTTTCTTTTCATTGAAGGAGAATCCACAACTATGCAAAGCTTGCAATTTACATCCCACAAGAGGACCTCTCAGCTGACCTCCATATCCTAGCTTCCCTATAGCTCCCCTTCCTATTAATGATAAGCTTCCTCTAATCTCACCCACCCAGAAGGAAACAAGCAAAGAAATCTCCAAGGGACCACAACCTCCCCCACCCCCACTATCGGTTATGTCCCCTTCAAGCTGTAGGGGGAGGAGAATTTCGCCCAACCCAGGTACATGTCCCCTTCTCCCTCTCTGATTTAAAGCAGATCAAGGTAGACCTGGGGAAGTTTTCAGATGATCCTGATAGGTACACAGATGTCCTACAGGGTCTAGGGCAAACCTTGGATCTCACTTGGAGAGATGTCATTAGATCACACCCTGGCCTTTAATGAAAAGAGTGCGGCTTTGGCTGCAGCCCGAGAGTTTAGAGATACCTGGTATCTTAGTCAAGTAAATGACAGAATGACAGCCGAAGAAAGGGACAAATTCCCTACCGATCAGCAAGCTGTCCCCAGTATGGATCCCCACTGGGACCTCGACTCAGATCACAGGGACTGGAGTCATAAACATCTGCTGATCTGTGTTCTAGAAGGACTAAGGAGAATTAGGAAAAAGCCCATGAATTATTTGATGATGTCCACCATAACTCAGGGAAAGGAAGAAAATCCTTCTGCCCTCCTCGAGCGACTACGGGAGGCCTTAAGAAAATATACCCCCCTGTCACCCAACTCACTCGAGGGTCAATTGATCCTAAAAGATAAGTTTATTATCCAGTCAGCCGCAGATATCAGGAGAAAGCTCCAAAAGCGAGCCCTGGGCCCTGAACAAAATCTGGAGGCATTACTAAACCTGGCAGCCTCGATGTTCTATAATAGGGACCCAGAGGAACAGGCCGAAAAGGAAAAGCGAGATCAGAGAAAGGCTGCAGCCTTAGTCATGGCCCTCAGACACACAAACCTTGGTGGTTCAGAGAGGACAGAAAATGGAGCAGGCCAATCACCCGGTAGGGTTTGTTACCAGTGTGGCTTGCAAGGACACCTTAAAAAAGATTGTCCAACAAGAAACAAGCTGCCCCCTCGCCCATGTCCACTATGCTGAGGCAATCACTGGAAGGCACACTGCCCCAGAGGACAAAGGTTCTCCAGGCCAGAAGCCCCCAGCCAGATGGTCCAACAACAGGGCCAGAAGCCCCCAACCAGATGATCCAACAACAGGGCCAGAAGCCCCCAACCAGATGGTCCAACAACAGGACCAGAAGCCCCCAACCAGATGATCCAACACCAGGACGGAGGGTGTCTGGGGCAAGCGCCAGCTCATGTCATCACCCTCACTGAACCCAGGGTATGTTTAACCATTGAGGGCCAGGAAATTGACTTCCTCCTGGACACTGGTTTGGCTTTCTCAGTGTTAATCTCCTGTCCTGGACAGCTATCCTCAAGGTCCGTTACCATCCAAGGAGTCCTGGGACGGCTATAACCAGGTATTTCTCCCACCTCCTCAGTTGTAATTGGGAGACTTTGCTCTTTTCACACGATTTTCTTGTTATGCCTGAAAGTCCCATACCCTTATTAGAGAGGGATATATTAGCCAAAGCTGAAGCTATTATCTACATGAATATGGGTGACAAGTTACCTATGTGTTGTCCCCTGCTTGAGGAGGAAATCAACCCTGAAGTCTGGGCATTGGAAGGAACAAACTCAAGCTCCAGCCTTAAGCCTCCCCACAGGACAAAACTTCTCTTTATACATCACAGAGAGAGCAAGAATAGCTCTTGGGGTCCTTACTCAGGCTCGTGGGACAACTCCACAACCAGTGGCAGACCTAAGTAAGGAAATTGATGTAGTAGCAAAAGGCTGGCCTCACTGTTTATTGGTAGTTGCAGCGGTGGCCATCTTAGTGTCAGTGGCTATCAAAATAATAAAAGGAAAGGATCTCGCTGTCTGGACTACTCATGATGTAATGGCATACCAGGTGCCAAAGGAAGTTTATGGCTATCAGACAACCACCTACTTAGATACCAGGCGCTACTCCTTGAGGGACCAGTGCTTCAAATACGTACGTGTGTGGCCCTCAACCCTGCCACTTTTCTCCCAGAGGACAGGGAACCGATCGAGCATGACTGCCAGCAAATGATAGTCCAGACTTATGCCACCTGAGAGGATCTCTTAGAAGTCCCCTTAGTTAATCCTGACCTTAACCTATATACCGATGAAAGTTCATTTGTGGTGGAGAATGGGATACGAAGGGCAGGTTATGCCATAGTTAATGATGTAACAGTACTTGAAAGTAAGCCACTTCCCCCAGGGTGCAGCACCCAGTTAGCAGATCTAGTGGCACTTACCTGAGCCTTAGAACTGGGAAAAGGAAGAATAAATGTGTATACAGATAGCAAGTATGCTTATCTAATCCTACATGCCCATGCTGCAATATGGAAAGAAAGGGGGTTCCTAACCTCTGGGGAGCCCCCATTAAATACCACAAGGAAATCATGGAGTTATTGCATGCAGTGCAAAAACCCAAGGAGGTGGCAGTCTTACGCTGCCAAAGCCATCACAAAGGGGAAGGAGGGGGAGAACAGCAGCATAAGTGGCTGGAAGAGGCAGGGAAAGACCAGCAGAAAGGAAAGCGAGACAGAGACAGAGACAGAGAGAGGGAGGAAGAGACAGAGACAAAGAAGGAGTCAAAAAGGGAGACAGAGAGAGGAAGAGACAGAGAGGCAGAAAGTCAAAGAGAGAAGGAGAGAGAGGAAGAGACAGAAAAAGAAGAGTCAGAGAGAGAGAGAGAGAAAGTCAAAGAAAGAGAGGAAGAGACAGACAAAGCGGGAGTCAGAAGGAGAGAGGGAGACAAAGAAGAAGTCAAAGAGAAGGAAAGAGAGATGGAAATAGTAAAGAAAAAACAGTGTCCCCTATTCCTTTAAAAGCCAGGGTAAATTTAAAACCTATAATTGATAACTGAAGGTCTTCTCTGTTACCCTACAACACTCCAATACCACCTTGTTGTCAGTGTAAGCAAGGGCGTAGCCTGAAAGCACTGAGGCCACTGACAACCCATAGCCTTCCTATCAAAAATCATAAACCCAGCAGGTTTCCTCACAAGGGATCTAAATCTTAACTAATTACCATACAAAGGTCCAACCAGACCTAGGAGGAACCTTCAGGACAGGATGATAGATGGTTCCTCCCCGGAGATTAAGGAAAAAAGACACAATGGGTATTCGGTAAGTGATAAGGAAACTCTTCTAGAAGCAGAGTTAGGAAAATTGCCTAATAATTACTCTGCTCAAACGTGGGAGCTGTTTGCACTCAGCCAAAAACTTTAAAGTACTTACAGAATCAGGAAGGAGCCATCTATACCAATTCTGTTACTATGGACTGAACGAGGTTTTAAAATCCCAAACTTATAAGGTTTTCAACAAAAGGAAAGTTTGCTAAAAGTTAACAGGATAAGTATTATCCTAACCTCTAATCTTATGGAAATCAGACCCCATCAATGCCCCTCCAAACTCAAGTCCTTCAGCGCAGAGTCATACAACTAATACCCTTACTTACAGGGTCAGGAATGGCCACTGCTACAGGAACCAGAATAGCAGATTTATCTACTTCATTATCCTACTACCACACACTTTCACAGATTTCTCAGTTTGCAAGAAATAATAAAATCTATCCAGTAAGAATAGTAACTACAATCCCAAAGAGACTCTTTGGCAACAGTGACTCTCCAAAACCACTGAGGCCTGGACCTCCTCACTGCTGAGAAAGGAGGACTCTGCACCTTCTTAGGGGAAGAGTGTTGCTTTTACACTAACCAGTCAGGGACAGTACGAGATGCCGCCTGGTGTTTACAGGAAAAGGCTTCTGAAATCAGACAACACCTTTCAAACTCTTATACCAACCGCTGGAGTTGGGTGACATGACTTCTCCCCTTTCTAGCGGAGCCATCTTGCTATTACTCGCCTTGAGGCCCTGTATTTTTAATCTCCTTGTCAAATTTATTTCCTCTAGGATCGAGGCCATCAAGCTACAGATGGTCTTACAAATGGAACCCCAAATGAGCTCAACTAACAACTTCTACTGAGGACCCCTGGACCAACCTGCTGGCCCTTTGTCTGGCCTAAAGAGTTCCCCTTTGGAGGACACTACAACCATAGGGCCCCTTCGTCACCCCTATCCAACAGGAAGTAGTGAAATAGGCCATGGAATAAGAAAAACAACACCAGGTGGCCATGGATGATTGAGGAAAACACCCAATACCAGGTGGCCATGGGTGATAGGTGGCCATGGGTAATTGAGAAAAACACCCAATGTTCCCGGAATTCAAACAGAAAAACAATTCCAGGAAAACCCCCCATGCGTACAAGCCCCAATCATCTCGCGCCCTAAAGCTTTGTTTGAATTTCGCGCCTTGTTTGAATTTGTGGTGTTTTGCCTTTATAAGCAGCTTGTCACCAACGCTCGGGGTTCCCTTGGCCATCTTTGTGCACGGGGGACCCTAGCACGCTAGAAATAAAAGTGTCTCTCTGCTGTGATTTCGGTGTCGAGTGGTCCCTCGCGGCGACCCCTGCCCAGAGCGGGACTCTTTCGGGGGTTCCAACAGTAGCTAGAGTGGTCATCGCCCAATTCCCAACAGCAGCTGGGGTGTCCTGTTCAGACAGTGGATTGAGAGGTGAAGCCAGCTGGACTTCCTGGGTCGAGTGGGGACTCTGGAAAGAGAACTTTTCTGTCTAGCTAAAGGATTGTAAATGCACCAATCAATGCTCTGTGTCTAGCTAAAGGATTGTAAATGCACCAATCAGCAAACTGTAAAAATGCACCAATCAGCGCTTTGTGTCTAGCTAAAGCATTATAAACGCACCTATCAGCACTCTGTAAGATGGACCAATCAGCAGGATGTGGGCGGGGACAAATAAGGGAATAATAAAAGCTGGCCACCCCCAGACAGCAGCAGCAACCCACTCTGGTCCCCTTCCATGCTGTGGAAGCTTTGTTCTTTCACTCTTCATAATAAATCTTGCTGCTGCTCACTCTTTGGGTCCACACCACCTTTAAGAGCTGTAACACTCACTGCAAGGGTCTGTGGCTTCATTCCTGAAGTCAGCAAGACCACAAACCCACCGAGAGGAACATACAACTCTGGACGTGCCATCTTTAAGACTGTAACACTGCGAGATCTGTAGCTTCATTCTTGAAGTCAGCAAGACCAAGAACCCACCAGAAGGAATAAATTCCAGACACAATACCACAAAAAGATAAAAAAAGCGAAGGGGTGAGAAGAAACTTTTGGACAAGTTTGTACAACTTGTGACCCAGGTGGCTTTGAATGCGGCCCAACCCAAATTTGTCAACTTTCTTAAAACACTGAGATTTTTTGCGATTTTTTTTTTTAAAGCTCATCAGCTATCCTTAGTGATAGTGTAGTTTATGTGTGGCTCAACACAATTATTTTTCTTCCAATGTGGCCCAGGGGAGCCAAAAGATTGGATATCCTGTTTTTGGAGGTGAGGGATGTGTTTACTGCCTTGGCTGTGGTGATAGTTTCCTAGGTGCACAAATATGTCTGAATTAACTGTACATATCAAGGATGTGCAGTTTTGTGTACCAATTAAAACTCAGTAAAACCATCACAAAAAGGAAAAGAACAAAAGAAATGCAAATTCCTAGACTCCACCCTGGACCTACAGGCCCAACCCTCTGAGGCTGCCCAGCCACCTGTCTCCAGCAAGGTGGGGGCCTGAGAAGCACTGCCCAGACCTTTGCTCCCCTAACGGACTATTTCATATTCTTCGCTAACTCCTCAGACCTCCCATACCGCGTCCTTACTCTCAGTCAATCACCTGCTTTCCTAAATCACTGAAGAGTCGAAGCACCTAGAAGACAGCTCGGTGTCTCCCAGCACCAATACCCCAGCTCCTGCTCAGTGCCCTTCTGCTCGGCTTTCCCTCTTGAGGCTGGGGAGGAACTGGCAGGGCAAACATGAATATCTGCCCTTGTGCACAAAAAGCTACTCAATGCAGCTGCCATGGCCACCCCTGGGAACTAGCTGGAAGCAGCTGGGGGTTGCCGG
>NW_012117733.1:1651900-1652727 GCF_000951035.1 Colobus angolensis palliatus | reverse complement strand
TGGGAATCAGCATCTTTAAAAGTTTCTAATTTCAACTTTTATTTTAAATATAGGGGGTACATGTGCAGGTTTGTTACTTGTGTATATCGTGTGATGCTGAGGTCTGCAGTAAGGATCGCATCACTCAGACAGAACGGTATCCAGTAGGTAGTTTTATTGACTGGCCCCCCCACACCCCTGGACTCTCTCCCTCTGAGAATCTGCATTTTTCTTTTTTTCAAGATTCCTACGTTTGAAGGAATCTGCATTTTAACAAGACTCTAGATGCTTCCTACGGACATTAGACTCAATCCTCCTCCTCACTTCCTGTCCGTTGGACCATTTTCTCAGCAATCTGTAAACTGTAATCTGCTCCATTAAAAAAAACAAAACATTGATCCACATCCCTCTCCACTGCTTCATTTTCCAGCTCCAGGTCCTGCCTTCTCATTCTCTTAAACCTGCTCTGATCTTTGTCCAGCTCCTCACTGACCCCTTCACAGAGGCCCCCAGTGCACCCATGCGGTGAGATCAGCTTCGCAGAGGCCCCCAGTGCACCCATGCGATGAGATCAGCTTCACAGAGGCCCCCAGTGCACCCATGCGGTGAGATCAGCTTCGCAGAGGCCCCCAGTGCACCCACACAGTGAGGTAAGCTTTGGCTCTGGGCCTCTCCTCCCTGCGACTCTACCTGGGCACCAGCCAGCCCTCATTCCCTCCCTACTGCTTTTTTTTTTTTTTTGAGACGCAGTCTCGCTCTGTCGCCCAGGCTGGAGTGCAGTGGCCGGATCTCAGCTCACTGCAAGCTCTGCCCCCTGGGTTTATGCCATTCTCCTGCCTCAGCCTCCC
>NW_012117733.1:1649252-1651590 GCF_000951035.1 Colobus angolensis palliatus | reverse complement strand
TTTTTTTTTTTTTTTAAACAGGGTTTTGCTCTGTCACCCAGGCTGCAATACAGTAGTGCAATCATAGCTCACTGCAGTCTTGACCTCCTGGGCTCAAGCAATTCTCCCATCTCAGCTTCCTCGGTAGCTGGGACTACAGGCACACCACGCCCAGCTAATTTTTTGTATTTTTTGTAGAGGCAGGGTCTCACCATGTTGTCCAGGCTGGTCTCAAACTCCTGACCTCAAGTGACCTGCCTGCCTTGGCCTCTCAAAGTGTTGGGATTACAGGCGTGAGCCACGGTGCCTGGCCATTGCTATTTTTAAAATGTTGTTTCAAATACCCCCATGGTGTCACTCCCCTTGAGGATGCGTTGGGCCTTCCAGAGTAGGAAGGGGCAACAAGAGACCTGGTTCACTTACGGTGAAGCCAGGAGAGGTGTCATGTTGGTCAAAATGCCTGCAGGCCCCTCCTGTTGCTGTGCTCAGGCCAGAAGCTACACAGGGTATGGGCTCATAAATGCATCCACTCCCTGTGCTTTCCCAGGAGCGCCCAGGCCTGTCCTCAGTATCAAGTCAATCACGTTTTCAGCATGGTAGAGGGAGGCAGGTTCTGCGAATGCCGCAGGGTAGGTTAATGACACAGGCCAATCAAGTCCCTGTTGTTACCAGGATCGGCAGAGGCCAGCCCTCACTCCCATCTCATTTCATTCTCGATAAAAATCACGTCATGTGGCCAGGCGTGCTGGCTCACGCTTGTAATCCCAGCCCTTTGGGAGGCCAAGGTGGGTGGATCACCTGAGGACGGGAGTTTGAGACCAGCCTGACCAACATGGAGAAACCCCGTCTCTACTAAAAATAGAAAAATTAGCTGGGCGTGGTGGCATGTGCCTGTAATCCCAGCTATTCAGGAGGCTGAGGCAGGAGAATTGCTTGAACCCGGGAGGTGGAGGTTGCTGTGAGCCGAGATCACATCACTGCACTCCAGCCTGGGCAACATAGCTAGATTCTGCCTCAAAAAAAAAAAAAGAAAAAAAAAAATCACATCACTCTTTCCAACTGAAAGAGTATAATTTTAGAAAGTGTAAAAACTGCCAAATGTAAGTCCACATTATTATCCATTAAACGTGCTCCACAAACCCCCCACCCTCCAAGATACCGGCACTCAATGAGGCGCCCATGTGGGCTCTGCCTTGGACAAACTTCCTCCTTGCCCTGCTTCTTTCCTTCATGCCTCTGAGAAGGAAATTCTCCTTCTTCATCTGGAACTGAGCTTCCCAGGGGCTTCTAAGCCTACTTTCCACACCTTCCGAAGGGCCTTCCCACAGAGCCCTCACTTCCTCACTGCTGGCTTCCTCCCTCTCTGGGCTCACTTCCCAGTCCGTAAACATGCCACACGCTCATCCCCTCACTCATCCTCTCGGAGAAAACTACCGTCCTGTCAAACCACTTTCTTCTTTCCTTTCCTTCATCACACAACGCAGCCAAGGGCGCAGAGTTGCTCAGGTCCCCGTGCAGCCCATGTCTCCCACCTACTTGCGCGGCCCAACCTCCGGTGATCAAATCCAACAGCCGTTTCCGTCCCCAACCTGCCACCCTTGCCTCCAGTTGAATTTGACAGAGCTCCACTGATTACTCTGTCTACATCTTAAAAAGAAAATGGAAACCAGCGAAAGAGGCAACACACACGACTCAATACGGACAGCAATACGATGGAGCATAAGACGGCCATGAAACACAACATTCACAAAGTTTTAAAGAGCATTAGGGTTTGCTTGTAATGTAAAGTTAGAGAGCCAAGCATGGCGGCTCACACCTGTAAACCTAGCACTTTGGGAGGCTGAGGTGGGTGGATCACTCGAGGTCAGGAGTTTGAGACCAGCATGGCCAAAACGGTGAAACTCTGTCTCTACTAAAAATACAAAAATTAGCCAGGCGTGGTGGAGGGCGCCTGTAATCCCAGCTACACAGGAGGCTGAGGTATGAGAATTGCTTGAACCCAGGAGATGCAGGCTGCAGTGAGCTGAGATTGTGCCACTGTACCCCTGCCTGGGTGACAGAGCAAGACTCTGTCTCCAAAATGAATAAATAAAGTTAAGGGAAAAATTGCATATACAGCATCAGCTCAACTGTATGCATTTTCTTTATTTATTATTTATTTATTTTGAGACAGAATCTCACTCTGTTGCCCAGGCTGGAGTGCAGTGGTGCAATCTCGGCTGACTGCAAGCTCTACCTCCTGGGTTCACACCATTCTCCTGCCTCAGCCTCCCGAGTAGCTGGGACTACAGGTGCCCGCCACCACACCTGGCTAATTTTTTCTATTTTTAGTAGAGATGGGGTTTCACTGTGTTAGCCA
>NW_012117733.1:1637109-1645842 GCF_000951035.1 Colobus angolensis palliatus | reverse complement strand
TCGCTCTTGTCGCCCAGGCTGGAATGCAGTGGCACAATCTTGGCTCACTGCAACCTCCACCTCCCGGGTTAAAGTGATTCTCCTGCCTCAGCCTCCCAAGTAGCTGGGATTACAGGTGCATGCCACCACACCGGGCTAATTTTCATATTTTTAGAAGAGATGGGGTTTCACCATGTTGGCCAGGTAGGTCTTGAACTCCTGACCTCAGGTGATCTGCCTGCCTCGGCCTCCCAAAGTGCTGGAATTACAGGCGTGAGCTACCATGCCCAGCCCACGACTAATGTTCTTATAATCACTGCCATCTCTGGGTGTTTAGTAGTTTCAGTAGTGGCATCTGATAACCATGGTTTCTATTACAAAGGTGCCTGGGATCTCGGAAAACCGGGGGCAACAGTGTAATATGCTGTGTCGTCATCATCAGCTGTTTGTAAGGGCAGAAGCAAAGTCAAATGGAAACTGATCGTGCACGCAGCTGCTGCAAACGCAAAGCTGCTCACGTGTGTGCTGAGGGGAAAGAGGGCAGTCCCAGACTGATCTTTCAGTCCCATCTGTACACGCGAAATATCCACACAACAGAACCATCTTCAGCCCCAGACGGCACTGACGCAGGCATCTCTGGAACAACAGGAAAGTGGTAACTCATCTCAAATCAGTGCAGATGGAGAGTGTCATTTAGAGGTCATAAGACAGGAGAGTTTCTACCAGAACACCGATTTGGTGGTTAGAAACAGGAACCCGCTGATGCCATCTGGGAGTAATTAAGACGAACAGGAAATTCTTGCTCTGTGCCAAACTGAGCCCAACGCTGAGAATAAGGTGGGTGTGCAATAAGCACTTGCTGGATCACACTCAACAAGAGGGTTCAATGTTGCTTGCGACTGATGCATACAATGATTAAAAATCCTGATCTAGAATAATAATTATTCTTTGCAATTCAGAGAAAAGGATCAAAAAAGGAAAAGAAAGAAACGGAAGAAAGGTAAAAAAAGAATCGAAATGCCTGAGGACTCACCCTATCTTTACTCCATTTAAGAGGCTACAATATCTTTTAAAGCTAAATGTCAAGTGTTTCATTCCTTAACAGTCAGAGGCTTCTGTGAGTGGACGGCACAGGCCAGAAAATAGGTTTTAAAGACAAAACTCCATTCTTCAACTCAGTTTAACAGAAATTTTGTAAATATCTTAGTTACATTTTCTTCTTTTTTTTGAGACGGAGTCTCGCTCCGTTGCCCAGGCTGGAGTGCAGTGGTGCGATCTTGGCTCACTGCAACCTCTGTCGGCTGGGTTCAGGCGATTCTCGGGCCTCAGCCTCCCTGGTAGCTGGGCCTATAGGCATGCACCAGCACACCTGGCTAATTTTTGTATTTTTGGTAGAGATGAGGTTTTATCATGTTGGTCAGGCTGGTCTTGAACTCCTGGCCTCAAGTGATCTGTCTGCCTCAGCCTCCCAAAGTGCTGGGATTACAGGCACGGGCCACCATGCCCGGTCCTTAGTTACCTTTTCTACATGTATTTACTACTTGAAGGGGGCCAATACTGAATTTATCTATTAAAACAAACAAAAACCCTCAAGATTAAAACTTGATAGCTTAACTAGCAGTGCTTAGAATATATAAAAATTTTTATTAATTTCTTGTAAATGCCTGTGTAAACAGATTATAAGTATGTCCTTCTTGGCTACGAAACCAAAAGTGAACCATTGTAATGGTGAACCAAAGTAAAAGCTTATGATGGAAGAAATTAAACGGGTCAACTACATTTTATGGCTCAAACTAGTAGCAATGTATGTGATATTTTTGTTATTATTATCATAGCCTTACCATGCAGCAGTTATTATATTTCATATATTTGTGAAAGTGTGCATACTATATTATATTCATTATATTCATGCATGGTACGTGCTTCTCTAAGGATCCCACAGTCTGATCTCACAAACATCTATTCTACTTTAAGAATACGAACAGTGAAATATGGACTACGGGAAGATTATGACTGTGCTCAGGACTCCATAATGTGCCTGCCATGGAGCTGGGAATTCAGCCCCCTGATCACTGGGAACTCCTCAGCAGGAGTGGAACATGCAGGAGGAGGGAAGGGAGGAAGTGGAGGAGATGGAAAACTGGCTTCCAGCTGGTTTCGCTGAATCTGTGACTGACTTAAGAAGCAGGGTATGAATTACCATGCGCTTTACTGCCTCCTCTTGGAAACATCCTTATGTCATTGCGCTGCGGCCAGAGCCCTGAAGGACATCTGCTCTCCTTGGGAGCTGCTGAGCCAGGGTGCCCGTGACGTCTTCAGAATCCTTCAGTCCCGACTGTAGGAGAAACTTGGCACAGGCCAAATGCTGACCTGCACAGGCCAGATGCAGGGCTGAGGGGTGACAAAAATCATGTGGACTTAAAAACACAACCCCTGGAGCAATACTGACCTCGTGAGTTGATAGTGCCCAATAAAAATATCGATTCTTTCAATATCTTCCATAATTCATTTTCACAACTTCACCTATACTAGATCAAAATATTTTTCTTTTTAACCTGATTGGGTTGAAAATAGTTTTAAAGATAATAAAACCAGTTAGAGAGGATTTAAGAAATTGATCTAGGCCAGGCGTGGTGGCTCACGCCTGTAATCCCAGCACTTTGGGAGCCTGAGGTGGGCAGATCACGAGGTCAAGAGTGTGAAACCAGCCTGACCAACATGGTGAAACCCCATCTCTACTAAAATTAAAAAATTAGCCAGGCGTGGTGGTGCGTGCCTGTAATCCCAGCTACTCAGGAGGCTGAGGGAGGAAAATCACTTGAACCTGGGAGGTGGAGGTTGCAGTAAGCACTGCACTCCAGCCTGGGTGACAGAGCAACACTGTCTCAAAAAAGAAAAAGAAAAAGAAAAAGAAACTGATCTAAAACAAGAAGCAACAGAGCAAGTTAACAAGATATAGGAGACTCCTCTCCATACTCCAGAATGCTCTGGAAACACACTTTAAATGGTACAAAAAACTTTCTAAAAGGTTCATTGAATTTGCTTTGTAAATAAAACTATCACCACAAATAATTATGTAACCAAGAAAACACTGTTGAACAGGCTTCCCACTCTGGGTATAGAAATCAACACTGAGGTTCCTGGTGTGCTGAGTTCAGGGGCACTGGTGGTTCTGCTGCCTTCTCTCCAGCAGAGAAGCGGTGTCCCTTCCTGGGCAGAGCAGCTGCCCTTTCCAGCCCTAGAGTGACTAGGTAGGTACCTGCAAGTCTTTGAAGCATCAGAAAGATCTCACTAGGCCAGGCGCAGTGGCTCATGCCTATAATCCCTGCACTTTGAGAGGCTGAGGTGGACAGATCACTTGAGGTCAGGAGTTGGAGACCAGCCTGGCCAACAAGGTGAAACCTTGTCTCTACTAAAAATACAGAAATTAGCTGGGCATGGTGGTGGGCACCCGTAGTCCCAGCTACTTGGGAGGCAGAAGAATCGCTTGAACTTGGGAGGCAGAGGTTACAGTGAGCCAAGATCACGCCACTACCCTTCCGACTGGGTAACAGCGCGAGACTTTGTCCAAAAAAAAAAAAAAAAAAAAAAAGATTCCACTAAACCCTTGCAAGATGGTCTTTGGCTCATAGAATGTTAGAGGGTTTATTTTAAAGTCCAAGTCTAAAGAATTTGTTCTCAGAATATGTTTCTGAATATTCTAAATAAAAAAAAAATCATAGTGAATATAGTTCCTAAATATACTCCTAAATGGATGACCTGTGAAGAATTGATACAATACCTGGCTAGCAGGTGTCTTCATGAATTAGAAAGAAACTGCTTTTATGACGCATATATTATTATGGTTTAAAATAATAACAAAGGTTAACAACAGCAGTTGTAATGAGTGGCAGTCATCATCACTGTTATAATAACAACAATTATATGAAGGCTTTACAGAGAAAAAGATATTTTAAGGAAAAGTAGTTGAGCTATTAGAAGAATAACATTAAGGCTGGTCGCGGTGGCTCATGCCTGTAATCCCAGCACTTTGGGAGGCCAAGGCAGGTAGATTGTTTGAGGTCAGGAGTTCAAGACCAGCCTGGCCAACACAGGGAAACCCCGTCTGTACTAAAAATACAAAAATTGGCCAGGCATGGTGGTGCATGCCTGTAATTCTAGCTACTTGGGAGGCTGAGGCACGAGAATCACTTAAGCCAGGAGGTGGATGTTGCAGTAAGCTGAGATGGCGTGCCACTATACTCCAGCCTGGGCAACAGAGGGAAACTCTGTCTCAACAACACCACCACAAAAAGAAAAAAAAAAAGGAAGAATATTAAAATCAATGTTTTAAATATAAAAGTGTATTGGTTATACTCAGTTTACTAATTTCCAAGGCATATATAAAATTAAACGGTACCTGATCGATTTTTTTCATCTTTAGAATTGATGTCAGCTCCCAAGGATAAGAGAGTCTGAATTGTACTTGTATGTCCTTCCTGAATTGAAACAAATTTATCACTGTGAGGAGGATAAAAGAAAACCTTTTGCGAACCAAAAAGTATCTGAGACAGGTCTCAATCAATTTAGAAGTTTATTTTGCCAAAGTTAAGGACATACCCGAGAGACAGATCTGTGTCTTTCTCCAAAGATGATTTTGAGGGCTTCAATATTTAAAGGGGAAAAGAGGGCTGGAGTGAAAAGGAGGGGAGGGTACAGTCACATTACTGAATCCACGCTGCAGGATAAAAGGAGTAGGTGGGGGGAATAGGCAATGATACATTAAATATCTCTTTCTGCTCAGTAAATTGGCATTTTATATAAGATAAGGTGAATATAAAGTAGCTACCTGTGGAAATATTTAACCCTTTATCTGTAGCTATCTGCTTAGGAACAAAAGGAAAGGCAGCTTTCCGCATGACTCAGCTTTTAGCTTAATTTTTTTTTCTTTTGGCAGAGTGACTTGGGGGTCTTAAGTTTTTATTTTCCTTTCACACTTTAAACCCAGACTCCAACATACATTAGGTACCTTTTCTAAAACAGTCAACTGCTAAAAGTGAATTTTCATATCTTTTTTTCCCTTCTTTTTTTTTTTTTTTTTTTTTTTTTTGTAGAGACAAGGTCTCACTATGTTGTCCAGACTGATCACAAACTTCTGGGCTCAAAGGATCCTCCCGCTTCAGCCTCCCAAAGTGTTGGGATTACAGGTGTGAGCCACTGTGCCTGGCCAAATTTTCATATCTAAAGTAAGATAGTGTATCATTCTCAATTCTAGTATAAATCATTAAATAAATATTTTGGTGACATTTAATTATTAGAATACAGATAATCAACTCTGTGGGCCAAATTACTGACCCAATGCAGTTAGTTTCCATCATTGTGAGCAGTACAAATCTTGTGATTTATACAGAACCCAAAACTCTAAAATTTCCCAAGCAAATACACTCTTCGTTAAAATCTTTAGGGCACAGATAAACTAGAAAAGATCATAACCTCTCATAAATGGGAATTCCTATTACAGCTAGTAGGAATTATTATATTTTTTAAAATAAAAATATTATTTATTATATATATATATATGTATATATATATATTTGAGATGTAGTCTTGCTCTGTTGCCTGGCTGGGCAACATCGTGCAGTGGCATGATCTTGGCTCACTGCAACCTCTGCCTCCTGGGTTCAAGTGATCCTTCTGCCTCAGTCTCCTGAGTTGTTGGGACTACCGGCGTGCGTCACCACACCCAGCCTAAATTTTTTGGTATTTTTTAGCAGAGACAGGGTTTCACCATGTTGGCCAGGATGGTCTCGATGTTTTTTTTTTTCTTGCTCTGTTGCCCAGGCTGGAGTGCAATGGTCGCAATCTTGGCTCACTGTAAGCTCCTTCTCCCAGGTTCATGCCATTCTCCTGCCTCAGCCTCCCTAGTAGCTGGGACTACAGGCACCTGTCACCATGTCCGGCTAATTTTTTGTATTTTTAGTAGAGACAGAGTTTCACCATGTTAGCCAGGATGGTCTTGATCTCCTGACCTCATGATCCACCTGCCTCGGCCTCCCAAAGTGCTGGGATTATAGGAGTGAGCCACTACGCTCGGCCTATGAAATAATTTATACACTCTTTGTCTAGCCAGTTAGTCTGCTACTATGTGATGAGACTACAATTAAGGTTCCAGGTTCACTCTTCCTATGGGAGGACCCTGTGGCCACAGAGCACATCCATGGGTATCTACCCAGCTGCTCGAAAGCAGGACATCAGGCAGGAGAATGTAATTGATTAGAAAAACAAGTAGGCTGGGCATGGTGGCTTACACCTGTAATCCCAGCACTTTGGGAGGCCGAGGTGGGTGGATCATGAGGTCAAGAGTTCAAGACCAGCCTGGCCAACATGGTGAAACTCCGTCTCTACTAAGAATACAAAAATTAGCTGGGCATGGTGGCATGCACCTGTAATCCAGCCTGGGCAACAGAGCAAGACTCCATCTCAAAACAAAAACAAAAACAAACAAACAAAAAAACAAAAAATAAGTAAAGGCATAGCCAATAGATAATGTTAAGGATAATATGCAAAATGCTCCTAGCATTTAAAACAGCTACTTTTCCAGTGAAAATGTTTGTTTATCTTCAATATTTCACACCCCAGAGAGCCTAGTAAATGCAATTCTCTTGCCCTGGCTGAAGAGTTCTTAACTTCTGAAATCCAGTATAAGAACAGAGAGCCAAGAATTTCATACAATGGGTATTTATGGCTTCAAATAACATTATTCCCGAAAACAAAAACCTGTGTGTGAGGGGGGGATGCACTTTATGGAGTAAAAGTTTTTTTTTAAAGTAAGTTTTTGCCTAGAAACAAATTCAAGTCAGGTTTCTATTTAAAGAGATAAAGTGCTTCAGAATCCTGACCATTTCAGAAGAATATCATGGGCAATTTCGTCCATACAGATGGGGTCAAAGAAACCAGGCTATGGGAGCTACCCATCAATGGAGTAAGGCAAGCCTTGGGGAAGCTGGGACAATGTTATAAGAGGTAACAAACCTTAGCTGCATAATGAAGTGCTGTGAGGTGGGTTGACGTGGCTCTCACATCTACATCGATGCCAAGTTCAGAGACCAAGAATCGGATGGCTTTGTTCTGCCCTGTGACAGCTGCCCTGTGCAGAGCCTGGGCCCCCAGGCTGTCTTCTGCTGAAAGGCAAGCCTAGTGGGCAGACGAGAGAAAGGAGCAAAGGTCAAAGACAAGAAACAGGGCAACTTAGATCTGGGCACCTGCTGGCGCTTCAGCAAAACTGAGCTGTTTGCGCATAGCTCTCTGGGTGGAGGATATGTGGCTTTGTCTCACTCTCAAAGGACTCTTTTTTTTTGAGACAAAGTCTCACTCTGTTGCTCAGGCTGGAGTGCAGTGGTGCGATCTTGGCTCACTGCAACCTCCATCTCCTTCGTTCGAGCAAGTCTCCTGCCTCCGCCTCAGGTGTGTGCCACTACACCGGGCTAATTTTTATATTTTCAGTAGAGATGGGTTTTAACGTGCTGGCCAGGCTAGTTTCAAATTCCTAACCTTAGGTTACCCACCTGCTTTGGCCTCCCGAAGTGCTGGGATTACAGGCATGAGCCATCGTGCCCTGCTCTCAAAAAAGGGCTCGCTAATCAAAAAGATGGTTATGATTCAATGTTCCAGGCTATGGTGCCAAAAGCACTCTCAGCAGAGACAATTTGTTGTTATTATTGCTATAAAACAGCTACCATTTACTGAATATTTTGCCAACTGCTTTATCTACATTGTATTATTTAATCCTCATAAAACTTTCTGAAGAAACTAAATTTCTCTCCATTTTACAGATGGGAATACTGGTGCTTAAAGATGTCACCAAGTCGCAGAGAGAGTTTGGAGGGGCTGGCGAATGGAACCTGGGATCTGAGCAACGATGTGCTCTGTTTATCCTGTGACCTAAAATTTGTAAGAAGAACCAAAAGAATAAAAACACAACCATTTTTATACCCCATGTTCATCAAGGAGCAGCCTAGTGACATCGATGTGACCACACTGGATTGCATCCATCAAGGGGGTGACGCCACAGTTGTCTCTGTAGTCTGGTTCATATTGGCACCTAGAGCCAAAACCCCAAGTAAGAGCTGAGAAAATTCACCACCTCAAACCCAAGGGACAGTTGACACCTGATCATCTGCAGTTGGACTGCATGTGTGGAAACGGCCTGTGAGCGTGGAGCTCTCTCTATTCTCCCCCATCTCAGTGTCCGAACTGAGCACTAAGCCTTCAGGAGCATGATGGTCTTCCCCAGCAGACCCGTTGTTCCTCTAACGTTCTCCATCCCATTTGACAGCACTTGGTCTCTTCAGCTTCCTGCACCAGAGGTCCTGAAGTCACCCCTTGCCACTGCCTTTCCCTCATCCTTCCTGATCAGTTGATTACCCCCATCCCTCAATTCCACAGCCAAAATATTTAAGACATCTGTGTCCAAGCTGGGCACGGTGGCTCACGACTGTAATCCCAGCACTTTGGGAGACCAAGGTGGGTGGATCACCTGAGGTCAGGAGTTCAAGACCAGCCTGGCCAACATGGTGAAACCCTGTCTCTACCAAAAATATAAAAAATTAGCTGGGTGTGGTGGCATGCACCTGCAATCCCAGCTACTTAAGAGGTTGAGGCAGGAGAATCAATCGCTTGAGCCTGGGAGGTGGAGGTTGCAGTGAGCTGAGATTGCGCCGCTGCAGTCCAGCCTGGGTAACAAGAGGGAAACTCCATCTCAAAAACTTAAAAAAA
>NW_012117733.1:1632140-1637059 GCF_000951035.1 Colobus angolensis palliatus | reverse complement strand
AAAAAAAAAAAAAAAAAATCCCCCATTTTAATGGCTTTATCATAGTGTCCTCTACACAACCATTCCCCTATGTTCAGACATTTAGATTGTTTTCCTGACTTCAGTCCCCTTTCCAGGGGAGTGAACAGTTCCATCTTGGTGGTGTTGCAAGCACTAAAAAAATAAAAAAAAAGGAAAATCCTCAATTGGCTGATAGCATTCACCCTCCCCTTCAAGCCTGAATAGGCTTCAGCATATTCTAGGCGTCTTTCGGTTTCTTCAATCTACCACACTTTTTCCTGGTTGGGAGTACCGTGGGTGCTGTTATTGCTGTCTGAAATGCTCCCTTGCCTCCCGCTTTCAGCTCATTTCTTTTTCTCCTTCAGGTCACAGCTTAAACACTGGCGCTGAGATTCTTTACTCTTAAGGCAAATTGGGTCTTCCCATTATTTGTTCTGTAGGGATCCTGCAAGTCCTTGTAATGCACACCGGACTTTCGGGACTCCTTCATGGTCTGTCTTTCCCGCCAGTCTGTGAGTTCCAGGAGGGTAGAAACTACATGTTTCTTGTTTCTTGTTTCTGTTGTGGCCCCTGCACCTGATACAGGGCTTACTTTATATTAAGCGCTAAATGAATGTATAAATGCTTGTTGAATAAAATAGAAAAATGGATGATTTTGCCACTGAAAACATTTTCCCCAGATCTTTGTTATTTTTTATATTCTTTATCTGCTTATGTCTTTTGTTTATTTTTCTTTTGAAAGCCTAATTTCTTTCTTAAAAATGTGTCTGAGCTCTTTATGTAGCACTGATAATAACTCTTTGTCATAGTTAGCAAATATTTTCCCCAACTTGTTGTATTGTTCTTACCTCTTAAGAAGCACCTTGACTGCCTCTAAATGGCCGTGCATTGCTGGAAGGAGAAAGCTGACAATTAGAGCTTTTTAGTGCACACATAAAATATTTCCTGCCTCCTCACTTTGCTCTCTGCCCCATTCTATTAGTGATAGCTTACAAGAAGGAGTCATTAAATAGGGTACTCTGTTACCGCCCTACACAAATAAATATTTAACTGGATAAAGTGGTAAACAATAATGTTTTCACTTTATATGTACGCAGCCAACACTTGATTATCTTATCTTTACCTGCACTTGCACGGGAAACTTTCAATCCTAAACTTCCACTTCTGTGCTGCAGATCCCCAAGGCTAGTCCATTTTTGCCCAGGAAATGCTAAATATTGTAATAGTAATCCATGACAAAATAGCCTGGATTTAATTCCCCTACCAAAAGTAACTATACTCAAAGGTTATGACAATTTGTCTTCCACTATTTTGGGTGAATGATGGAGTCCTGATTGTTTCTCCAGGGGAGAAACTGGTCAAATAATTCATGAACTAAAAAAAAGTTTTCTACTTACTTGCAAAGCTTTAGAAAGGATTCCTTGGTCCCTAATTGCCAACTGTGGCTCATGCCTGTAATCCCAGCACTTTGGGAGGCCGAGGTGGGTGGATCACCTGAGGTCAGGAGTTCGAGACCAGCCTGGCCAACATGGTTAAACCCCGTCTCTACTAAAAATATGAAAATTAGCTGGGCATGGTGGCACGCGCCAGTAATCCCAGCTACTCGGGAGACTGAGGCACGTGAATCACTTGAACCTACGAGGCAGAGGTTGCTGTGAGCCGAGATCACACCACTGTATTCCAGCCTGGGCGACAGAGCATGACTCTGTCAAAAAAAACCAAAAAACAAAAACCAAAAAACAAAAACCAAAAAGCAACACTATAAAATGTCACAAGTGATGATTTTTAGAGAAACTAAAAGCCCTGTATCCTAATCAGTGTACTATCTAGAAAGCTACAAGTTATTTTCTGAATTTTTTGATCTAGACTCTTGAGCTCCTTACTATCTAATTTCTGAAATTACAGTAGTTTTACTTTTTACTAATTGTTTTTCTTTTTACTTTCTTCAAACAAATGAGCAAATAGAAACTTTTTACTAATTTAAAATAATCTACAAATAGCTAATTCAGAGTTAAGAATCACTACTCCAAATAATAAAAACTGTAACCCAAATTTACATTAGATGTTATTGGGCCAAGGCATTTAATTATGAGTACTGTATTTATTTAAATGTACAGCACTATGGTAGGTGTTACTAAGGCTATGAGGACACATATTTCCCTCCTGCCTTTAAGAGTAATGATGTAAACATGATAAAGAAAATAGCACTAACCAGTTACTTCGTGCTATATGCCAAGCATCTTCTAAAGGATTTATATACATCACGCTCTTTAAACTCTACCACAACCCTGAGACGTACCATCACTGACATTTGGTGGATGAGGAAACTTGCTCAAGAGAGAGACTAATTTCCTTACCCAAGGTCAAAGCCTATGTACTACAGAACCAGCCCATGGGCAAATAATCTAGGGAGGATAACACAGCTACACACGAAAAATAAACTAATACAACAGCATGCTAGCCAAGTTACATTAGTTTTAGAAACTGATTATATGCCAAAAGGCCCCTAAATGCTCTTTTTTTTGAGATGCAGGTTTGCTCTTATTGCCCAGGCTGTAGCGTAATGTAGTGCAATCTTGGCTCAGTACAACCTCTGCCTCCTGGGTTCAAGTTATTCTCCGGCCTCAGACTCTGGAGCTCCTGAGTAGCTGGGATTACAGGGAGCTGCCACCATGCCCGGCTAATTTTTTGTATTTTTAGTAGAGATGGGGTTTCACCATGTTGGCCAGACTGGTCTTGAACTCCTGACCTCAGGTGATCCACCTGCCTCCAGCATCCCAAAGTGCTGGGATTACAGGCGTGAGCCACTGCACCTGCGCCCCCCCCCTCCCTCCTCCACCCAGATGTTCTTCTCTGCCTTCTGTTTTCCAAAATCCTCCTTTCCCCAGAAGGTAACCTGAACAACATGAGGTTGGGCAGTGCTGGGTGAAGCAGCCACATGTGTGTACCGCACGCCTGCAGAGCTGTAGGCTGTACCTGCAGTGTGCAGAGGAGTCCTTCTAATTTTGCTCTCTGTCTTCCAGGCATCTGGGCAAACAGTGAGCAGGTACTGGAGGATCAGAGGGTCACCTTCTCGACTGGCAATGTGGAAACTGTTCCAGCCATCTTTGTTCTTCAGGAGTGGATTGGCGCCATGTTCCACTAGCTCCTGGATCACCCCCAGGTTCTTCCTTGTGCAGGCCATCATCAGAGGAGTCCTAAGGCCAACCATGAGAAGCTGTCAGATGGAAGCAGCTAAGACATTAGAAGCCAGGGGAGAGGTCTTCAAAACAGACACATTCTTGGCACAGATGGGAAACCTAGAGGGTTGGGGGTCTGGCAGGCAGGAAAACAGCTTTGACCGGTACGACCTCTGTGCCTTCTGTGAGGACCCTGGGAGAAATAATAAGGGGAAAATGATTGCCACGAATGCGTACCTAGAGGAGAGGGTGCCTGGGAGACAAAGCTGCTTATGAGCTAGTTCACAGGAGAGCAGTGAATTGGCGCAGAGCTAAGAAAACCCAAAGAAGACCCTCAAAACAACCAGGTCTATTCCCCTGCCCCAGTGGGGAAGATGTACTTCCCCATGTTCCTAAAGAGGTTCACACCCTCTAACGAACCTGACCTAGTGAGTACTAAAATCAGCGTCAATCTAACAAACGAAATGCAGTTGGCTTGTGTGATGGTGTGGTTTGACTGTGGTGGTCATCCAAGGCTGCACGTATGTCATACAGCTGCACAGTGCTCTACACACACAGGTGCGTGAATAACTCAGGAATTCTGGATAGGGATTGGAGCAATGTCAACTCAAACAATGCATTCATGCAGAAGTAACTGAGCTAAATGTCCCCAGAACATCGCATCCAGAAGCTATCTGTATAGTGCACACACTTCATTGTTTGGTAACATTCTGTTCGGTTATATTCTACACTATTCTGTGCTCTAGAAAGGGAGGTGACGGGCCGGGTCAGTTAACCGACAAGGGCAAGAAGGAGAGACTCTGCAGGTCAACTGCGTTTTAAGGGAAAGTTGGGCAGGAGGTCCCTGCCGCTGAGCAGGCCTGGGGTGGGAATTAGGAGCTGAAAACAGCTATGGTGTCCGAGGGGACGGAGAAGCATTAGGAACCTGCTACGACTCTGCGGGTAGAGAGGAGGCTGGGTGTCTCCACACCTACCAGTCGGCCTTCTTCAGGCAGTCGACCGCTGCCCCCCGGCCCAGCAGGTAGCGCACGCAGTCTCGGTGGCCCATGGAGGCCGCCTCGTGCAGAGGCCGCTTGTAGTCTCGATTGGTGGCCTCGATGTCCATGCCCCAGGCCTCGGCCAGATAGGCTAGCACGTCCCGATGCCCGTGGCGCGCGGCGCAGTGCAGGAGGGTATCCCCGGCCAGCCCCGGGCAGCCCCCGGCCGCCTGCAGCTCCTCCTGCAGGGCGCGCAGCCGGCCCTCCTGCACCAGCCTGCAGAGGCGCCGCGGGTCCCCGGGCTGGGCCATCGCCGCGGGTCGGGCTAGGCTGTGCGGGACGACCGCGGGCAGGACACTGGCGGCCGGGCAGGGAGAAGCCGAGGGCGAGTGGGACTTTCCGCCTCTTCGCGCAACCTGCCCCGCGCGCCCCGTCCCGCGCGCCCCGGACCCGGCAGAACCGTCTCTCACGCCCCCAGCCTTGTCCCCGGCAGACCTGCCTCCTCACGCCCCCGGCCTAGTCCGCAGGCCGGCTGCCGCCTCACAACCCCGGCCTGCCCCGCATGGGAGAAGCCGCAGTTCCGGACACGGGGTGGTTTTTCCCAGGGACGGGGCGGTCCGGGGTGAGCGCGGAAGGGCCTGGGGATCCGAGAGCGCTCGCGTCCGCTGTCCTGCAGCTGCGGCGGCCGATTCAGTACTGAACACGTGAGGGAGTGGGACGCGCCGTTACACCGCAAAGACCCGAAGCGGAGGGTCCGGCAGGG
>NW_012117733.1:1560791-1631360 GCF_000951035.1 Colobus angolensis palliatus | reverse complement strand
CTCTGCCACCCGGGCCGTGGGCAGGTGGAGGGCATGGCAGGGGTGCGTGGGGGAGGCCAGGGCGCTCACTGAGCTCGTTCGGGAGCGGCCCCCGCGCTGCCCCCCAAGGCCAGGGAGGTTCAGCGTGTGGGTCCTCGGGGCTGGAGGGGCACGCGCGAGGACGTGGCCTCGACTGCTGGCAGGCCAGCTTTCCCGTCTACTGTGACGTTTTGACCTTGGGCAAGTCATTTTTCGCTGCCCTCTGCCCCTGTGTCATCGGTAGCCTCTGTGTCCCTCACCTGAGCATGGGAAGCCTAAGGCGATATGGGAGGTCTGGCACTGGTGGAGGGCAGGGCGAGAGCTGGGTAGGCTGTGGGTGATGGAAGAGATCAGTAAGTGTTGGGTTCCTTACCCGATCTGATTAGGTGCCAGTCACTTAACCTCTCTTGTGTTTTCAATTCCTTTAGGGAGTAGAATGGGAGTCGCTCCTATTTGCCAGGCCTCAAAACGAGTACCATTTACATTTTTTATTGCACTTTGTGGTCCAAAGACAACCCTGTAAGGCATCACTAGGGTTTTACAGGTGGGGAAGTGGAGGCCTAACGAAGTCAGTGACTTTCTTACAGAATTATAAGTAATAAAGTCTTCTGGAAGGCAGGATGGTAGCATGTGGTGAGTGTCCGCCAGCGTCTGCCCCTGTGGTAAAATGAGCGGAGGTAAATGAAAAGACTTCTGGAATGGGCCCATGAAGATAAGTCCGTTTTACTCCTGAGCTAATTGAGTTTGGTTAAGGTAACAGTGATGTGGATAAGCCGCTGGAGACAGAACTAGTCCAAGTGTCAGCTTTGCTGAGGTTACTGTTCTATCGTGCCTTGTCACTCAAAAAAAAAAAAAAAGCATAAAAGTTGTTTGAAATGCACAAAAGTGTGGCATGCCAAGCAATGTTCTGACTGCTGCCGTTGAAGTTAGTGCAAATTGGAAGTTGAGGCATCTGGTAGTTTCATACTTTTTTGCTTTTGTCCCCACTACCCTCCCAGTTTCAGATGACTCTTATCTTCTCTTGCATTATGTCTCTAGTTTCCCTGTTTTTTAAACATAATTGGGACACATGGGTTCACAATAGGTTGGAATATATATATATTTTTGAGACAGAGTCTTGCTCTGTTGTTCATGCTGGAGTGCAGTGGCACGATCTCAGCTTACTGCAACCTCCGCCTCCTGGGTTCAAGTGATTCTCCTGCCTTAACCTCCCGAGTAGCTGGGATTATAGGCGTGTGCCACCATGCTCGGCTGATTTTTTTGTATATTTAGTAGAGATGGGGTTTCACCGTGTTGGCCAGGCTGGTCTTTAAACTCCTGGCCTCAAGTGATTCACCCAGCTCAGTCTCCCAAATGCTGGGATTACAGACGTGAGCCACCATGCCTGGCTAGGTTGGATTATTTGAACCCAGGATAATTGGTTACTTCATTGGTGTTGCACATTCAGTTTGCCTCTTCTGTCTTCTCTATGAACTTATTTTGGTCTGTATCCCCCTTTGGATAACTAAATGATGATGTATATGAATCTGTCCCGCAACTCCCGTGATTTTCTGGGGCAAAAGCTTGGTCTAGAGGGGTGGGATCTGAACAGTAAGCTAATGGATGGAGCTGTTTCCTGGGTCTTGCAGTCTTCCGGTTGGGCTGCTCATTTCTTTTGTGCAGGCTTTTGGAGGTTGTGGTCTGGCCTTCACTGTCACAACACACATAATCGTCACTGGCACTGACTTGCTCCCTGGCTGTCTTTCCTTTTCCGCCTGTTGTTTTTCATGAGTGTGCTATTCAGCATGCCCATTGGTACACTGATCATTTGACAGGTTTCCTGATTTGTGAGTGTGTGTGGACACCACTATTGGTATTAGATTTAGAATTCCAATTTTGGGTTTGTTGCCATCATCTTTTCTCTGCTTGTCTCATTCCTCTATCCCTCGTAGGCTGATTTTATTTGGAAACTGAATTTGGATTCCGTCTTTGCCTTTCTGGCTGTGAAATTACCTACTTTTAGAAAGCATCTCAAATCTTATATCTGTAACTGTCATTCACATGCCTTTTGAAGACCAGTCTCAGATTTCAGAGGACCTCCCGGAGCATAAACATGGTATTCCACAGATAACTTAAAACAAAAAATTATTTTTAATGCTGGGACTTCCGACCTCCCTCTCACTCCAGGGGGAAAAAGTGATTAAAACACAAACACCGTTTATCTTTTGTTCCTTAACATGGTTAATGACATTAACATCTCTTTTAACGTTCTACTAGAAATGCCAGTTATCCTTGTTGCTTTTTATCTTTTATCTTTCTCTTTCAGTCTTGTCAAAGCTATGTTCTTACTCACCTGTCCTCTGCCCAGGGTCTGCTGCTCTCAGGCCTTTGCCAGCTCTCACATAGGTTGGTATGGTGGCTTTCTGACTTGTTTTCCTGACAAGCTCCATGTCTCTCCACCTTCTATCCTCTTTCCCCGAGTCACTGCCCTAAAGTGTAAATTTGATTGTGTAATGACCCTGCTTTAAAAATTGGATGAGGCCGGGTGTGGTGGCTGACGCCTGTAATCCTACCACTTTGGGAGGCCAAGGCGGGTGGATTGCCTGAGCTCAGGAGTTCTAGACCAGCCTGGGCAACACAGTGAAACCGTATCTCGACTAAAATACAAAAAATTAGCTGGGTGTGGCGGCATGCACCTGTAGTTGCAGCTACTTGGGAGGCTGAGGCAGGAGAATCACTTGAAGCTGGGAGGCAGAGGTTGCAGTGAGTCGAGATTGTGCCACTGCACCCCAGCCTGGACCACAGACAGAGACTCCGTCTCAAAAAAAAAAAAAAAAATTGGATGATATCTTGAAGCCCCTACCTGATAAAGTCCAATTTCTTTTTTTGAAGCCCGGTTTCTTTATCATTACGTGTAAGGACTTTTGTAGTCTGTGGCTCCAAATTCCTTTTCCAGCCTTGTCTCCTGTCATTCCTCATCAGGGAACCTCTTGTTTTGATGAAGCCCAGCTTTCCTGCCACATGCCTCTGTATTTTTGCACACATTGTTTTCTTCCGCCTTACTGAATCCCACAATTCTTTCAAGGCTCAACTCTTCATAAAGCCTTTTTCAACTTGCCTGACTCTGTTTACCTTTCTTTACTATCACAACACTTCATGCATACATTTATGTAGTTGTTATATTGCTTGATGTTTAGTAACTTGTGTTTGTTTTGGTAGCCCCCTTATGGCTAGGCTTATTCACTTCCGTGTCACTAATGTCTAAAATAGCATTTAACCCCAAGGATACCACAAGACAAAGCCCTCACGGAGTTTATAATGAATCTGAGACACAGCAGATACGTAAAAGTAGTTGTGGAATGAACTAACTGTAGAAAAAACCCTTCAAATATATAAAATTATATTCTAGACCATAAATAGTGATCTTTCTCTTGTTTTTCAAACATTCCTTCCTTTCCTTAGGAAAAGCATAGACTGCAAAGCCCAGCCCATCCTTGTTGGCTGTCATACACGAGTGCTGTCTCCAAGGGAGTCATAGGTGTCTCAGATGTGAGAGGATCCTGGGGAGATTGAGCTCACTACCTGGGAACTTGTGGATTTCTGGAGAAGCAGGCTGTGGTAGCCTGGCTGTGCGTCAGTGAATACCCGGGAAAGGAGCTGGAGCTCTGTTTTGCTTGCTTTCTGCATTTGTTTCTTTTAGAGCTAATGGGGACACAATATTTTGAAGTTTTTCCCATTTCGGGTCTGTGGCATTTTGTGGTATTTTCCTTATAGTTATGTTTTCCAAATACTTTTCAGTTTCTTTGGTTCTGACATTTCACAATGATTTTAAAAAAATGTAATATGGAAATTAAACTTGAGGTTTTCAGAAGCTGCTTTCAAGGTTTCTAGATGCAGAGAGAAGAATGTCACAGTAGGAAGTGCACTGGACTGGGGGAGTCAGGAGACCTGGGTTCTTGTGTTGGCGCCGTCACTCATGAGCTACGAGGTGAATTCAGGCGAGTCCTCCCGGATCCCCAGTTTAATCATGGCACAATTATAGGATTGCTTTGAGGCTCAAATGAGAATATAGGAAAGAACTGCAAAAGCTGTAAAGCACTTAGGAGCTGTCGGATAGTGGAGAGCTTCAAAACCAAGGAAGACAGCCTACACTGTAGAAGAAGTGCTGCAGCTGCGCATTTATTCGTTTAATCAGCAATTATTTATGAAGCAATATGTGTTGCATACTGGGTGTAAGTACCTCTCTACTCCTTCCCACTAGAACACAGAGCTTTTAGTCTGGGATGAAAGACATATTACATACAGACTTATACAAATAATTGTTATTAATATAATATGTAATACAATGCAATTATATTAAAACACTAATTTGTATAAGACATGTTAAATGCACACTTAGCCAAAGAATTGTTACAAGTATCTCGGATGTGTGGGTGGTTTTATTCCTGCGAAGTGCTTCCTGCCTTGAGTGAATACTTTTATGGTGCTGGAGTTGACAGATAACACAGTTAACTCTTGAAATTGGGCCATTCCCATTTCACAGGCTGCCATTGGACCTGTGGAGTGCCTGAGTCATTGTGATAATGAGCTTCATTGCAGGACCCCTGGGCCATCTCCACAGGAGATGCCAGAGGACAAGTGCCCACTTGCTGATCTTCACGGAGCACCCTGAAAGTAAGAGGCGTGTGGGAAACTGACCAGGGTGGTTAGCTGACTCCGAAATTGTCCAGAGGGCAAAAGTGCCTTCTGTGGATATTTGTTAAAGTTGGGTATGGTATTATAGCAGTTTCTGTAGTCAGGTATCTTGTACTAGAGAGTCAAATTGATTTTTTTTTTAAAAGCAATTATTTAATAACAATTTTTTCCTTCCAGGAATTCTAGGTACTTATTGTCTTCATCTTGTCCATTTAGGTCTGTAACCTGTAAGTTTTAAAGGACCTTTTGGTATCAATGCTGACTAGGAAAGGTAGGGGAAGAAAGGAAATTATTTGGTATCCATTTCAAATGATCCTGAATGGTTAGGGTAAGCTTTGCTGCGTTAACAAATAGATCCAGACATGTAACGGCCTCACAGTAGAAGTTTGTTTTTCAATCCTATAGCAATCTAAGGAAGCTGCAGGTCATGGTGGTGGTTGGAGTTTGTAGGTGTGGGGAGGGTTCTCTTTAAAGCAGTAGTCCGAGGATTGAGGCTGCTGGAGGCTCTTCTATTTCGAACACCTGGCTTCTAAGGATGTCCTGGGAATCAGCTTCCCAGTTAAGAGGAAGAGGAGAAGAGTGAAGGGCAGGTCTGGAAGAGGTGTGCACTGCTGCTGTTACCACTGCATCGGCTGGCAGCCAGCAGTAAGGCAACATCCACCTGCGCACAGGACTGGGAAGTATAGCCTGGCTGTGTGCTCAGGGAGAAGAGCAACAACATTCTTTGCAGCAAAACCTGAAACACTCAGTTTCACTTTCTGTGACTTGTTTTGTAAGTTGTTTTCAATAAAGAAGATTAAAAAAAGAAGCCAGGCAAATGAGAGCATAGGAGAGGAGTGGCAGACACACAGTTCTCATTCCGCGAGTGCGGGGGTGTCTCTTGTTTCCCCCTTGTGCACTTTGAGGGATGAGGGGATAGATGTGGTCCCTTCTTTTTAGTTCCCAGTAGCAGAGTTCTTGTAAGGACTCATTCAGGGGAGACTGATAAGGGTCTCCTCTCCATTGGGGACCTCACCAGGGCGTGGAGTGGGTTAGAGTGGGCTGGAAGGGGATAGGCTGTCATCAAGGTGAAGAGATTTGAGGGATGGTGGAGGGCTAAACTCCAGATCTGACCACTTCCAAGTCAGCAAAGGCCAGGAATTGCTGAGATAGGGCTAAAAGCTGAGGGTTAACAAAGAGAGGTAGCTCCTAGAATGGGGACCCCTGGGGTGGAGGACAGAGAAGTCACACAGTTAGAAAGCCATCACAGAAAAGGCAGTGTGGGAATGAGCTTACTTAAGCCTGGGGAATATTCGTTTGACAAAATGGTTTGTGTACATTCTGGTTTTTCTGCCCTGACACCTGAGGGCTCTAACACATTTCTGTTGGTAATTGTAGAAGACAGTGTCCAAGGGTGGGGGCACAGTTGCCCAATTTGGTGTGTGGGAGACCAACTTCAACAACTCTGGGGGCCTTGTAGAGTTTGCAAAGCCCCATAAGTGATTCTAATCTCTCTGCACCCATAAGAACCCCTAGTTTAGACACAGCTTCCCTTTATCTGTGGTTGTTCACAACAGATAACTTCACTCCCTAAAGAATCACAAGCAGCTTCTAACAGTAAATGCCCTTTATGGGAGGTGTAAAGTGCACTTGCTATGTAGGGAGGGAGGCATACCATGAGCTTTGGGTGACTCAGGGAAGGAGGATTTTTATGGAAGAGGTAGCATTTGAGCATCTTTATTTTGATGAAGTTATTTTTGAACTGCTTTTTAAAAAGGTATATTAGTAAGAACAGAATAGAAGGGTGATTAGAATTCTAGTGTAGTGTTTTGGTTTTATTTTTAACCATTTAGCAAGAACATTAATGCTGTTAACACAAAACTCATGTGCCTTTTAGGAGACACTCAGATTGGTGTGGTAGTCACACATTTCTTCTGACGCTTCTGTTGCTAGGTGTTGACATAGATTTAGAGATAGGTGTTGTCACCCTCAATGTGAGTGGCTCGAGTACTTACATATATATTGTCTCATTCTCTGAATTCAGCGTGGCAGGTTATTATAATCCTCATTTTCATAAGCAAGGCTTTGGCAATGAATATACCTACCAAGTGTGGGTCTTTTCCTGCACCCCACAGCCTCGGAGGGGCTTTAAGGGAACATTAAGTATAATGCCTGTAATTGCAGAGGAGGTGGACACAGGGCTCCTGGCTCCCAGTTCAGGGCATCACAGCACCTGTCTCTGAGACCAGAGATACAGTTAGTTTAGTTTTCCTGACCTCCAGCTGCCGTCAGTAAAGTGATTTTTGATACATATATCCAATAAGTCCAAGGGGTGGGGGATCCAATAAAAGTGTTAATAAAAATCCAATAAAAGTACCAGCTCTTCCCCCAGCCAAGCTATGGCTGGTAACGCCATTCCAGATATGTGATATAGGTTACTCATCTTAGTGCACAGAGGCCAGATGGCTAGTCTAAGCGCCCCTCCCCAGGGCTGAACCTTAACTCCTCCCAGGGTGGCTTCATGCCAGAACATACTGGAATATACTGGAGCTCCCTCGAAGCAGAACACAGTGTTCCGGCACTCCCGTTAGTGCTTTCTGTTACTCCTGTGTCTTTGTTAGATTTTTGCAAACAATCTTTGCAACAAGCATTTTGGATTCAGATGTATTTTCTGAGATAAATACATAAAGTAAAAATCTGTCCTGTTCATATTACCTTTTCCAAAGCAGTTCCTTTTGGGACTGAACATTTTTGATGTTCTGTCATCAGTCTGTTGTGAGGTACCAGTGAGGTCTCCCTGTGGGAGCAGTTCTACAATATATGCCTAGGGATTAGAGTATAGGCTCCTGGACCTCCCAACTGAACTCTTCTCCCTGCTCCTCACCCTCCTTGACCCTCTCAGTATTCACAGAACGTGTGCTGCCTCAGTCCATTCGGGCTGGTATAACAAAATACCATAACTGGGCCGCTTATAAGCAGAAGTCTGTCTCTCACAGATGTGGAGGCTGGAAGTCCAAGATCAAGGTGCCAGCAGATTTGGCGTCTGGTGAGGGCTGCTTCCTGGTTCATAGAGGGCACCTTCTCTTTGTGTGCTCATATGTTGGCAGGAGTAAGGGAGCTCTCTGGGACCTCTCTTATAAGGGCACTAATCCAGTTTGTGGGGACTTCACCCTCGTGACCTTATCACTTCCTAGAATCCCACTTTTTTTGAGACACAGTCTCTCTCCATTGCCCAGGATGGAGTGCAGTGGCACAATCTTGGGTCACTGCATACTCCACCTCTCAGATTCAAGTGATTCTTGGGCCTCAGCCTCCTGAGTAGCTGGGGTTACAGGTGCCTGCCACCACACCTGGCTGATTTTTATATTTTTAGTAAATATGGGGTTTCACCATGTTGCCAGGCTGGTCTTGAACTCTAGACCTCAAGTGATCCACCTGCCTTGGCCTCTCAAAGTGCTGGGATTACAGGCGTGAGCCACTGTGCCTGGCCCAGAGCCCCACCTCTTCATGCCATCACCTTGCGGGTGAGGATTTCAGTGTGTGAATTTTCAGGAACATGAACATTGAATCCATGGCACAGACTATGTGTCTGGCTCCACGCTGTCTACATACAGAGTTACGGCAGTGAACAAGGTGGGCTAGCTGCTTACCTTGGGGCATGCGATGCGTACTGTCTTTTTGACTCTCAGGCATTTGATTGAGACATCTCCATATAGTTGATGGTCATTATCAATGCACTGTTGTTACAGTGAGGTGGCTGCAGAACGCTTCAATAAAGCCATTCTTACATACTTCACGAAAAATGTTCCAGGGTTCACCCTGCATGTGTAAGTACCTCTTCTGTACAAATCTGCCAGGCTCTGTTTGTAGCTATTTCCAAAAGCCAAATGTAGAAGGCCATCATAGATTTGGGTGGGCGTCAGACCCTTCAACTGAGCCTAATTTTCTCGCTGGTTATGTGCCTTTTCATTGACTTTCAGAAGCCTTCTGGGACCTGACACACCATTCAGCTAAGCAGGCCTGCAGCTGGCCTGAGGTCCCGAGTCTCAGATTTGAGTGGTTTGATGTTGATCTTGCTGCTTTGTGATTTTTTTTTTTCCTTCATGATTTTATCCATGAAAGCTTTTCCTCTCCAGGCCAGTTTGGCAGTAGATGTTCACCTCCTATTTAAGTGAGATATTCACTATTGGTAACGTTCTTTAGTGAGTATCTCCAGTTATTTATTTTATTTTATTTTTTTCTTCTTTCCTTACCCTTCAGCAGGACGCATAGTGTCTCCAGTTCTAATTACAGATACCGTACTGACCAGCTCTGAAGCAATTGGGACTGTTTGAGGAGAGAGAAAAGCAGGCATGTGTCCACTCTCTTGGATCTGTAGGGCCTGTGGATTTGCTGCCGGGAATCCTGCAGCCACTGCTGCTGTTGAGCCGCGTGCGGGACACCTCACCCAGGATTTTCGGGTGTTCTAGAAGCCATGTTGCTGCTCTCCCGTATTTCTTTTGCCGATATGCCCAGAGGTCCCCATTGAGGCAAAATAGTCCTTTAGGATATATTTGTAATACGAAGGGTTTTGAAGAGAGGAAATAAAATTTCATGTCTTATTTTTTAAAAAGAGAACAGTAAGACTTTATGTTTTCTTTCCAATGTAGAAAACTTCGAATTTAGTTTTTAATGTAGAAAAACTTCGCATTCATACCTTGTTACTGTGCGAATAAGATGATTTGTTGTTGTTTTACTCTAGATAAACTGGTCAGCAACATTACAGAACCAGCACAAACCAGCACAAAACCATCAAAGTGGAGGGGGTGTTTGGTTTTCTGTTCATAATAAGCAAGCCATGTTACTGGTTAGTTTAGAAGGATATTTCCACAGAATTGGCTGTAATTGGGCTGCTAATACACTTCCTGCTTTGCCATTAGGCGGCATCTTTTTAATTTGAAAGATATTTCGACGTCTTATGCAAGCTACTCACATAAAAACCTCATTAAATAGAGGAAACAGGTAAGTTTGTGTGCCTGCAGTTGGATAATTTGACAGACAGTTTTGAGCATTTTTTCTCATCTGTTCCTGGTGACACCTCTCAGACTTAGACGAGATCGGGCACATTCAGGGTGGGTTGGCCGTAGACCTGTCAGACTTAGAGACCTGAGGTGCCCTGAAGCCACAGAGCTAGCAAGTGGCCAGCTGAGGGCGCCAGCCCAGCTCTCTTGCCAGGCCCTCCGCCCACTCACCGCGCCGTGCTGTGCTGCTTCCTGAGAGTGAGCGCATTTGTGAGTGCTGGGGTCTGACACTCGCGGAGTTGGCACCCAGCTTCTAAGGTCAGGTAGTTAGAAGATCTCCAGCATCCTTTCCGAGGGGCTCGCAGAACTGGTTTTGTGTGTTGAATTGATTTTGGAAAAGTCTTAATATGAAGTTTTTTTTTTTTTTGAGACGGAGTCTTGCTCTGTCGCCCGGCCTGGAGTGCCGTGGCCGGATCTCAGCTCACTGCACGCTCCGCCTCCCGGGTTTACGCCATTCTCCTGCCTCAGCCTCCCAAGTAGCTGGGACTACAGGCGCCCGCCACCTCGCCCGGCTAGTTTTCTGCATTTTTTAGTAGAGACGGGGTTTCACAGTGTTAGCCAGGATGGTCTCGATCTCCTGACCTCGTGATCCGCCCGTCTCGGCCTCCCAAAGTGCTGGGATTACAGGCTTGAGCCACCGCGCCCGGCCTGAAGTTTTTTTTAAAAAAAGCTGGTATTAAACCTTGAAAAAGTTAACTGAAATTTGGACGTGTGATTTCTGAATTAGCTAGGGAGGAATAATGAGAAAATATTGTAAACGATATCAACTAAACTCACTGGGGTCTTGGTTTTATGTATTTTCAAGCTTAAAGGAAATGTTGAGCTGGGCACAGTGGCTCACATCTGTAATCCTAGCACTTTGGGAGGCCGAGGTGGGCGGATCACTTGAGGCCAGGAGTTTGAGACCAGCCTGGCCAACATGGTAAAACCCTGTCTCTACTAAAGATACAAAAGTTAGCTGGGTGTGGTGGCGGGGGCCTGTAGTCCCAGCTACTTGGGAGGCCGGGGCAAGAAGATCGCTTGAACCCAAGAGGTGAAGGTTGCAGTGAGCCAAGATTGTGTCACTGCAGTCCAGCCTAAGCAACAGAGGGAGACTCTGTTTCAAAAAAAGAAAAAAGAAAAGAAATGTTGAGTGAGATTCTGGCATTTGATACCATAGTTTAGTGGTGGAGTATTCTTTTTTTCTTTTTTTGAAATGGAGTTTCGCTCTTGTTGCCCTGGCTGGAGTGCAATGGCATGACCTCTGCTCACTGCAACCTCTGCCTTCCGCGTTCAAGCGATTCTCCTGCCTCAGCCTCCTGGGCGCATGCCACCATGCCCAGCTAATTTTCTCTATTTTTAATAGAGACAGGGTTTCACTATATCGGCCAGGCTGGTCTTGAACTCCTGACGTCAGGTGATCCACCCGCCTCAGCCTCCCAAAGTGCTGGGATTACAGGTGTGAGACACTGCACCCAGCCTAGTGGAGTATTTTTAGGACCTGTGAAAATATGATACTGATAGAACCTGATTTTATTCTCTTTTGACCATCTCCTATAAAGGCTAACTTTTTTTTTTTTTTTTTTTTTTGAGATAGGGTTTTACTCTGTCATCCAGGCTGGAGTGCAATGGCACAATCTTGGGTCACTGCAACCTCCACCTCCCGGGTTCAAGTGATTCTCGGGCCTCAGCCTCCTGAACAGCTGGGGTTACAGGTGCCTGCCACCACACCTGGCTGATTTTTATATTATTAGTAGAGATGGGGTTTCACCGTCTTGCCAGTCTGGTTGTGAACTCTAGACCTCAAGTGAACCACCTGCCTTGGCCTCTCAAAGTGCTGGGCTTATAGGCATGAGCCACCGCACCTGGCCTAATTCTTATTTTTAGGAAGTGCATCTTTATATTTTAGTGTTTAATGCCATAAGGAGGTAGCTAGATCTTACATGCAGCAACAGATGCAGAAGCATGGAGAATCTTGGTTACACATGGACAAGAATTACCTGAAAGAAGATGAGTAATACAAAACCAAGTATTTCAGTACCGTTGAAACAAAATTCTAGGCGCAATTGCTGCTGTAGTGTTTTGTTAAGGGAAGATACGAAGTTTTCTCCTCTGAAGGTCCTGGAAAGGAATTGGCTTCTCTTGCATTTGGGGCTGGGGGAGTCACTGCTGTCCTTTCAAGTGTGTTCTCAATACCGAGGTGCTCGGGGGGCTAAGAGATGTGTGCCCTTTGGTCCTTCTCTCAGGGAGATTGCAGCCTGTATTATCACGATGTTTTGCTTCTAGTTATGTGCTTTTCATGTTATGTGCTTTTTACTATAATTAAAAAATTTTAACAATTTAACAAAAAAAGTTATAAAAGTTTTTTGTTATTAAAAAAACAGCCTATTCTTAAATACTTTTGATTATTATAAAAAAAATATAAATGGCCTGGATAAAGTTAAGGAAAAGATGCTGAACCTCAGTATATCCACTAACGACAACTTCTTTTTTTGCTGTGTTGCCCAGATTGCAGTGCAGTGGTGCGATCTTGGCTCACTGCAACCTCCACCTCTTGGGGTCAAGCTACTGTTTCGCCTCAGCCTCCTGAGTAGCTAGCAGTGCAGGCCTGCACCACAAGGCCCAGCTAATTTTTGTATTTTTAGTAGAGAGAGGGTTTTGCCACGTTGGCCAGGCCGATCTCCAACTCCTGGCCTCAAGTGATCCACCCACCTCCGCCTCCCAAAGTTCTGGGATTACAGGCGTGAGCCAGTGCACCCAGCCACAACTTTTTCTTAAATGAGCATTTCATGACCAAAGCTTCTAGATAGAAAGTATAAGTAGAAAAAAAAAATCTTAAGATCTTAAAATGTCACTTAGGATTCTTCAATTCTAAGGAAGAAAAATGCTAAGAAACGGAAAGGACAAAGTTGGTGGGCAAGGGGAAGGGGGAAGGGTTGGCTGGGGTGTTGACAAGATTGTGTCACTATGCAGAAACGTGAGTATAATGTGTTGGCTAGCTTGCAGAATCGGCGATAACTAATGAATACCCCCTTTCTTCTACCCGCTGGAATGAAACAGTGAGACGGTTTAAGCGGAAGCATCTTACTGCCATTGACTGCCAGCATTTGGCTCGGAGTCACTTGGCTGTGACCCAGCCCTTCGGTCAGAGATGGACAAACAGAGATCCGAACCATGGTCTCTATCCTAAACCCAGAACAAAAAGAGGGAGTAGGGGTATGTCTCCTCCAAAACTCTTGCATTTCAAAACCTGTAGTGTGTGGGTCCTTTGAATATCTCCTAGTTTAAAAGTATTTGTAAATATTGCTGCTGTGACTTTGTAGTCTTGATGCAATAGCTTGACACTTTCTTTATTATTTGTGACTTTTCCATGAAAATTTTTTTTTTTTTTTGAGATGGAGTTTCACTCTTGTTGCCCAGGCTGGAGTGCAATGGTGCAATCTTGGCTCACTGCAACCTCTGCCTCACAGGTTCAAGTGATTCTCCTGCCTCAGCCTCCTAAGTAGCTAGGATTACAGGTGCATGCCAAGTTTGTTTTTTTTAGTAGAGACGGGGTTTCTTCATGTTGGTCAGGCTAGTCTCGAACTCCTGACCTCAGGTGATCCACCCGCCTCGGCCTCTCAAAGTACTGGGATTATAGTACTTTGAGCCACCGCACCCCAGTGAGTTTTCCATGAAAATTCGATCCTATTATCATAGTTCGTAAAAGCTCCAGAAAAGTGTGATGGAATGAATTCTATTAGCTTGTGTAAAGTGATAGAAGAAATGGGCCAGTGTCTCTCTTATTCCAATCCAGAAACATTGAGATTAGTTGACTCTTCGTTTGTCTTCTCTGTCCAGCCTGTCACTAGGTCCATGTGTCATTATTTTTCCTCCTAAATGTTCCTTCATCCTGAGCTCTTTGTCACCTAGTACCTGGACTACTACAGTAACCCTGCTCCTTGACTTCAGATTTTATCTTTGCTAAATCAACTGGAACGTCCCCCCTAGGTACCAAATGAATTCCCACTTTAGTTAATAAATCTAGATTGCCTTATTTCCCTTTGATACAACTAATTTCAGAATCCAACTCAAATATTATCTGGTTGTCCTTTTCTTTTTCTTTTTTTGAGGCAGGGTCTTGCTCTGTCATCCAGGAGTGCAGTGGCACCATTTCAGCTCACTGCAGCCTCTGCCTGTCACCTCAGCCTCCCAAATAGCTGGGACTTACAGGTGCGTGCCACCATGCCCAGCTAATTTTTGTATTTTTTTTTTGTAGAGACAGGGTTTTGCTATGTTGCCCAGGCTGGTCTCAAACTCCTGGGCTCAAGAGACCCACCTGCTTCCGCCTCTCAAACTGCCAGGATTACAGGTGTGAGCCACCTCTCCCAGCCTGGTTGTTTTTAACTATTGTATGTTTCCTGCTGTGGGAACTGCTATAACCAACTGTATGAGGCAGTTTGAAACTTACTTATATCCTGTTTGATACTGAGTTTGTTCCATATATAGAAGTCTATTTCTTCTCTATTTTGAGTTCTTTACTGACAAGGACTTGTGAGGTGGCCCTGACCAGGTGGTAAGGTCTCAATGACTGTGGGTGTGACTGGATTCAACAGTTGGAAGATACCAGGATTTGGCTGGGAGCAGTAGCTCACGCCTTATTTGTAATCCCAGTACTTTGGGAGGTTGAAGTGGGAGAATTGCTTGAGCCCAGAAGTGCCAGACCAGCCTGGGCAACATAGTGAGACCCCGTCTCTATTTAAAATAATAATAATAATATTTTTTAAAAAAGAAAATTCTAGGATTTAACCCTGATCATGTGGATTTAACCTATAGTAATAGTGATGTGAAAATTCTGGGTTTCTATCAAATTGCCCAAGAAAGAGTTAACAGTTATATATATATTTTTTACTAACATAGAAAAATATCTGTTTCAGTTTCATAAATTTTGTTAAAGGCCAAACCGAGTTTCAGTCCATTCTCTTCCAAAGTGAGTATTTTAGTTCCAGCCATTTAGAAAGGAACTATATATTATTGATAAGGTGTTTACTTCTTTGGCATTTAAAAATAATTTTTAGGAGTTTGAAAATGCTGTGGGATGTATGAAATCACCATTTAGGCTTTCCTATGTTCCTGAAAAATCTGTGAGGTCAGGAAATGTAACCATTTTTCACTTTACATTTGTCTCAGAATCATTGGTGCTTAGTAAATGCTCACTGAACAAACATGTAGAAGAGATTAGGTACCGTTCTAATACTATAAAGAGAATTCTGAGTCCCGCCTTTTTATTTTAAAATAAATTAATGTGTCACCTTCACAGGAAGAAATATGAATAAAAGCTGGGCACAGTGGCTCACGCCTGTAATCCCAGCACTTTGGGAGGCCGAGGCGAGTGGGTTACTTGAGGTCAGGAATTCTAGGCCAGCCTGGCCAACACGGCGAAACTCCATCTCTACTAAAATACAAAAATTAGCCAGGTATGGTGGCATACGCCTGTAGTCCCAGCTACTTGGGAGGCTGAGGCAGGAGAATAGCTTGAACCTGGGAGGTGGAGGTTGCAGTGAGCCAAGATCATGCCACTGCACTCCAGCCTGGGCGACAGAGCGAGACTCCATCTCAAAAATAAATAAATACATAAATAAAAAAGAAATAAAAATAACAGTTTTAGCACTGTCACATGAGAAGAGTGAGCTTTTCAGAATCCTGATAACCCCAAGCATGTGAATTTCTGCTTCAGCACATGTAGGCTTTCTGTTGTGATTGGGAGCCGGGCACTTTGTGAGTGGTGGTGTGGTTGTGAGCAGTCACCTCCTTTTTGTCTGTCCATTCAGATGTTCCCTGCGTAGCCTGTTTCTCTGTACTTGTATTTACTGCAGGGAGTCTTGTTGGCCCTCACACCATGCGAAGACTGGTCTCTGTCTCTTTGCAAATGTGTGTCTGGTTATATGATAGAGCCAAATGTAAATATTGTTTGAATTAGTTATTTATATAATCAGCTGGCCCATAAATGTGTTTTTATCTCTTTCCTCTGTTAACATAGATAATTGAAAATTAGTGTGTCTTATTTGGGTTAATAGCAGGTCAACAGTCATCGTTCATTTCTTGTCCGTCCTGTTTGGGTTATCTCTACAGGTCAGGGACGTCAAAGATGTATCCCTGAGTTCTTCCTAGCAGGCAAGCGGCCGTGCACCAATGACATGGCCAAAAGCAATTCTGTTGGCCAGGACAGCTGTCAGGACTCTGAGGGTGACATGATCTTTCCTGCAGAGAGCAGCTGTGCACTGCCTCAGGAAGGCAGTGGAGAAGCATGGCTGGGCTCATCAGGGTCTGCCCCGCCCTCCAGGAAGCGGTCTCGGTCCTCTGAGGAAGAGAGTAACCAGGCTACCGGGACCAGCCGGTGGGATGGAGTTTCTAAGAAAGCTCTGCGGCACCATTTGACTGTGCCATGCACAAGGCCTAGGGAGGCCAGGCAAGAAGCAGAGGACAGTACGTCTCGACTCTCTGAGGAGTCTGGAGAAACCGACCAAGATGCGGGGGACATGGGTCCTGATCCCATTCCTGACTCATACTATGGGCTTCTTGGGACCTTGCCCTGCCAGGAAGCACCAAGCCACATTTGTAGCCTGCCTAGTGAGGTCCTGAGGCACGTGTTTGCCTTCCTCCCGGTGGAAGACCTCTATTGGAACCTGAGCTTGGTGTGCCACCTGTGGAGGGAGATCATCAGTGACCCTCTGGTGAGTGAGTGCTGGAGTTGGGAGATGTTTCCTCTAAAAGCACGTAACTTTGCTTAATGTATGCTTCTAATCAGAGGATCTTTTCAGAAATGGTTTCCATTTGCCTTCAGAAGACATTCAGACTCCTTAGAGGCATTTAAGGCCTTCCGTGTCTGCCCCACCCTATGCCTCCAGCCTCTTCGCTCACTTCCACTCAACACGGCTTCCCTGTGTTCTATCTACAGCTCCTCTGCTGTGTCCTGACCACAGACTGCACATTCCTTCCCCTCCCTGGGTTGCTCTCATCCTCCCACGCTCCCCACCTGGAGGGTTCCTCATATCTCCCTTCACCTCTTGTTTTTTTTTTGAGACAGAGTTTCCTGCTGTTGCCCAGGCTGAAGGGCAGGCAGTGGCACGATCTCGACTCACTGCAACCTCTGCCTTTTGGGTTCAAGTGATTCTCCTGCCTCAGCCTCCCCAGTAGCCGGGATTACAGGTGTGCACCACCACACCTGGCTAATTTGTATTTTCAGTTGAGACGGGGTTTTACCATGTTGGCCAGGCTGGTCTCCGAAACTCCTAACTTCAAGTGATCTGCCTGCCATCAGCCTCCCAACTGCTGGGATTACAGGCATGAGCCACTACGTCCAGCCGGTTTTTTTTGTTTGTTTGTTTGTTTTAATGTAAGCATTTATAGCTGTAAACCGCTCTCTTAGAACAGCACAACAGCATTCATTGCATTTCATAAGTTTTGCTATGTTATGTTTTCATTTTCATTTGCCTCAAGATATTTTCTAATTTTCTTTGTGATTTCTTCTTTGACCCATTGGTTGTTTTAAGAATGTGGTTTTTTGTTTGTTTGTTTTGTTTTGTTTTGTTTTGTTTTGAGACAGAGTCTCTGTCACCCAGGCTGGAGTGCAGTGGCTTGATTTTGGCTCACTTCAATCTCCACCTCCTGAGTTCAAGTGATTCTTGTGCTTCAGCCTCCCAAGCAGCTGGGATTACAGACACGCGCCACCATGCGCGGCTAACTTTTGTATTTTTAGGAGAGATGAGATTTCACCTTGTAGTCCAGGATGGTCTCAAACTCAAGTGATTCTCCTGTCTCAGCCTCCCAAAGTGCAGGGATTATAGGCATACACCACCGTGCCTGGCCAAGAGTATGTTGTTTAATTTCCATGTATTTGTGGATTTTTCAGTTTTCCTTCTGCTGTTGATTTCTGGTTACATTCCATTGTGATTTAAAAAGATACTTTGTATAATAACTTCAGTGGTTTTTAAGTTTGTTGAAACTTGTTTCGTGGCCTAACAGGTGATCTATGCTGGAGAATGTTTCAAGTGCCCTTGAGAGGAATGTATATTTTGCTGTTGTTAGGTGGAGTATTCTATATATGTTTGTTCAGTCCACTTAGTCCATAGTGTTGTTCAGATCCTCTGTTTCCTTATTTATCTTCTGTCTGGTTGTTCCATTCATCTTTGAAATGGCGGTGTTGAAATCTCCTTCTGTTACTGTGTTGCTGTTTGTTTCTACCTTCGGTTCTGTCAGGGGTTGTTTCCTATATTTAAGAGCTCCAGTGTTTGGTGCATATATATTTATAGTTATTATGCCTTCTTGGTGAATTGACCCTTTTATTGTTATGTCCTTTGTCTCTTATGACAGTATTTAACAGACAAAATTGACTTACAATCTGTTTTGTCTGATATTGGTATAGCCACAGCTCTCATATTATTTTGTTCTCATTGAAACTCTGAGCTATGTGTACTAATGTTTTAGATAGGGAAACTGAAGCTATAGCTTTTCCCAGATTCTGTAACTATAACAAGTTAGTGTTAGAACCAAGACCAAGACCCAATTCTCCTAGTTTCCAATAAAAATGTCTGTAACATTTCTGCCTGATTTGCCTGGCTTTTGAATTGTGAGCTGTGATTGCTTTTCACTGGTAAAAGGTTATCTCTGTGTTTGTGGCTTAATCTGCTATCTGCTTTTTTTCTTTCTTTCTTTTCTTTTTTTTTTTTTTCCTGAGATGGGGTCTTACTCTGTCACCCAGGCTAACGTGCACTGCAGTGGCTTGATCTCGGCTTACTGTAACCTCCACCTCCCGGGTTCAAGTGATTTTCCTGCCTCAGCTTCCTGAGTAGCTGGGACTACAGGCATGTGCCACCATGCCTGGCTAATTTTTCTATTGTTTTTTCAGTAGAGACAGGGCTTCACCATGTTGGCCAGGCTGGTCTCAAACGCCTGACCTCAGGTGATCTGCCTACCTCATTAATCGGCTTTCTAATGGCCTTTGCCTCATGTTATTTTGTTTTTTAACTACATAGTTCATTCCTTGGAAGAAGCTGTACCATCGATACCTGATGAACGAAGAGCAAGCTGTTAGCAAAGTGGACGGCATCCTGTCTAACTGTGGCATAGAAAAGGAGTCAGACCTGTGTGTGCTGAACCTCATACGGTGAGCTTCACCTGTTGTAAGGAAGGCGTCTTTGAAGTCTTCCTTGTACATCAGTGCTTATGGTCACCCTACTCATGGCCTCTCCCGTGAATGTCTTACAGATACACAGCCACCACTAAGTGCTCCCCGAGTGTGGATCCCGAGAGGGTGATGTGGAGTCTGAGGGACCACCCCCTCCTCCCCGAGGCTGAGGCGTGTGTGCGGCAACACCTCCCTGACCTCTATGCTGCTGCCGGGGTAGGTCTGGAGGCTGCGGGAGAAGGCAGCATCTTATTTCACTGGAGGAAAGTTCAATTGAGGATGACTTTATATTTATTTTTAATATCTGTATTTAATCTCTGAATGCTTTGAAGCATTCATGTTGTCATTGTTCCCAATGGAGAAATAAAAGGCCATATAATTATAGAGTCTTAGATTTAGAGGAAATTTTAAAAAATCATTTAGTCTGATTTCCCATTTGGTTGAGAAATCCTCTCTGAAATATTTCTGAAAAGTGGTCATCTAGCCTCTGAACACTTTTAATAATAGGATTTCTTTACAAGACAGCCCACCCCATTATTGACAACTTGGCTTATTTGAAAGGAACAGAAAAATTAAGGGTCTTGCTATAGTCACACAATGAAGTAATGAGAAGATAGAAATAACCCTCAGTCTCCTTGAATCTCAGCCCTGTTGCTCGTCTTCCAGTTCAGGGGTTCCCAGATTTAATCTTCAAGGCTACGTGCAACCTCTGCATGCGTTTTGCTGGCTACAGAGGGCTGGGAACCCAGGCAACTGCATTTCTCTTTCTCTTAAAGAAGAAGATTGCTGATGGTGGTGGAGTGCGTCTTCTTTCATAAGATGGTTGAAGTGAAAGGGGATGGGACGTTCCTGTCTTGGAATGTGTTCTTTAACACAGAGACGTGTAGTAACTTAAGAATGGTAAAGGCTGGGTGTGGTGGCTCACGCCTGTTATCCCAGCACTTTGGGAGGCCAAGGCGGGTGGATCACCTGAGGTCAGGAGTTCAAGACCAGCCTGGCCAACATGGTGAAGCCCTGTCTCTACCAAAAATACAAAAATTAGCCGAGCATGGTGGCATCTACCTGTAGTCATGGCTACTCTGGAGGCTGAGACAAGAAAATTGCTTGAACCTGGCAAGCGGAGGTTGCAGTGAGCTGAGATCGCGCGACTGCACTCCAGCCTGTGTGACAGAGTAAGACTTCATCTCAAAAAAAAAAAAAAAAAAAAGGTCTGTGTCCACTATTAACTGTTTCTGTGTAAGTGAACATTTATGGAGACGTTGCTAAGAGGAGCATGCTGTCTTCACAGAATAAACTTTCCATAATTTCATATTTATTTAACTTACCATGAAAAGTTATTACTAATAGTAAATAGCAAGTTAACACCATCATGCGGGAGAATTGCCAGACTTTATTTCCCCCACAGCCTGCGTGCAGCTCTCTCCTGTGTCTGCGTCTCTCTGGCTTCTTGGGTGGGCGCCCCCTGCTGGCTGTTTTTCTCTGGCCCGCCAAGCACTTACAGGCCTGAGAGCCCCCGTGGCCTGGAGAGTAGAATGGTGAGATGACAGGGAGCTCATATTTTTAGACTGTCTCTCTATCCAAGGTTCTATGTTAGATACTTCATCTGTGTTATTTAATTAAAGAAAACTAAGATCTCAAATCCGAAAGTGATGAGAAGGAGTCCAGGGTGAACGGAAGGGCTCCCCTGTTTCCCAGATGCCACTTGGAAAGTTTGGTTTCAATCCAGACAGTCTGTAGCCAGCAGCTGGACCCCCGGCTCGGCTCCTTCCTGCTGTGATTCGTATTAACCGTGGCCTGTGTTTGGGCTGTCCCTTCTTCCCTGTGCTCCTGGCTTGCAGGGTGTCAATGTCTGGGCCCTGGTGGCGGCTGTGGTGCTCCTCTCCAGCAGTGTGAATGACATCCAGCGACTGCTCTTCTGCCTCCGGAGACCCAGCTCCACGGTGACCATGCCAGATGTCACTGAGACCCTGTACTGCATAGCCGTGCTTCTCTACGCCATGAGGGAGAAGGGGATTAACATCAGCAATAGGTAATGCCCTGGGAGGAGGGGAGGGGATGCTGTGATAACGGGAGAGTCCCACATGCGGCAACAGGTCCAGCCCTGCCACTTAGCAGTATTAGCACCCGGCAGGCTGTGGGACCCACCCTGCTCCACCTCAGTGTCATCTTCTGCAGGAGCCAGGGGTGGAGAGTTTGATGTGGAAAGGCTGGTAAGAGCGTGTTATGAATGTACAGTTCTAGGTGGCTGCAAGATACCACCAAAGCCGATTTTACCATCACGGGTCTTGCAGCCTTAGGGGAAGCCCCTCTCCAAGAGAAGCCTTCCTTATTCACCTGTGGCCTCGCTTCCCTAGGAGAATGTTAGGCTCTGCCTCCTCCGTTTCCCACTTGTGGGATGGAAAAGACGCGTCCATCTTATCACGTGGGAGAGGCTGTTGCGTGTGGGCTGCTGATTCACAGGGGCCCCGATGGTTTCCTCAGCAGAGTGGGGAGCGCCTGGGGAGCCACGTGCGCCTGACAAACACTGAACACCTGTGCGTGTCCGATAGGTGTCCACGAGCCGGTCCACAGCTTAGAGCAGGTTCCTGATCTAGTGAGGGAAGACAGGTCCTGTGTCATTGAATGTGTGAAAAGGCATTGTAGTGAGTCACGAGCCCTGCAGAGAAAATAGAACAGAGTGCTCTGGGGGGAATGCTGCTTTAGAGGGGTGGAAAAAGCTTCTCTGAGCAGGTAGTGTCTGAGTGAAACCTCAGTGTGGAGGAGGAGCCGCCGTTTCACAACTGTGGGGAGAGCAGTTTAGGAGAAGGTGTAGATGCCTTAAGGGCCTGAGGATGGGAATGAACTTGGGACATGTGAGGAAGAGAAAAAGTGCAGTGTGGCAAGGGTGGGAGGGAACACAAGATTGTGAAGGATGGACAGGAGCAGTTGAGCGATCTTACAGGCCCGGATTAGAAGGTAGAATAAAGCCAGGCTCGGTGGCTCACACCTGTAATCCAGCACTTCGGGAGGCGAGGCGGGCAGTTCGCTTGAGGCCAGGAGCTGGAGACCAGCCTGGCCACCAAGGAGAAACCCCATCTCTATTAAACATACAAAAATTAGCCGGAAATTTTTGGTGGTGCGTGTCTCTATTCCTCGGTTACTCGGGAGGCTAAGGCACGAAAATCACTTGAACCCAGGAGGCAGAGCCTGCAGTGAGCTGAGATCACTCCACTGTACTCCAGCCTGAGCGACAGAGTGAGGCTCTAAAAAAGAAAAAAAAAATGTAGACTAAAACTCAGGGTGTGCTGGGCAGCTGGGGAGGGCCTTGTCCCTGAGTTGGAGTGATGGGGACAGGTAGCTCGACTGTGCAGCCATCCTGGAGAAGCAGCAACCGTGGGGAGTGGGGTGGGGGAAGGGGTACCTTCTCCAGGGAGCCTGGCCCCTGGAAGTTGCAAGCCCCGAGAGGAAGGTGGCTGGTGGCACCAAGGGAGTGACTGGTGCTCAGGCATCAGTGGCAAGGTACCAGGAGGAAACAGGATTCCCCAGAAGTGTCCAAGAGTTTGCTGATGGCTGCCGTCTTGCCACATCCCCACAGGGTGGAGACAACACTGTGGCATCTCCTCTTAGGAGGACCCCAATCCCTCTGGATCAGGGCCCTGCCCTTGTCCTCTCACCTAACATTAACTACTTCCTTATTGCATACACCACATTGGGGTAGCACTTCAACACGGGAATTTCAAGGGACACACTTCAGTCCATGGCAGTATGTGTGTTGATTTTTGTTGCGTTTCTATGTGTCTTCCTGTTTTTTCTGGGAGATAATATAATCACATCTGAAATGTTGGATTATTAAAGGTATTTGTTGCATTGGAGAGGTCGAGGCTTGGAGACGGGCTCTTCTCGCTCTGGGGATGGGGACCAGTGCACTCGATTGTTGGGGGAGCGAGTCCAAGCTCACCCCCTGGTCTCCCCCACAGTCGAGGGGAGACTTGGAGAGGCTTTGGAATGGCATGTGCCAGCTGAGTCTGACGAGTCTAACAATGTCCTGTGCCTCTGCTGATTGAACTTTATCATCTTTGGTCCCTCTTGGTGACTTGGAGGCTGTTGTTTTCAGGTCCTTAGTAATCAGATCTTGTTATCCATAGCATAGTCCCTTTTCTTGGGACCTTAAATGATAGAATGCGTTCATGCTTCTAAAGCAATGTCATGTCCTAAGAAGTAGACAGCAGAGCCACTAAGGTTTAGAAAGAAGCTGGTGTTTTTATCCGCAGGTGTAGTGAGTGTCATTCAAACAAGACTCTCAGTGCTGGGAGCAGTGTTTCCCTTTGCCTTCCACTGGTCCTTAGAGCTTTTCTGGTTGTTTATCTCTTAAAGTCATAGCTGGTGCCTCTCATTCCCTGAAGAGCCTGTCCTGGTCTCTTCCTCCTCTTGGTGATATACATAGAAACTACACCTTTCCCAGGACTGAGAATGCTTTGCCAGCCATAGATATATTTAAATCCTTTTCTTTCTTTTTTCCATTAAATGGTGGTAGGTATTTTCTTTTTAGAAATGGGAAGGAGTTTAAATCCATTTGAGGAAAAATGAAATACAGATTGTGACTTGAATTTGAAACTTTCTAAATCTACTTTTTTTTCTGGTAGGATTCACTACAACATTTTCTATTGCCTATATCTTCAGGAGAATTCCTGCACTCAGGCCACAAAAGTTAAAGAGGAGCCATCTGTCTGGCCAGGGTATGTGTATATGTCGGTCAGCATGTGTTTTGTCTTCTCTCCTTGACTCTTCCTTATACTTAGGGAGGGAGATGTTTTGCTTCACTTTAGCAACGTCATTGAGTCATAATGTGCATTGCGTAAAATTCACCCATCCTAAGAGTGTAGTTCAGTGATATTGCCTGAGTGTGCGTCAGCATTATAATCTAGCTTTAGAACATTTTTATTCCCGTAAGGAGAGGCCTTTTTTTGGTCAGCTTTTGTATATCCCATTTGTCTGTTTGGTTTTTGGACAGCCTACCCCCTGGACTTTTCATGTCTTTCTGTTTTTCTCATTTCTCTTCTGTAATGATTATAGCAAGAAAACCATCCAACTTACACATGAACAACAGCTGATTCTGAATCATAAGATGGAACCTCTCCAGGTGGTGAAAATCATGGCCTTTGCAGGTAAGGGAGCCCACATCAGGTTCACCAGGTAGTGGTTTTCTGCCTTTTCTCCCTACAGCCCCTTCTCGCTACCCTCCAGGGCATCTTTGCTCTGATCTGTCATCCAACTAATCATTTGATAACAGATCAAATAATCAATCTCAAAAGCAACTGGCCAAGGAGTCCTTGCTTCCCCGGACCACTGCATGGACATGCACAGTAGAATTCCTGTTGACGGGTAGTTCACAGCAGTTAGTTGGTGGGGTAGATGTCCCCGGGATTGAGCCCAGCATTGTGATGTTTGCTGAGGCACTGACGGCTTCTGGAGAGGGAGGGCATGTGAATCTCCAGCCCAGGGTTTCAGTAGCTCCCCGGTTTCGTGGGGTGATGTCTAGAGGGTCTGCCTTGGATTGGGTTTTAACATACATTCATAAATATATTCTCTACAATTATCCTGTCAGCCAGCCACACCGATCCACTTACAGCCTCCTGAAGTACTTGCTTCTTCTTTCATCACAGCCTTCGCTCGTGCTATTTGCTATTTTTTTCTACCTGTAATCCCTTCCTGCTCCTTTTGTGGCTAAATACCCTGCTAACAACAACGCCAATGTATTAAATGCCTGCAGTGTGCCTGGCATGGTGCTGATCCTAATAGCATTCTGTGAGGTTGCTTAGTTATTCTTATTTTATAGAGGAAGAAATTGAAGCACAGAGAGCCTTGCCCCAGGTTGAATAATTGGATTCATGGTGGAGGCAGAATTCAAAACTGGACTTGTCTGTCTCCGGAGACATGCTTTCCCCCTCCCTAAGCCTCCCCTCCTGTCCTGAGGGGCATTTTTGCCCTCAGGAACCCTACCTCTAAGGGATACCCACTTATTTCTGAGAAGCAAACTGTAGCTCATGAGGTCAAGGGGTTCGCCTGTCCTTTGTCCCTAGGCTGGAGCCTACCTGAGCTGAGACCCAGCCCACCTTCACTCGGCTTCGAATCTGCTGCTCTTTTTGTGGCACTACTTTTATCAGCACTGGAAAACTTGTCACTGTCCTGCTGTCAAGACACAGGCCTGATTGGGGAATCCCTGGGCATGTCTTGTCTGGTCAGAAGGTCACCTCCTTTCCTCCTGGCTTCCCCAGGCACTGGGAAGACCTCAACCCTGGTCAAGTACGCAGAGAAGTGGTCTCAGAGCAGGTTTCTGTATGTGACGTTCAACAAGAGCATCGCAAAGCAGGCCGAACGCGTCTTCCCCAGCAACGTCATCTGCAAAACCTTCCATTCCATGGCCTACGGGCACATAGGGCGGAAGTGAGTACTGCTGTCACTAGTGGCGCTGTTGCTGCTGGCACGGTCGCGTCTTACTGTTTTCCCATGACAATTACATGTGAGCTTACACCACAGTGACCCTGAGAAGTGTAGTGCCGTTATCTCCACTTACAGGCAGGAAATAAAAACACAGGTTTAGCCTTTTGTACTTTTATCCTGTAGCAACATATTGTTTACATATAATGCCGTCTTGCCGAGAGGGGTGGTGTTATGGAACTGAGGCAGAGAAAGTCAGAATGACTTGCTTAAAGTTCAGAGTCTCACAAATCCTGATCAGTTGTAGGCTTTCCTTGGAAGGGAGTGAGGAAGACTTGGCCGAGGCACACTTGCCTCAGGTCTCCTGGATGTAGAGGCATCAGGGAACTCCGAGTGTCCCTCTGGGGACCTCCTGGAGCCCAGCTTCATGGTGGAAGAGCAGTGTCTGCTGTAAGCTGGTTCCTCTTCTAGGTTGGTACATGGGAGTCCTGAAAGCCGTTTCCAGTCAGAAAAGGACCATGCAGAACTTTCTTGCTTTAAAGCATTTGGTCTCGCCTGTGCATGGCACTTGAAGCTACCTCCTGGTGACGTTAGAGAGAGTGGAGGAGATGTTAAATAGCACCGAGCCAGGAGAGCCACGTGCTGTTCATTGGGGATGGGTATTGCAGGTACCAGTCGAAGAAGAAGTTGAATCTCTTCAAGTTAACACCTTTCATGGTCAACTCCGTCCTTGCTGAAGGGAAGGGTGGATTCATAAGAGCCAAGCTCGTGTGTAAGACTCTGGAGAACTTCTTTGCCTCCGCTGACGAAGAGCTGACAATTGATCACGTGCCTATTTGGTGTAAGAACAGCCAAGGACAGAGAGTCATGGTTGAGCAGAGTGAAAAACTGGTGAGTGTCTAAGTGTATGAAGTGTTAGGGATCTGAGGATGGGGAAACGGGAAGTGTTAGGGATCTGAGGATGGGGAAACGGGAAATGTTAGGGATCTGAGGATGGGGAAATAGGAAGTGTTAGGGATCTGAGGATGGGGAACAGAGGAAGTATTAGGGATCTGAGGATGGGGGAAATGGGAAGTGTTAGGGATCTGAGGATGGGGAAACGGGAAGTGTTAGGGATCTGAGGATGGGGGAAATGGGAAATGTTAGTGATCTGAGGATGGGGGAAATGGGAAGTGTTAGGGATCTGAGGATGGGGGAAACGGGAACTGTTAGGGATCTGAGGATGGGGAAATGGGAAGTGTTAGGGATCTGAGGATGGGGAAACGGGAAGTGTTAGGGATCTGAGGATGGGGAAACAGGGGAAGTGTTAGGGATCTGAGGATGGGGAAACAGGGGAAGTGTTAGGGATCTGAGGATGGGGAAACGGGAAGTGTTAGGGATCTGAGGATGGGGGAAATGGGAAATGTTAGGGATCTGAGGATGGGGAACAGGGGAAGTGTTAGGGATCTGAGAATGGGGAAATGGGAAGTGTTGGGGATCTGAGGATGGGGAAACAGGGAGTGTGGGACAGCATTATTTCTTCTTTCACTTCTTCAGAACTGTTCGTAGGAGGTTGAGGGTGGAGGGTGAGGCTGTGGGCCCATGGGGATGGCTGTGAATTGTTAGATATTTTCCCCTGTGGAGGACACTGGTGACCATCTCACTTAAGCCTCAGAATAGTCCTCCCATTTAACAAGAAGGCAGACATGGAATGACCTGCCTGAGTTTATAAGAACTCGTCACTGGGGTTTCTGGACCTCAAGTCTGATCTTAACTGAAGGCTGGAATCTCTCTTCTGATTTTCTTGAGTTATTGGTTCTATGGAATAGATTTTGCTAGTGGGAAAGTCTGTTTCTTATTTTTATCAAGTCTTTTTCATTTGCCATTGTTTTTATGAATTAAGAATCGGTCATAAATCTAGAAAAACAATTTGGCCTTTTCTGGTTCACCTAACTGTTGTGACCTCTGCCCTGTCATGGGCGTGGCATGGCCCGGCTGCTTCCTGTCTCGGCACTGGAGACCCTCTGTGGCGTGTAGAGGCTGTTGAGGAGACCCAGGAGGTTAGGGAGGTGCCTGCGGTCCCCCTTCTGTGATGATGCCCTGGCTTCACTGCTGTATAGGAATTGAAAGTGTGACTGCAGGGTGCTGCCTTTGCCAGGGTCTCAAACTCTGGGTTACCATATACCTTCCTTCCTAGAATGGTGTCCTTGAAGCAAGCCGCCTCTGGGATAACATGCGGAAGCTGGGGGAGTGCACAGAAGAGGCGTACCAGATGACTCATGACGGTAGGCAGCTGCAGGATGGCGGGGACTGGCAAGTGGGACTGCTTTCCTGGAGTTACAACTCCTGCCTCTCTCCTTATTTTAGGCTACTTGAAACTCTGGCAGCTGAGTAAGCCTTTGCTGGCCTCTTTTGATGCCATCTTTGTGGATGAGGCCCAGGACTGCACACCAGGTGATACACTGTTCAGGACATCAGTAGTCTCAAATACGTAGAAACAGCACCGTGATTATGTAAGAGGACATCTGTGTGAACTAAGTTGATTATTATTATTTGTGATAAAGAAGAGGATCTTCTTACTCACCTTAGGATTTCAAGCTGCCCCTTGCCCTCACCCGAGCAGATTTCTCTGTCACCATAGGTTTTACTTAGGTTGTTCTTAACATGTTGACCAAGTTGTAGATCCGCAGACGATAGGGACCTAGACTCATGCTCAGTGGGAAGAGATCGTCCATTGAGAGGAAAAGGTTGTGTTGTCTATTTCTCAAGTGGCTAAGAGAGAACGGACAGTGTTAATGAGTCTGACTTTGTAGGTCAATTTTGAGTGCTGTAACATTAAAGACAATTTGCCTCATTTTAGATTTGCCTGTGTTGTTTTCTTAGGTTCCAACAGTTCATCCAGGGCGAAACATAATCTGCATTCCTAGGACCAGAAACTGTTTCTTTTGTCCGTTGTAAAATAGCTGCTTTTGATGGAGTGTGCCTGTCCTGCAGGAAAAGGCGACCTTGAGGTCCCGTGTGCCCTGGCTTAGCTTCACGGAAGTGTTTTGTCCTTTCCTTTTTGCTGCCTGGGGTGGAGGCCTCAAGGTTTCTCACTTTTCCTCTCATTGGTTACAGCTATCATGAACATAGTTCTGTCTCAGCCATGTGGGAAAATCTTTGTAGGGGACCCGCACCAGCAGATCTATACCTTCCGGGGTGCGGTCAACGCCCTGTTCACAGTGCCCCACACCCACGTCTTCTATCTCACGCAGGTAAGTGCACGTTCTGCATCAGAGCCATTTCTTCTCCCTCCCAGTGTCTTACGTGCTGGGCCCTGTGCAAGGTGGTGTGCCAGGCTCACCAGAGCTAGCAAATCCTTGCTTCTAAGTAGTGGTTCTCAAAAGTGTGGTTCTCGGGGTCTGCCAAGTCAGACTGTTTTCATAAGAGGTGTGTGCACAGCGGTCATCTGAGAAAGAGCTACTGCGGCTGAACTGTGAACTGACGGCTGCTGCCGCCTTGTATGTTTGTACTTAGAACAGTTGTTAGACCAGCGCTGGTTGTTCAGACTTGTGTATTTGGCACTTTTTCAAAGACGAGTGAAACAAGCTGCGACTTCAGGGAAAATAACTGACAGTGTTTGTTGTCAAAAATAACATCTTTGCTTTCAAGTGAAATTAAAATTTTGGCAAACTCTCGCATAAGGAACATGACAACTCACAGTGTCCTCGATTATGCGAAAAGTTTATTATGCGCTCCTTCCTTTTCAATCACATGTCTGTGTGGGGTTGAATTTTCTTCATGTGTGTCAACCAAGACAGTATATCACAGCAGACAATGCAGATGTGAACACAGGAAGCCAGCAGTCTTCTGTTATGCCAGGCATTGAAGAGATTTGCAGAAATGGAACGTGGTGCCATTCTTCTTGCTGAATTTTTTTTTTTGTTCTGGGAAATATGTTTCAAAAAATATATTCTTTATGTCGTCACATAAGAGGCTTTTGGCTGGGCACGGTGGCTCATGCCTGTAATCCCAGCATTTTGGGAGGCCAAGAAGGACAGATCACTTGAGGTCAGGAGTTCAATACCAGCCTGGCCAACATGGTAAAACCCTGTCTCTGCTAAAAATACAAAAATTAGCCAGGCGTGGTGACTCATGCCTGTAGTGTCAGCTACTCAAGAGGCTGAGGCAGGAGAATCACTGGAACCCAGGAGGTGGAGGTTGCAGTGAGCCGAGATTGTACCATTGCACTCCAGCCTGGGCGACACAGTGAGACTCTGTCTTTAAAAAAAAAAATAGTTTTGAATCATTATTTTTAAATGAATTAAAATTTCTCATATGGTAAATATAGATAGAGCTCACGTAAATAAAAGCTCTTTGGAGGCTTTTTAAGTGTGATTTTTAATTGTGAAGCATCCTGAGACCAGAAGTTTGAGAACCACTGCTTTTAAGAAACTCATTTCTAATTAGAAGAGATGTCTCGGCCGGGCACGGTGGCTCACGCCTGTAATCCCAGCACTTTGGGAGGCCGAGCAGGAGATCGAGACCATCCTGGCTAACACAGTGAAACCCCGTCTCTACTAAAAATATAAAAAATTAGCCGGGTGTTGTAGCGGGCGCCTGTAGTCCCAGCTACTCCGGAGACTGAGGCAGGAGAATGGCGTGAACCCGGGAGGCGGAGCTTGCAGTGAGCTGAGATTGCGCCACAGCCCTCCAGCCTGGGCGACAGAGCGAGACTCCGTCTCTTAAAAAAAAAAGAAGAGATGTCTCACTTGGATGAAAGTATCAACTGTGCTGTGTTTTGTGATGTTATTGAAAGTTCCATAGATGCCTCTGTTACTCTTCCCTTGAGCTCCTGCTGCTGTGGTGGTTTAGGGTAGCATCAGTGCAGAGGTGTTTTGTTCTTTTAATAGACAATATTTTTTTAGAATAGTTTCAGATTTCCAGAAAAATCGAGAGGAGAGTTCTCATATGTCCTGTACTCAGTTTCCCATTACTAACATCTTATCATCTTATATTAGTGTGGAACACTTGCCACGATAATGAACCAACATTGATACATTATTATAGGCTGAAGTCCATGGTTCATTTGCATTTCCTTGGTTTTGAAATAGTGTCTTCTGTGACTTCAGGTTCCCATCCAGGATCCCACATTACATGTAGCCATGTGTCATGAGGCTCTTCTTGGCTGTGACAGTTCCTCAGACTTTCCCTATTTCTGATGTGACTTTCACAGTTTCCAGACGTTCCAGTTAGGCATTTGTAGGCTGCCGCTGTGCTGGGATTTGTCTAATGTCTTTCCTCATGGTTAGGCTAGAGTTCTGGGTTCTGGGAGGAAGACCACAGAGGTGAAGCTCCATTTTCTTCACATGCTGTCGAGGTGCATGCTGTCACCATGGCTCATGACTTGAGGTTGACCTTGACCACCTGGCTGATGTAGTGTTTGTCAGGTTTCGCCACTGTAGAGTTCCTCTTTTTCTTCATCCTTTCCCTCGTGGATGCTTTGGCAGGAAGTCTCTATACACTCAAGGAGTAAGTGTCGAAGAATCTTCAGAAATTATTTGGAATTCTTCTGCAAAGGAGATTTGTTTCTTTTCTCCCATCTATTTAAATATTCAGTCATTTATCTAAATATGAACTCATGGATATTTATGTTATAATTTCAGTTCTGGTTCACTCAGAGTAGTTTTAGAGTAACAAAGTAGTGTTTGTTTAAAGTCTAGTTTTCGTTTGCTATTCATCAAAGCACCTGAAGTTGTGTGTGCGTGAAAACAGGCCGTACACACCCTGAGCGTAGGGAAGAATGATATCTTGCCAGCTGGAGGGGCGAAGGAAGCAGGGTCTTGGGCTGAGTTTTGAAGGTTAGGAAGTGACTTTGGTAGATGAAAGTCAGACGGAAAGCAGCGTGGGCTGAGGCAAGGCAGCGTGGGCAATGTGCAGGTGCTGGTGCTTCTGCCATGGCTGGTTGGTGCGGGGCAGTGGTTGTAAAGGTGGTGTGGAGAGGGATCTCAAAGGCAAGGGGAGAAGCCCTCCTTACCCTGTCTTAATCTTCTGTTTGATTTAGACTTCACTAGATTTGATTTGGAGAAAAGGGTAGATTTGCTTAAAAGAAAACTTTACTATTGGTGTTGAGAATAAGGGAAAATAAAGACTGCCGGGTTGTGAAGGGCCTGGAAAGTGAGCCTGTGAAGTTCGCTTTCCGTGCGGGGGGTCAGGAATAACTTGTCGGGTCCGGCCTGCCCGGGCTGTGGTGGCAGTGATGGAAATGCACGGACACGCCGCAGGGCGGGCTTCTGACTCCCTCTGTCTTGCTGTTTTCCAGAGTTTTCGGTTCGGTGTGGAAATAGCTTATGTGGGAGCTACTATCTTGGATGTTTGCAAGAGAGTCAGGAAGAAGACTTTGGTTGGAGGAAACCATCAGAGTAAGGCTTTTAGTTATTTTTCTCTTTTATGTTACAAAAGTTTTCGTCTTTATTTCGATTTGCCATAGAGTTTGTGCTCTCTCCCTAAAGGTGGCATTAGAGGTGACGCAAAGGGGCAAGTGGCCTTGTTGTCCCGGACCAACGCCAACGTGTTTGATGAGGCCGTACGGGTGACGGAAGGGGAAGTCCCTTCAAGGATACATTTGATTGGGGTAAGAGTACTTTTCTGTCGACCACTTCATGCACAGAAACGTTGTAGATGAACATACCCAGTGAAAATGTTCACCTTCATTGGGATTATCATGCGAGAAAGCATTTGGGTTTTTGACTCTTTCCACCGCGCTGCACCGTGGCTGGTCTGTATCCCAGGCCATTCTGATGATGCCAGTGAAACATTCCTGGAAAGGCAGACACAAGAAGGGCTGGGGACCTTAATTTCCACTCTTTAGACAATGAATGCCCTTCTTCCCTTGACAATGCCAGTGAGGCTGCGGGTTACTGGAAGCTTTTCTGGTTGTGTGTTGTCATTAGTGTGAGAACAGCTGAGCTGACAACACGCGGAGTACACACCTAGGCTCTAGTTCTGACTGGTCACTAACTGCGTGTGGCTGGGGGCAAGTCACAGCTTCTGTGTGCCTCATTCTCTCCACCTCTGAGGTAAAATAATGCCTTGCCTTACCTGTTTCACAGGGAGTTAGAAGGGTTCAGTGGCATGTTTACAGCATTTTTAACCCTGAAGCGGAGTTATATGACAAAAAGATATTCACTCATTCATTTGTGGAAATGTTTTCAAGAGTGCATTAGGCACTCAATGAATCATAATCAAAAGATGTTTTAAGTTTTTTATTTATAAAGACTATATAACAATGGTATAGAAATTTTGGAACCTAAAAAAGAACACATAATGCCAGTATTTCATATAATAGTTCTCATTTTTGCTATTTTTGTCTTTGTCCTTATAGATGTGTATTTTTGCATAATTGCAAGTATAGGGTACCTAGAAATGGATGCTGTTTTTCACTCAACACATAGGCATATTTTCTTTCATTACTATTTTAATGACCTTATAGTATTTGGTCTGGTAAATAACAGCATTATTTAGCCATAGTCATTGTTGTAAGAGAGTAGTATTTTGGGAATATCATCCACACTGGCATGATGTAAAGCAAGTGGTTCTGTCTACCTCTCTTAAATCCACTTATCACCTGTACCATGTGTCATTACACGTGACCACACATCTGGTTGTGGGTTTTAATGTCAACTGTGTTATTCTGCCCGCTGTTTTATGTGAGTGTTTTACGTGTCCCTCCCTAAAAGATGTCAAGTCCTTGGAGTGTGAGGCCCTGATCGTATCTGTCTTCTGTGTGGGGCCTGGTGCTGTGTGAGTGCCAGAGCCCAGCCAGTGCTCAGCAGATACTCTTGGTAGATCTGGGCTAAATAGGGCACAGTCAGGCTGTCTCCTCCAGGAGCTGACCTGTTAAAATGTAGAAGAATCTGGACCTAGAGACATTCTGTAGTTTCTTTTTTTTTTTGAGACAGAGTCTTGCTCTGTCACCCAGGCTGGAGTGCAATGGTGTGATCTCGGTTCTCTGTAACCTCCGCCTCCCAGTTTGAGAGATTCTCGTGCCTTGGCCTCCTGACTAGCTGAGACTATAGGCATCTGCCACCACACCCGGCTAATTTTTGTATTTTTGGTAGAGACAGGTTTCACCATGTTGGCCAGGCTGGTCTTGAACTCCTGCCTTAAGTAATCCACCCACTTCAACCTCCCAAAATGCGGCGATTATAGGCATGAGCCACCGTGTCCAGCCTGTAGTTCTTTTCTCACAAGAAACAGTGGTAAATGTGCATGCCGAGCACTTTGTATTCAGGCACCATTTGTATTCTTTAGAATCGTGTTCCTGGAAGGTGCTTAACTTGCCTTTTTATTGATGCGAAAGCAGCGTGCAGCTATAGATCTTGCCTTTTTTAAAAGAGTAGGAAGAGTTTGAGGTGGCAGCGGTATCTTAGAACGTGGTCCCTGGTCCCTGGGAGTGTTCAGGCCACGTGTCAGCCTCGCGCTTTCTGCTTCATGAAGTTTCCTGCTTGCCGCCTGTGCTTTGGGTGTAACTCAAGATCCATTTCCAAGAAACCATCTCATTTCAAAACCCCATCCCTGCATTTGCTTTATTTTGTTTTGTTAAAGCAACAACAATCAAAACAAAACAAAAAACAAGAAAAAAACAAAAATCCCACCAAAAAACTTTTTCAGGGGATTAAATCATTTGGATTGGACAGAATCATTGATATTTGGATCCTTCTTCAGCCAGAGGAAGAACGGAGGAAACGTGAGTACCCGCCTGGCCTTGGTGCATTGGAAGGAAGCACCCAAGGGACAGGGACGAGAAAGAAGCAGGCCCGGTCTGAGTCAGGGACTCGTTTCCCTCCAGAGAAGGGAGAGCTAGAGCTCTCTTCCCATGAAGAGGGGGGTGCCTCAGGCCTCCTGTTTTCATAGGTACTGATAGATTTTTCCAGATCCTCCTCACAGGAGCCTCAGTCTCTTTCCAACACTGGTCCCATAGGCTGTCTTCCCCTGCATCTTTCCGTCTGCCTGGGCCACTTTATACGTTGTACACTTCCACGTGGGCCCCAAGTGATAGTGTCGAACATTTCTACAGCGCTTTTTTTTTCCTGTTGACTGCGCTATTTCAAATCCCTGTGAAGTAGGTGAGGATCTTGAGCCTAGGGTTTTGCTCCTCAGTCGGAGACGGAGAGGCCACCGCACTGCCCTGACTTGCCCAGGGACACACAGCGAGTTAGTGATGCAGTCAGGCCTGGAACCTGGGTCTCCCCACTTTCAGACCGTCTGCTCTTGTGCAGCTGCTTAGAAACGTGCAGCACCTGCCACCGTCTGTGAGTGGAGCTTGTGTCACCTTAACTTGTGCGTGTATTCTCCTTAGAAAACCTCGTCATTAAAGACAGATTTATCAGAAGATGGGTGCACAAAGAAGGCTTTAGTGGCTTCAAGAGGTATGTGACCGCTGCTGAGGACAAGGAGCTTGAAGCCAAGATCGCAGTTGTTGAAAAGTATAACATCAGGATTCCAGAGCTGGTGCAAAGGATAGAAAAATGCCATATAGAAGATCTGGACTTCGCAGGTAAGGGAAACAGTTGGTTTTTACCTTCCCCCTAACAGGAGGAACAGATGGTCTGCTGCTGTTTTTTTGTTTTAAGACAGAGTCTTGCTCTGTTGCCCAGGCTGGAGTGCAGTGGCGTGATCTTGGCTCACTGCAGTGTCCCCCTCCTGGGTTCAAGCAATTCTCCTGCCTCAGCCTCCTGAGGAGCTGGGACTACAGGCGCCCACCACCACACCCGGCTAGTTTTTGTATTTTTAGTAGAGATGGAGTCTCGCCATGTTGGCCAGGCTGGTCTCGAACTCCCAGCCTCAGGTAATCCACCCACCTTGACCTCCCAAAGTGCTGGGATTACAGACGTGAGCCACCGCGCCCCGCCTCTTCTGCGGTTTCTTCCCAGTGTGAAATATCTTTGAGCAAGGATGGCTTTATTGCTTAAGGGAGAGGGGAGCAGGGTTCTGGTTCTTCCTCAGGGGCTCTTTGTTTCTGTTCTACTTTCAAGCCCATAGAACGGGATTTTCTAGTCCCAGCTCTGCCACGTGTAATGTCAGGCAAGCCGTGCAGCCCTTTTCTGGGCTCTGTCCCTTCATGTGTTAGATCCAGAGGGTGGGTAGAGCCACTCTGGCCTCTGGGATGTGATTCTGAGAGGCACTAACTCCTGCAACTAATTTTCAACTTTTCGTCTTTTTCTTTTTTCTGTTCCTGACAGTTGTTTCCTCTTTCCCCCTTTTCCCACAAAACTGCACTTAGGCAAGAACTGTTCGAGTTCAGAGTCAAGTGGGAAGCATGTATGTTTTTGTCATCTTGTTTCTTTGCCTTCGAAGCCCCGTCTAATGTGTGCTGTGTTTTTATCCTAGAGTACATTCTGGGCACTGTGCACAAAGCCAAAGGCCTGGAGTTTGACACTGTGCATGTCTTGGATGATTTTGTGAAAGTGCCTTGTGCCCGGCATAACCTGCCCCAGCTTCCCCACTTCAGAGTTGGTAAGAGGTGGCCGGGTAGTGTCAGGTGCTGTTGCAGTGAGTGGTGACTGGAATGCTTCCTTTACACTGCCTTGTTGTTTGTTGGATGCTGTGGCCTCCTGGTAGGGCACTTCTGGAAAAACAAAACCACGAAACACCTCCTAGTCCTAAACTTTTGATTCTTGTACTGTGGTTTTTTAAAAAACAAAACTTCCCCAAGGCGCACCCCTCTGGGGGCTGCTTGTGGGGTAATGATGTTTGTGGTAGCCCTGTGAGCCCTGCGCTGCTCTCGGCTCCAGGTTTTTCACCATCAGACTTTTAGTCTCCAGCCTCATGAAAGCTTTAACGTATAGTTTACTTGCTTACCAAGTAATTCTTTTAATTCTTCTTCATTTATTAAAGAGATGAGAAAATCACAAAAGGAGAAGTAGTCAGCATTCTTTATCATTTGTCTGGTTTTTTTTTGTTTTTTGTTTTTTTGGTACAGACAGGGGTCTCACTATGTTGCTCAGGCTGGTCTCAAACTCCTGGGCTCAAGCAATCCTCCCACATCAGCCTCCCAAAGTGTTGGGATTGCAGGCGTGAGCCACCACAGACATTTGTCTGCTTTGTTGTTGTTGTTGTTATTATTATTATTATTATTTTGAGATGGAGTCTCACTCTGTCACCCAGGCTGAAGCGCAGTGGTGCGATCTCGGCTCACTGCAATCTCTACCTCCTGGGTTCAAGCGATTCTCCTGCCTCAGAGTAGTTGGGACTACAGGCGCGTGCCACCACGCCCGGCTAATTTTTGTTTTTAGTAGAGACGGGGTTTCGCCATATTGGCCAGGCTGGTCTCGATCTCCTGACCTCAGGTGATCCACCCGCCTCGGCCTCCCAAAGTGCTGGGATTATAGGTGTGAGCCACTGTGCCTGGCCTTGTCTGCTTTCTAATAAATTTGTACTCAAGGCTGCTTTGTAATAAATTTGTACTCTGAGCATCAGTGCTATTGCTTTGGTTTTAAATCTTAGAATAAAACCGTTTGAAATTTATGTACAAACAAACAAAGCTGTCTGTTAACTGTAGGTTGGAAATTTGGGGCCTAGCACACATTGGCATGCTGAAAACGGAAACCACAGCATTCGTGACTGCTGGCGAACATAGAACATGGTTTGGAGTGGAGAGAGGAAGGGAGGCGGCCATGGAGAAGTTTACTGTAGTACCACCTTTTTCCCCCTTCTGGTTTACATGTTTACAAATGTAATTTTTTGGGGGACATGTAATTTACATGCCACACAACCCACCCATCCAAAGTGTACAATTCCGCAGCTTTTTGCACGCCGTTGGGTCTGCTGCACTTTGTTGAGTTCCTGCCATTGTGTGGTGAATCGAGATGGGAGATGAGAGGTGCGGTTGGGCAGCACAGACTCACAGCACACGGCACACCTGTGTGTCTTCCTCGTTGTGCTGTGACAGTGTCAGCCATTTCCAAATGGGAGTCTGGCAGTCCAGAGACAGTGTAAGGAAATGGAAAGAGACAAGCAGACTCGGTCCAGCTCCCAGTCTGTAGGAGTGACTTAACCTGTCTAAGCCTCGGTTTCCCCAGCTGTCTCATGGGCTTGTTGTGAGAACTGGCATAATGACTGTAAACAGCCATCTGGCACATGGCGGGTGTCGAATAACCAATTAACACATTCCCAGGATTCACGTAGCAGGACTAAATAAAACCCGGTATTTCATGCCACTAGTCTGCTGGGATTTGGTTTGTTTTTGGAACTGGCATTTGTAGGAAAATTTTGTATTTACAGCCAACAAATGTTGAGTGGTTTTCTGCAGGGAATGGATGGGGGCTAGTAAACATTTAGATGAGACATAAGGTTTTGTAAGCTTTTGTAAGGCTTTTTAGTTGAATTTTTTCCCCTTTACTTTGTTTAGAGTCATTTTCTGAGGATGAATGGAATTTACTGTATGTTGCAGTAACTCGAGCCAAGAAGCGTCTCATCATGACCAAATCATTGGAAAACATTTTGACTTTGGCTGGGGTAAGCGGAACGGGCAGCATGAGCTAACTTGATGCCATTGAATGTTACTTAGTCTGCATGAGGGGCTGACCTGGAGCCTTCAGAGGCCTTCGGATCAGGGTCGTGGGTTGGAAGAGAAACGCTGCTTGAATGTGCAGAGGCCGATGACCAGTGTAAGAAGTATTCTACCCAAGGAAACAAAAATGTGGTTCTTTTCTGAGTCATTTCCTAATTCAGTTTAAAAAGCTCTGTTTAAGATACCAGCAGTGGGCCAGGCACGGTGGCTCACGCCTGTAATCCCAGCACTTTGAGAGGCTGGGGCGGGCAGATCACTTGAGGTCAGGGGTTTGAGACCAGCCTGGCCAACATGGTAAAACCCCATCTCTATTAAAAATACAAAAATTAGCCAGGTGTGGTGGCATGCATCTGTAATTCCAGCTACTTGGGAGGCTGAGGCAGGAGCCTTGAACCTGGGAGGTGGAGGTTGCAGTGAGCCAAGATGGCACCACTGCATTCTAACCTGGGTGACAGAGCAAGACTGCGTTTCAAAAAAAAAAAAAAAATGATACCAGCAGTGGTCATATATTTCTTAATTTCTCCCTTACTCAGTTAGCTCTTTTTTTTTTTTTTTTGGTCTGAGACAGGATCTCACTGTGTCACCCAGGCTGGAGTGCAGTGGCACAGTCATCACTCACTGTAACCTCGAACTCCTGGGCTCAAGTGATGATCTTACCTCAGCCTCCTGAGTCACTGGGACTACAGGCGCGTGCCACCACACCTGACTAGTTTTTAATTTTTTTTTCTAGAGACGGGTTCTTGCTATATGGCCCAGGCTGATCTCGAACTCCTGGCTAAAGTGATCCTCCTGCCTCAGCCTCCCAAAGTGCTGGAGTTACAGGTGTTAGCCACCTTACTTGGCCCCTGTACTCCATATTCATAGGGAAGAAATGCCAGGAAGGTTTTGTGCACCCAGCCTTCCTCCCTCTCACTCTTTAGTCCCTTTTGAAATGGCATCTGCTGCTGCTACCGATAGACTTTCCAGAAGAACACATCCTTGCCGGGGAGAGTAAGTGTTCAGGGGCCTGGCCGTTGTCACAGACGTGGAAAAGTGAGCTGCTCAGCACTCACTCTTTACCCTTCCCACAAACCGCCTTCTCACACTCTACTTCTTTTTATCTCTTTTTCTGCCGAAACAGCTGGAGTATAAACCATTTAGTCTTTTCAACCCTGTCAGAAACTAGAACAGAAATTTGAGCTAATAGTTACTACTTAGTCCATCTCTCCCTGAACCCAAGATATTTAAGCCTGAAACCTAAAACTTAAGTGTAAAAGTTAATATAAATACTCTTTCTTGCTTAGCTGTCTCCAAAACAAAGATTGTGTGTAGCAGGATGGTTTATTCTCAGTTCCGTATTGCCTGCTGTCACGGGGCGCGCCATGCCGTGCTGCCCTGCGTGCTCTGGGGTTGAACCACAGGGTGCAGGCAGGGTGGGCGGTCACCACTTTTGAGTAAATGATGTTCAGCTCTCAGAGGTGTCAAGTGTAGTAGATCCCTGATGCTCAGAATGGAATATTTGTCGAGGGCCTAACACTTGCCAAGCACCTTTCTGGGTACTGGGGCATAACAGTGGGCAGGGGAATTCCTGCCCTCATAGAGCCCATCCAGGTGGGGAGACGGACAAGAAAGTGAACCAATAGGATTTCTCTTCACATGTTTGAGGCAGATAATACCAAAACTTAAAAGGGAGAAGCTTTGCAAATAAATACTCTACAGTGACTCATCACAGGGCAAAAGCTTCTTGCATCAAACTGATTAGCTTGCATATTTATCCCATTTTTCGTGTCTCCTTTGTCATTTTTCCTCCAGGCCTCTGTTAGGTAGACTGACTTGGCCATAAGAATGTTTTCAGAATTTGAAATCTGATGCATTTTTCCCAAAGCAACTTTTTACCTGGGCTTCACCGAGGGCAACAGCTTAAGTGTCAGAGCTTAGAACTGAAGTCCTTTTTCTTTGGTTGCATCTTTAGTGGCACATGGATCATCTGTAGACTTTTCTGCAGAGGGCCAGGCAGTAAAGATTTCAGGCTCTGTAAGTCACATGATCTCTATTGCAGCTACCCAGCCCCGCTGCTGTAGTGCGAGAGTCCCTGTTGACAGTACATTAGCGAACGAGTGTGGCTGTGTTCCAATAAAATGGATTCACAGAAACGGGCATTGTCTGGATGTGGCCCATGTGTACTTTGCTGACCTCTGGTTTAAAGAAAAGTGTGACCTTAAAAAATCTCTAAACCAGTATCCCCAGGAGTTAAGCAGAATAAATCATTATGTACAAATGGTCTCTACCTATACAAACATTTTTGTATAAACTTTGATTTATAAGTACTTTTTTAGACACTCTGGTATGATTTTCTCATGGAAGTCGTGTCACAGAAGTGGTCAGGCCTGTAACAAAACCACATTGTCAATTGGTAGAACTGTGTGGGGTATTACCGGGCAGTGATACCATCTCACAAACATGGGCTACACAGGACTTTTCATTTTTGCTTATGAAAATTTTAAGACATTAAAAAGTAAAGAAAGCAACACACTGAACACTCATATACAAATACTCATGTACATATACCTATATGTACACATCTCCAAGAAATAGGTACTTTTTTTTTTCCATAACTACCAAGCCATTTTCATATTTTATATTATAATATGTGGCCTCTACTACCCAATCCATACTTATGCTTTTATGATTGTTTCAGAAATGCTTTTTTACAGTTGATTTGTTAAAGTCAGAGTCCAAACCAACATTTGATTGCTTGTCTCTTAAGTTACTTAATAGAGAGCTGTGCAGGACTCCCTCCCCACTTTTCCCATGCTCTTGTCTCATTGTAGAAACTGGCTCATTCGTCCTATAGAGAGTTCCCATTCTTAGTTTGCTTCCTGGTGTGGTTGTGTAACTTGTTCTGCCATTACCAGTCCTGGCTTTCCGGTAACTGGAAGTTAGCTGTAGAGGCTTGATTAGATTCAAGCCTGCGTCTTTGGCAGGCATACCCCATGAGAGGCCGGAGAGGGCTGTGTGCTTTGCCTCGCCACATGAGGAGGCTCACGGGAGCAGGTTAGTGTTTCACTGTTAGTGATGCTGATTGCTCATCTTTTGAAGAGGCACAGCTAGGAAATGTGTCTTTTTGAAAAGAAAGAAAAACACCAATGGTTCATACTGATAATTGCAATCCCAGTTTTTAAACTTTATTTGTTTGAAAGAGATGGGGTCTCACTGTGTTGCCCAGGCTTTAGTGCAGTGGTACGATCATGGCTCACTACAGCCTCAACCTCCTGGGCTTAAGGTGCAGTCTTCCCACCTCAGCCTCCCAAGTAGCTGGGAACACAGACATACACTATCACACCTGGCTGGTGTTTGTTTGTTTGTTTTGTAGAGACAGTGTCTCACTATGTTGCCCAGGCTGGTCTTGAACTCCTGGGCTTAAGTGATCCTCCCGCCTCAGCCTCTCAAAGTTCTGGGATTATAGGCGTGACATCAGGCAAATTTCAATATTTTGTTGTTAAATATAACACAAATATATAAAACAGCATAAAGCAGTTTAAAATGATGATGTTGCGAGCATCCACCAGATGAGAAGATGGGATCTGCCAGCCATCACAGAGCTGTCCTGGTGGCCCCTGCCCATTGTAGCACCCCTCCCCCCTTTCTGAGGGGTAACTGCCATCTCAACAGATAGGCACTACCTTGCTTTGTTGCACAACTGCACCTTTTTTATTTTTTATTTTTTAACCAGGTATGCACCGCCATCAGTAAGTGCTGAAAAATGGTACTTTTTACACATGTTCTCTTCATTCTCCTGGGTTTCAAAAACTGCACTGTATCTGCATTGCCAGAGGCTTTAGCCCTTCACACGTCCCGCCCTCATGCATTGTGTTCCGTAATCCAGTTCACATTTAACACGAAAGGAATTTTACTTCTCTTACACTTGAATCTTTTCTCATACACTGAAATCTTGGTTCCTAACAGTATTTATTAATTACTTATTGATACTATTCCATGTATTTAAAAATAGTCTTCAAAATAATGCCAGTATTAATGGAATACTGACTGGACTTGAAGATTTCCTAACAGCTCCATTTCTCCATTAATGATTTATTTATCATGCTCTGAAGTCACTTAAAGTAAGTCCTTTTTGCTTTTGTGGTTTTATTACCAACTTAATTTGCAGTTAGAAATGTATTTTATTTATAATATCTACAGCGATTGCTTTGCTTCTTTTTGATTTAATGATCTTTTTTGACGTGTAAGGCCTGTTAATGTTTTCAAAGTCAAAACCTTGTGCCTGAGCACGGTGGCTCACCCCTGTAATCCCAGCACTTGGCAGGGCTGAGGCAGTCAGATCACTTGAAGCCAGGAGTTAGAGATCAGCCTGGCCAACATGGCGAAACCCTGTCTCTACCAAAAAATACAGAAAAATTAGCTAGTCGTGGTGGTGCACACCTGTAGCCCCAGCTACTTGGGAGGCTGAGGTGGGAGAATCGCTTGAACCCAGGAGGCAGAGATTGCAGTGAGCTGAGATTGTGCCACTGCACTCCAGCCTGGGTGACAGAGTGAGACCCTGTCTCAAAAAAACAAACACAAAAAACAAAACAAAGTCAAAACTTTGTGCTAAGAAAAGTCTCATTACCTCCCTCTTCACTTCAAACTGTTCTCTGCCTCCACCTTTGGTAGTTATTTTCAACAATTAGCAATTCATCCTTCAGTATTTCTTTATGCAATTGTTAGCAAATTCGTAGGTATTTTCGTATTCTCCTTTTCCACAAAAGGTAGCATTTCAGATACACTGTTGTGTGCTTTGCTTTGTCACTTAGAAGCACTCATGGGAATCACTCTTACTTATTTTTTACTCTTTTATTTTTTGGCCTTTTATTCTTTTATTTGTTGTCCTACCCAAATCAGGAAATCCCTCTTTATCAGCTCACAGAGCTCTCTCGCCCCTTCGTCAGCTGCATAGTGTTCTGTGTTGACGCACCGTGATTTATGCCTTCCTCGCTCATGGACATGGTCACTTCCAGCCTTTTGCTCTCATTAATAATGCTGCATTGCACAATCTTATGCTCAGGTCATTTATGTTTTTGCCAGTGCATCTTCAGCATGCATTTCTAGAAGTGGAATTGGTGGATAAAGATAAATGCAAGTGTGACTTGTCAGTTGTTGTTTTGTTTTTGTTTTGTTTTTGAGACAAGGTCTGGCTCTGTCACCCAGGCTGGAGTATGGCAGCACAATCTTGGCTCACTGCAACCTCCGCCTCCCAGGCTCAAGCCATCCTCCCACCTCAGCCTCCCGAGCAGCTGGGACTACAGGCATGTGTCACCACACCTGGCTAATTCTGTATTTTTTTGTAGAGACAGGGTTTTGCCTGTTACCTAGGCTGGTCTTGAACTCATGAGCTCAAGTGATCCGCCCTGCCTGGGCCTCCCAAAGTGCTAAGATTACAGGGATGAGCCACTGCACCTGGCCAAGTGTGACTTTTCTAGATAATGGCCAGTTTCTTCATGGAGATTGTTACCACTTTAGAGTCCCACCAGTTGTATGCATAAGAGTGAAGTAGGCCCAGTGCAGTAGCTCACACCTGTAATCCCAGCACTTTGGGATGCTTAGGAGGGCGGATCACTTGATGTCAGGAGTTCAAGACCAGCCTGACCAACATGGTGAAACCCTGTCTCTACTAAAAATACAAAAATTAGCTGGGTGTAGTGGCGCATGCCTGTAATCCCAGCTACTCAGGAGGGTGAGGCAGGAGAATCACTTGAACCCGGGAGGCAGAGGTTGCAGTAGGCTGAGATCGTGCCACTGTACTCTAGTCTGGGCAACAAAGCGAGACTCTGTCTAAAAAACAAAAACAAAAACAAAAAGTGAAGTAGACTTTTTAAAGCTAATTGGAAGGTTGTCAGTTGGTTGCTGCATACATTTTGTTTTCCCCATAGAAGAAAAGAATACAGAATCTAGAGAAATACTTCCCGGTTACTGAGACTGGGCTGGGCTGTCTGGCCTCAGGGGTCCTGCAAGGAAGTCGCAGGAAAACTGCTTATTTGTGGGAACAGATTTTTTAAGGCTTTAAGACCTTGTGAGAGGTGGATGCACTCTGCTTTTTTAAAAACAAACAAACCAACAACAACAAAAAAAACAGAGTCTCACTGTGTCGCCCAGGCTGGAGGGCAGTGGTGTAATCTTGGCTCACTGCAACCTCTGCCTCCTGGGTTCAAGTGGTTCTCTTGTCTCAGCCTCCCCAGTAACTGGTAGTACAGGTGTGCACCACCATACCTGGCTAATTTTTTTTTTTTGGTTTTTTTTTTTTTTTTTTTTGGTAGAGACGAGGTTTCACCATGTTGGCCAGGCTGGTCTCGAACTCCTGACTTAAAGTGATCCACCTGCCTCGGCCTCCCAAAGTGTTGGGATTACTGGCGTAAGCCACCGTATCCAGCCTTTTTTGTTGTTGTTGATCACAGCCTGTGAATAACTTTGGGGATATCCTGTTTCAGAAGTGTCGAATTCAGTCTGTCCAGGAGGGAAGGCCGTGGGGATAATGAAGATCCCGAGTTGGGCAGTAGTTCAGGGGCTAGGAAAGCTTGTTGAAAATAGTGAAGCCGTGGATGGGGGTGTTTTGGAGATAAAAAGCGAGCCGTTGCTTCTTGCGCTGCCTAGAATGATGTCTCTTCATCTCCCAAGAACAGGGCAACCTTCTTTTTCTCTGACCCCTCCCCCTTAGAAAATACAGCTAATAGAATCACCAGAAGCCGTTTTATTCATTTGTTTCTTTAAGTTTTGGGAAAGTGAAGGAAATTATTACATTGTTGAGGTGTTAAGTGACATTGAAGTTATGTTTCAAAGACACCTCTTTTTTTTTTGTGACGGAGTCTCCCTCTGTAGCCCAGGCTGGAGTGCAATGGTGCCATCTTGCTCGGCTCACCGCCTCCCAGGCTCAAGTGATTCTCAGGCCTCAGCCTCAGAATAGCTGGGATTACAGGTGTGCGCTACCATGCCTGGCTAATTTTTGTATTTTTAGTAGAGATGGGGTTTCACCTATATTGACCAGGCTGTTCTCAAACTTCTGACCTCAAGTGATCGGTTCACCTCGGCCTCCCAAAGTGCTGAGATTACAGGCTTGAGCCACGATGTCTGGCCAAAGACAGCTTCTTGGTCTCACAGAATCTTAGATTATTTTTGTTTGTTTAGATATAGGGTCTTGCTCTGTTGCCCAGGCTGGAGTGCAGTGACACAATCTCAGCTCACTCACTGCAACCTCAGCCTCCCCAGAAGCTGAGACTACAGGTGTGCACCACTATGCCTGGCTAATTTTTGTATTTTTGGTAGAGACAGGGTTTTGCCATATTGCCCAGGCTGGTCTCGAACTCCTGGGCTCAAGCGATCCTCCCACCTCAGTCTCCCAAAGTGCTGGGACTGCAGGTGTGACCCCTACCCCTTAAATTTATATAAATAAAAACAGTTAATCTAGTGGGTTATGAGAGGCTTAAAAAGAGTGAAATGGCGTAAAATCTAAAGAAATCAGAGAACACTGCATGTTAGGTTAAATCATGTTTTGTGAAACTTTTCTTCCATATGTGTGGAATAGCATTATATGTGTATAGCATTATAATGGTAACTGCATCAAAAACGGTTTGAGAGCCCAGCCCTGGAGAAACTTCTGGAGTCGACAGGGAGTCGGGTACAAGGATGTTCATTGTTGCATTGTTGGAAATAGTTTGGAAACAACTGAGTAACCACAGCAAGGGAATAGGTAAATAAAATACAAGAGAGTGCTGTGACTGAGTCCCCTACGGTATTTTAGAACAACTAGGTGAGGAGGAAGCCAGAAGTGTAACATTCATGTAAATAGACACCTATTAAAGGAGACCTGTGTCCTTGGACACGTGTGTAAACAAGAAGCTATTTCGCAGTGGGTTGGAGGCACCTCGCCAGGTTCATGGTCCTGGCTGTCCCTGGGGAAGGAAATTGAGATGACAGTCGAAGGGACTTCCGCAAAATCTGTGACTTCAGACATGATTTCACTTCGTCAGCTGTTAGTACTTGTTGGCCATAACTTGAGTGTTTGCATGGTGGTTTTCGGTTCTTTTTCATACCTGGTAGGCAGGCCCTCTAAGAGTAAAGACCAAAGAAATCAAAATGTAGGACACAGATTGTAGGATAATTAGATCAGTAGCTGGTCATAATCCAGAAAATACGAAACCATCCTTTGCTGGGCAGCAGGCGTGTGCGGTCCTGCTAGCGGATCAGCCGGTGATGTGGAGCCCCACGGGGCAGCGGCGAAGCTGACAGTGCCCTGTCCTTGTGGTGTTTCCAGCCTGGGAGGTCACTGGCACTTCCTCCGGGTGCTCCTTTCCTGCCAGGCATGAGTGCTTTGCATGCATTGAGGGGTGTCTTCTCCTCAGCAGCCACCTTTAGCTGGCACCGTGCCATCTGCATTTGTGGATAAAGACAGGCTTGACAAGGGTGTCATTTGCTCACTAGCACAGCCAGTACACGGGACGGTGGAAATGTGCAGGGATGTTTGGGGCAGGTTTTCTTCAGGTCCTCTGTGTTGCCTACCTGGGTTGTAGTGTGAATATACAAATAATTTTCTAAAGATTGAGCTGGGGATGCCTTAGCATAAAATAAAATCCAGAAATATTCTGGAAATGTCATTACAGGCAATAGTTTTGCATGTTTATCCGTTAAATATATATATATTTAAAAAGCAATTAGACTGTCAGTTGGACTGTCGATAGCTTTGGAGGCAGGGAAAAGTTAGAGAAACTAAGGGAGAACAGGGCAGTCGGTGTTTTTCTCTTTCTGGGACTTACAGCGCATCTAAAGGGTTCTCACAGCGTTTCCAGCAGAGCCTAGCGGAGGTATCGCCGTAATTCTCTCTCACTCTTTCCTTCTCAGGAGTACTTCTTGCAAGCAGAGCTGACAAGCAACGTCTTAAAAACAGGCGTGGTGCGCTGCTGCGTGGGACAGTGCAACAACGCCATCCCTGTCGACACCGCCCTCACCATGAAGAAGCTGCCCATCACCTACGTATGTCTGCTGTCTGTGGAACTTAATTCAGCCATTCGCGTGTTTTGCTTGTGAGCTTTATGCTTCTCTGGGTTGTAGGTGGGGAGATAAGAGAGAGCTGTGTGATCCTTTATTAGGGGCTTTTATACGAGAGGCACGAGAAGTGTGTGGCCGGCTCCCGGGTCAGAGGTCAGGGCACATGGTTGTTTATCTCAACGGGATAAATGGCTGTTTCTGCGCTCAGGGAATTTGGGGGTGTCGAGGCCACCTAGATGGTGGTGCTGTGGGAGGTGGTGCTCTGAGGGTGTGCACCCTCTGCAAACATCAGAATTCAAATGCGTTGTCCCTGGGCAGCTGTGATGGTAACTCCGTGCTTTTTGCTGGAAAATCCACGTTCTTTGGTTGTTCTCCTTAGCTCTCTTTCTTGTCCATCACCACAGAGCAACAGGAAGGAAAACAAGGGGGGCTACCTCTGCCACTCCTGCGTGGAGCAGCGCATCGGGCCCCTGGCGTTCCTGACGGCCTCCCCGGAGCAGGTGCGCGCCATGGAGCGCACCGTGGAGAACATCGTGCTGCCCCGGCATGAGGCCCTGCTCTTCCTCGTCTTCTGAGGCCAAGGCGCACGTTCTCCACAGTGCAGAGCAGCTTGCCGAGGACCCCGCGTGAAGAAAGCCAGCGAGGGGGGCTCCCGCTCCCTGAGACTCTGGGTTCACCCACAGCACTTTCTGAGGAAGAGGACACCAGCCCAAGCTGGACCTGCCATTTCTCCACTCCCTACAGACAGCCAGTCTCCACTTGCCTCCGCTCCAGACATATCTGGTCGGGGAAGTGGGGGATGTTCTTTTGATAAAAAAAAAAAAATTTTATGTATTTAAACTTTTATTACAAGATTTCAATTAAACAGGCACCATAGCACTGGCATACCGCTGTGTGATGACTGCGTCAGCACTGTTGTTCTGAGCCTTCTCTTTTTCCCGTTTACTCTTTCCTACAGCACTGTCACCGTTCACATGACACAGGAAGCAGAGTATGAGACGTGATGTCTTGGGTGGGAATTGGGGCATCAAAAATGAGACTTTGGCCGGGAGCAGTGGCTCACGCCTGTAGCCCCAGCACTGCATCCAGCCAAGGCAGGAGGACTGCTGGAGCTCAAGGTTGAGGCTGCGAGCCGCGGTCACCTTACAGCTCACTGTACTCCAGCCTGGGTGACAGAGCGAGACCCTGTCTCAAAATAATATAATAATAATAATAATTAATAATAATGTTTTAAGGAGGCCAGATAAATTACAAGGCTAACAGGATCATAATCTCAGCAAGAAATGACCCCAGATGGGCTGGACCACAGCACCTGTGGGGCCTGGTGAGGAGGGAACGAATATGAGGATTGGTGGTTCTCAAAGTGTGGTTCCAGCAAGCAGCAGCAATATCGCCTGGGAACTTGTTAGAAATAAAAATGTCCCGTCCCCACACCAGGCCTGCAGGATCAGAAACTCCAGGGTTGAGGCCCAGCTGTTGGTACCTAACAAGCCTGACGAGTGGTGCTCATGCATGCTAAGTTTGGAAACTTCTGCTCTCGATGATTAGAAGGTAGAATTGGTCGGATTTCTGGAGTACTGGGATCATGATAGGGACAGTCTGTGGTAGAGGTCGTCTTCACTGAGACAGGGAAAATGGGAACTAAAGCAGGTTGTGTAAACGCAGTGATCAGGTGGTTTTTCAGCATGTTGAGTGGAACCGTCCAGGAGGCTGTTGGGTGACCTCACCTGTCCTGCAGCAAAGGGCCTGGCTGGACCTGGGGACTTCAGAGTTGTCGGTGTGTGGGTGGTGGTGCAGTTTGAAGGGTTTCGCCGAGTTAATCCGGGAGAGGATAGAGAAGGAGAAGAGCAGAGGTCTGAGAAGCAAAGCCAGCAGACACGAGGCTTGGGGTGAAGAGAGGAAGAGGGTTTAAGAAGAGCGACAGCTGATCCAGAGGAGCCTCATGATGGAGCACCACTGAGCTCCGGAGTGGGGGAGTCCAGGAAAAGGGGATCTTCAGCATCCAGTGCAGTAAAGAGACCAGATAAACAAGGGTGGGCAGGTGTTTAACCGGCACTCTCAAGGTCAACTGACATTAGCTGATCAGTTTCAGTGAGGGGAGAAGCCAACCACTGTGGCCTAAGATATTAGTGAAAAATTTGAGGGCTAAGATGTGTGTGTTCATTTATGGTTTCTTTCTGAAATCATACTATAAGGGCAGTAAAAGGTTTCTCTGTGTGTGTGTGTTTTAACCTTTAAGGGCAAAGACAACAAGAAGGAGGCAGCAGCCATCCTGGAGGCATCAGGATCATCAAACATCTGAGAAAACATCTAAATATCTGTAACACATTCAGAGAATGAGAGGAGGTAGTGCATACCATGGAGTAGCAGGATAGATACATATACAAGAATATTTGGGGCCGGGCGCAATGGCTTGCGCCTGAAACCCCGGCACTTTGGGAGGCCGAGGCGGGTGGATCCTCTGAGATCAGGATTTCGAGACCAGCCTGGGCCAGCGTGGTGAAACCCTGTCTCTACTAAAAATACAAAAATTAGGGTGTGGTGGTAGGCGCCTGTAATCCCAGCTACTCAGGAGGGTGAGGCAGGAGAATCGCTTGAACCGGGGATGCAGAGTAAGACTTCATCTCAAAAAAAAAAAATTTGGAGAAAAAAATATGAAAGAAACCCAGTAGAACTGTTACAAGAATAAGTTGAGAATCTAGAAAGTAGAACAAAAACAAAGATTGAGAAGTAGTTAGAGGCTGGACGTGGTGGCTCACGCCTGTCATCCTAGCACTTTGGAAGGCTGAGGTAGGTGGATCGCTTTGAACTCGGGAGTTCAAGACCAGCCTGGCCAACATGGCAAAATCCATCTACAAAAAATGAGCTGGGTGTAGTGGTGCGCGACTGTGATCCCAGCTACTCGGGAGGCGGAGGCTGGAGAATGGCTTGAGCCCAGGAGGTGGAGGTTGCAGTGAGCTGAGATTGTGCCACCACACTCCAGCCTGGGTGACACAGCGAGAGCCTATCTCTAAAACCCAAAAACAAAAACAAAACTAGGGAACCAATTTAAGAAGCTGAGCATCTGTAAATGGGAATTGCAGGAAGAGAAAATGGACAATCGACAACGGAGTCAAGGAATTTTAAAATTTTTTTTAGATGGCGTCTCTCTGCCGCCCAGGCTGGAGTGCAGTGGTGTGATCTTGGCTCACTGCAGCCTCTGCCTCCCGGGTTCAAGCGATTCTCATGCCTCAGCCTCTTGAGTAGCTGGGACTACAGGCACGCCACCACACCCGGCTAATTTTTTGTATTTTTAGTAGAGATGAAGTTTCACTGCGTTGGCCAGGATGGTCTCAATTTTCCGACCTTGTGATCTGCCTGCCTCGGCCTCCCAAAGTGCTGGGATTACAGGCCTGAGCCACCAGGGCTGGCCGAAACATTTTTTTAAATTATGAAAATTACCTGAAACTGATGGTAAGGGTTTCTGGATTGAAATGACTCATTAAATGCCCAGGATAATGAGTGAAAATAGGCCCACATTGGCCAGGCGTGGTGGCTCACACTGGTAATCACAGCACTTTGGGAAGCTGAGAGGGGAGGATTGTTCAAGACCAGCCTGGGCCTCATAGGCAGTCCCCGTCTCTACAAAAAATAAGAAAAAAAATTAGGCGTGGTGGCACATGCCTTGTTCTCAGCTCCTTGAGACACTGGGGCGGGAGGATGGCTTGAGCCTGGGAGGTTGAGGCTGCTGTGAGCCATGAGTGCACCACTGACCTCCAGCCTGGGTGACAGAGTGCAGGACGTAGCCTGGGGGGGAGGAGGCAGTGATTAGTCCTCTGGAAGGCAACAAGTTGTATAGGAGAGAACTGTAGTTGACCCCCGACCCCGCCAACTCAGTGGAATGTGCCTGCTTTTGTGGCCTTCATAAGGGTGAGTGTGTACTGCAGGTAGGAGCTGTGTGCACATGTGGCGTGAACGAGCCGAGTCGCAGCCTCTGTGGCAGGAAGTCAGTTACAGTGCCTGAAACTCAAACATGGAAGCAGAAGCCCATGCAAGCCCACCATTTAGCGACATCTTGGAGACACGTAACACACACTGAGACACTCAGCAGAAAGATTTCTAAATGTTTCCTTCTGGGAGAGGGAATGGGCAGGTGGAGGGGCTTTGTGGTAGGTGTCTTACATAACTATTGGCTCTAAACTGTGTGTCTGTCTGACAGAACTGTGAAATACCAGTGGGAGGGGAAGATACGGACACTGCGTAGACTAGTTCTCATTCAGGAAGCAAGGCTGGCCAGAGGCAAGAAGTGGGTAGGGGATGATGTGGCCTTAGGAAGGGGTTTTTGCTTTTAAAACGAGAGAGGTTTGCGCTGGGTTATGTGTTGAGAGGAAGCAAATTCAGACAGGCGAGATGGAAGCCAGGTGAGAGGGATTGGGACGGGAGAGATGAAGGAGAAAGGGGTACGCTGTAAGTGGTTAGGGAGCAAGTTTAGGTTGCTCTCACCCAGTAATTTTGTTTTTTTGAGACAGGGTCTTACTCTGTCACTCAGGCTGGAGTGCAGTGGTGCAATGACAGTTCACTGCAGCCTTGACCTCCAGGTCCAGGTGACCCTCCCACCTCAGTCCCTCAAGTAGCTGGGACTACAGGTGCATGCCACCATGCCCGGCTAATTTTTGCTGATTTTTTGTAGAGATAAGATCTCGCTCTGTTGCCCAGGCTGGTCTGAAACTCCTAGGGTCAAGCTGTCCTCCTGCCTCAGTTTCCCAAAGTGCTGGGTCGAGCATTTGGGATGGACATAGAAGGTAATGGAGTGGAAGGTGATGGAGAACACAGGCGTGCTGGGCAGCACCCTCCCAGTTGAAATCAAACACCATCCTTTTAGGTGGTGTTTTTCCGTTAGCAGCCCAGGCTTGAGGGCAGAGACGCCACATGGTGGACTCAGACACAGCTTAATCAACCTAAGGCAGTGCAGCAACCCTGTGGGCCCTTCCTGCCTGGGAAGCTGGTTACTGTCACGCTGCCTGCCCAGCTTCCTTCCTGTAGTGGCGTCTGGTCTGGGTCTGGGAGCAACTCACTGGATCACAGAGGGACTTTGATACCTCTAGAATCACACTGTTAGCACTTTAACATGTATCTTCAAGTCTGATCCCAGCCCTTCAGTCCTTCCTCGTCACCCTGAACCCCTGACTTTAGCAATGTGGGGTACACCGAGAGCCTGGAAGCTGATCACTCTAGATTTGCAGTGAGTGGGAGCGGTAGAGACGTCTGAACCGAGGCAGGCAAGGTTCCTCCAGCTCCTCGCCCAGACATGAAGATGGTGCTACACACACCCCTCGCAAAGGCACCTCTGCACGGCTGGGCTGGTGTGGGGGGCAGGGCTCCCTTAGCCAGCAGGGGCTCTCCCTCTGCCCGGCCTACTTAAGGACAGGTTCTCCAAGAGAGCCCAGGGGCTGCAGTCCCCTGTGTTCCTCCTCACTGGGGACCTGTGTGTGTTTTATCCCTAGTGGTCCGGCCTGAGAGGTAGGTTAGGTGGAGGGAAGGGGGCTTCCCACTCAAACGCCAAGGTCGCCAGTCAATCACTCCATTTGCTGTCTTCGTGACATCTCAGCCCTGCCATGTCCCAGACACAGGCCCTGATTTCCTTCCGCGCTCTCCTGGCTCCTCCATGCACCCTTCCCCGCCTCCGGACACAGCACCATCATCTGGCTGATACTTTTCTTCACGCCAGTTCACTGGGAAGCTCTCTCCACGCAGCCTTCCGAATGCACCACCCGCCCGCCCGCGACCCTCCACCGTTCTGCCTCCTGGACCAGTTGTCTATGTTGCTCTGTGCCTCTGCCCTGGCCCAACTCGCTCTCCTGTAGAGGGACCTGCAGTCTTACAATGAAGACGAACCCCGGTCACGCTCCTGCCTCAACCCTGCAGGGCTCTCTGGCTGCCATGAGGGCGTCAGTCCAAGTTGGACCGCAGCGGAAAGGCTGGGGTTTCCTGTCCACTTCCAGGCTGGCCTCTGTCACCCTAAGCCTGTCTTTTAAAGGAACTCACTGAGGGCCCCAGGAAGTGGCCAGCACAGTGCTGACATCCTGGATTTTTCTCTTCTTCCTTTTTTAAATGTACAATTCAGTGAATTCAGTGGTTCTGATTGATTTTTTTTTTTGAAACGGAGCCTGACTCTGTCACCCAGCCTGCAGTGCAGTGGCGAGATCTCCGCTCACTGCAACCTCTGCCTCCTGGGTTCAACCGATTCTCCTGTCTCAGCCTCCCGAGTAGCTGGAATTACAACCATGTGCCTCCATACCCGGCTAATTTTTGTATTTTTGGTAGAGATGAGGTTTCACCATGTTGGCCAGGCTGGTCTTGAACTCCTGACCTCAGGTGATCCACCTGCCTCAGCCTCCCAAAGTGGTGGGATTACAGGCGTGAGCCACTGTGCCCGGCCTGAATTTTTTTTTGTTTTTTAAGTAATCATTTTCCTAATACACATCTTCCTAATCTGGACCCCACAGATTAGGAAATGCTTTAGTTAATACCCATGGTATTTCCACTACCACTAGTGAAGAGTTGCAGTTAGAACTCTTCCAAAGGATCACATTTTAAAAAAAAAATAGCATCAGCCTTTGGAGTCCAGGATGAACAATAAAATAAAAAATAAGTAGCCTGGAGGTCACATGGAGAGAGCTTCCCCATGAATTGGCGACACCTGGTGACAGGTAACACTTTAATCATGGCCTCACATACACACAATGGGGTTGGCCCCACGTCCTCAGCCAGCTTCATGTATTTTAGACTCCCTTACAACAACCCCACTTAATTGACTGTGAGTGGCCCTAGAGCAAGACTCTCAGGGGTGGGGCGGGAAGCAGAAAGTGCTGATTCTGCAGGCGTGCGGAGGAGGCTGGTGGCAGGGGCTCGGCTCAGCTGCTCCCAGGCGTTCCTTCCTCCTCTGCTCATGTTTGGTGTCTCAGCATTGCTGGGCAGGCTTCTCCTGGCCGGCCACCTGCAGCCCTTCCAAGGGCTGCATTCAGACAGGGCAGTGTCTGGGGAGGCAAGGGAGAGGTAGGCTGGTCTTCTGTGTCTCTTAGGAGTGTGGCAGGCCAGTTCTCTACTAGCAACCAGAGCAGCCAGCCTTCGCCAACACCTTACTATAACTCTGAGGAATATATAAGTTAAACATGGAAAATTGGAGAAACTGGTGTCTTAGTACAAAGGCTAGAGTGTAAAAACAAGTCCATTAAGACCCCGCCTGGGCTTTCTCCCAAACCTTAGAGTTTAATTAAAATAATGGAGGCGTTCTTGTATACCTTGTACCAGGATCCACTTTAAATGAAGTAATTGGTCCAGGAGCAGCGGCTCATGGCCACAATCCCAGCACTTTGGGAGGCTGAGGGAGGAGGATTGCTTGAGCCCAGGAGTTCAAGACCAGCCTGGGCAACAAAGTGAGACCCTGTCTCTAAAACAAGAAAGAAAAAAAAAAATGAAGTAATTGTCCCAAGGCTCTGAAGTAATTTTCCAGACCCCAGACCCTAGTGAAAGATTAAACAGAGGAATATACCTCAGCTTGGAGGCGTACTCCTGCACAAAGATATATGGTTTAAATGTATATAAGCACGGAAAAAAAGAAAACTTATAACTTTAAATTAGTATGGTGAGTTACTCTGACCGTCTCCCTGTAACTGGCTGCAGAAATCAACTCCCTTCTTCCCCACTCTGTCTGCAGCTTGTTGTTGGACCATGAGAACAAGCAGCTGGACCTGGCTTTGTCTGGGAACGGGAGCAAGAAAGCCTTTCCCACAGGCTTCTCCAGCTGACTCACATATTGTTGGTCAGAACTGGGCTACCTGCCCACTCCTAAGCCAATCATGGTAAGGAAGAATGGCTTCAAATCATCAGGGTTTTATGTCCTGGAGCTTGGGATGAGGTCAGCTTTCCATGATGAGCCTGGCTGGGTGAAAGAATAAATCCTAAAAAAGTGGGAATGTATTTGAGAAGGAAGGGGCAGGTGCTGATTACCCCGTAAGTAAACAGATCTCATTTGGAAGTGAAGTCAATATTTATTAGGAGCCTCCTGCAGGTAGATGCTATGGGACCTTTGTGTACGTGAATTCCTTCAGTCCTCACAGCAAACCTGGGAGGCAGATGACAGCTGCCTTGTGCAGATGAAGAAACAGGCTCCGAAGAGTCACTGGGCTGGGCCCACTGTGCTGAGTATCACAGAGCAGAGCTTGGATGAAAACTCAAGTTCAATCTCAAACCCATAGCTATGTGAAGAGTTGGAGTTAGAATTCTTCCATAAGATCACATTTTTTTTTTTTTTTAAAGCATCTGCCTATGGAGTCCAGGATGAACAATAAAATAAATATTTAATAGCATGGAAGGCTTTCAGATGTTCTTAGCCATGGAATTCTTTAGGCCTAATTTTACTTCCAGTTAACAAATGCAGCTGCTGCGAATACTCAGGACGGGGATGAGCACCCAGAGTTCCTTCTCCGCTCCCCACCTGTGCTGGCCCCTCAGGTGCCTCTGGAGCCACCAAGCCTTCCCGGAACACCTGGAAAACACCCGCAGCCCCTGCAGCCCAGGGAGGCTGGCAGTAATTTGAGTACCCTCTGGGTGGCATTGACTCCAAGGAGGTTTTGAAGATTACACCCCATTTTTAAATTATTTTGCAGACAAGAGTCCCACTCTGTCGCCCAGGCTGGAGTGCAGTCACACGATCACTGCTCACTGCAGCCTTGCGCTCCTGGGCTCAAGCAATCCTCCCACCTCAGACTCCTGAGTAGCTGGGACCGCAGGTGAGCCATGGCACCCAGTTACACACTTCTGTAACTAGGACTCTTGGCTCTCTGCCCAGAGGAATGAAGACACAGCTTTGAAAGAGAAGCACTGATATTCACGGTGAGGGTGTCCACCAGGAGGGCGTGGTTTTGCCGAGCGGGGACTTGGGGCTGACGGCCCTACGGGACACTTGCTCTTTTTCAGTTTCATTTTCCTTCCAGTTACTGAGCAGCCCTCCCAGGACCTGAGGATGCAGGGTGTGCAGGGGTGGCGCGGTGCTTCCCCGGCCAACTCCTGCCTTGGCGTCCAGTTGACCTGGCTGCCCAGCGGCCATGCTGTCTTTCCTGAACATGTCCCTCAATTTCCTGTTTGTGTTTTTGTCTCCATCCCTCCCCCATTTAGAATGCTCCCTGCCCATTTAGTTAAATTCCACCTATCCTTCCAGCTCATGTCCTGCATTCCTCAAGCCTCCAGGGCTTGGAGTCATTTCTGCCTTTACGGGGCTCGTGTCCCATTAGTGTGTGCGCTTGTGATTATCTACTAGCTTGTGGCATAAGGTTTTGCGTCGTGTTTGTTCTGGTATGCTTCTCTTTTTGACCAGGCTGTGAGCTTCTTAAGGATTAGTACCAGGCTTCACTGTCAGGATCTCTAGTGGCTAGCGAGGGGAGAGACTGACGCCAGGGTCTCCTGTACACACCTCTGGGAAGGGAGTGCATGTGTTGTCATCCTCACTGCAAAGACGAGGCAATGTCAGTGCATGTAGTGCCTCCAAGTGACAGGGCCAGCAAAGGGTAGAATGGATGTTCGACACTCAGGCTTTTAAGTTCTATCTTCTTTCCACTGCACAAAGATAGTATTTTGCAGATGCCACATGAATAGAGCAGATAATAAGTGTTATGAAGGCTCAGAGGCAAATGATTTTGTACAATTGAGTCATTAGCAGAGGCTCCGGGGCTGGGCACGGTGGCTCACACCTGTAATCCCAGCACTTTGGGAGGCCAAGGCGGGTGGATCACTTGAGATCAGGAATTTGAGATCAGCCTGGACAACATGGTGAAGCCCTGTCTCTACTAAAAATGCAAAAATTAGACAGGCATGGTGGCACACACCTGTAGTCCCAGCTACTCAGGAAGCTGAAGCAGGAGAATTGCTTGAACTCGGGAGACAGAGGTTGCAGTGAGCCAAGATCGTGCCACTGCACTCCAGCCTGGGCAACAGAGTGAGACTCTGTCTCAAAAAAAAAAAAAAAACTCAAAACTGAAAAAACAGAGGCTCTTGGAGAAGGTAAACTTGATCTGGTTCTGGAAGGTGAGTTGGGTGTAGGAGACTGTGAAGGAAGGACGGGGTCATTGGGTATTGGCTATGGGCTTGGCCTGTGAGGAGGCCGCAGGTAGGACATGGGGGTGGAGGTGCTTGCAGCAGGGCCCAGCCCAGCCTTGGGAGCTGTTGTTCCCACTAAATGGGATGAATCCTGGGATCCTGAGGGTTTGATTTGGATTCTCGGCAAAGTTTTCTCCCCATGCGGAAGGGGCAGGGGGAGAAAATCGTCAGCAGAGCAGACTTCCTTTTGCAAGATGACCCCTTGAGCAGGAGGAAATACTGCAGCACTGTCAGGCAGAACAGAGGGCTGCTTCTGAGGGCAGGAGGAAATACTGCAGCACTGTCAGGCAGAACAGAGGGCTGCTTCTGAGAGCAGGAGGAAATACTGCAGCACTGTCAGGCAGAACAGAGGGCTGCTTCTGAGGGCAAGGGAGGGTGGGGGATCCTATGAGTCCTCCAAATGTCCCCCTACGTTTTTAATCCAGTACAGGAACCTCACCCTTCTCCAATCAGTGCTCTCCCTTCCAGCTGGGAAACCTGCTGGGGCCATGGATTCAGCTAATGTTCTTCAACAACTTGACAGCTTAGACTCTTTTTTTTAAGACAGTGTCTCCTCTATCGTCTGGGCTGGAGTGCTATGGCATGATCTCGGCTCACTGCTACCTCCTGGGCTCATGCAATTCTCCCACCTCAGCCTCTTGAGTAGCTGGGACTACAGGCACATGCCAGCACACCTGGATAGTTTTTTGTGTTTTTTTGTTTGTTTGTTTTTTTGAGACAGTCTCGCTCTGTCGCCCAGGCTGGAGTGCAGTGGCCGGATCTCAGCTCACTGCAAGCTCCGCCTCCCAGGTTTTTGCCATTCTCCTGCCTCAGCCTCCCGAGTAGCTGGGACCACAGGCGCCCGCCACCTCGCCCGGCTAGTTTTTTTGTATTTTTTAGAAGAGTCGGGGTTTCACCGTGTTAGCCAGGATGGTCTCGATCTCCTGACCTCGTGATCCGCCCGTCTCGGCCTCCCAAAGTGCTGGAATTACAGGCGTGAGCCACCGCGCCCGGCCAGTTTTTGTGCTTTTTGTAGAGACAGGGTTTTCATCATGTCGTTTGGGCTGGTCTTGAGCTCCTGGACTCAAGCGATCCACCTGCCTTGGCCTCCCAAAGTGTTTGGATTACAGGCATGAACCACCGCACCCAGCCAAAGGCTCAGACTCTTAAGATGGGTTTTCAGATATCCTGGCCTTGCATCTGTAAGGGATGAAATTCTGTGTTGTTCTAGGAAGTCTTTAGGTGTCAGTCTGTGGCTTGAATTCAGACTTTAGAGATTTGAACTTCTTATTCTCTAAGTTTTTCAGCGCCATTAAAAGCAGTCACCCGCCTATGGCCTCAGATTTCTTGCATCTATACGACTTCAGGATGGGAGCAACAGAGTCTCCAAGAGCCGGGCTTGCAGCGGGCATGACATCCCAGGCACCTCCTGGCGAACTAATTACCGAATTTCCTGGGCTGCTCCATCCCTGTCTCTGCATATCATCAGAATATTTGCTCTTTTCTCTCCTCTCTAAGGCAGATAACCAACCGCAGACATTCCTTATCTCCCCTCTTCTCCATAATTTGCAATACCCACTCCTGGTACCGAATTTCATATCAGCTAGGAACTTTTCAGTGACAAGTAATGAAAACCGAATGTGTTATAAAGAAAAAAAATTTATTGGAAAGATATGAGGGGCTCATAGAGTCCCGGGAAATGGGAGGCTTAGGTCTGGAAAATGGTTAGGACCCAAAGCCGCCTGGAGAGCCCAGGAACAGGAGGCCCAGCAGCCGGTCAGTGCTTCTGAGGCCACTGCTGGGCACTGCTCTGTGAGCTCTGTGCTCTTCATTCTCTGTATTCAACAGCTTTGTGGTCTAGCTGAGAGGTCCTGGAGGCCACGCCCAGGCCTGGTGCCCACGCACAGCGGGAGCAGGGAGAGGGGAGGTCAGCCCCTCTGTGTCAGTGGGTGATAAGGCACCCCAACAGGATAGAGGAGGCCCAGTGGAATTCTGCATTCCCATTCTTTCTCCTCCTTTGTGTGGAACATTTCTCCTTGGTGTTTTTTTTTTTTTTTTTTTTAATTGGAGTCTCACTCTGTCACCCAGACTGGAGTGCAGGGATGTGATCTCAGCTCACTGCAACCTCCACCCCCAGGGTTCAAGTGATTCTCCTGCCTCAGCCTCCCAAGTAGCTGGGATTACAGGTGCTCAAGACCATGCCTGGCTAATTTTTGTGTTTTTAGTAGAGACGGGGTTTCACTATGTTGGCCAGGCTGGTCTTGAACTCCTGGGTTCAAGTGATCCACCTGCCTTGGTCTCCCAAAGTGCTGGGATTGCAGGCATGAGCCACCGTGCCCTGCTATCCTTGGTGATTCTTTTAGTGCATTTTAGCCTTGTAATTGACAGAGCGTCGGGTATGTCACTTTCCTCTGTGAACTGCAAGTCAGGATGAGGGACGGAAGGTTTCAGGAGAGGAGGGGGTGTTTCATCCTGAATAGCTAAGAACAGCACCACTAGAATGGGTGGATTTACAGTCACTGAGGGGAGTAAAGTGTCAACTAAAACCCCTGGTAATATAGTGCCTAGTATTCCCTAAAATATGCAGACATTGAGTTTAGATTAGTGCCCAGCAGTGTGAGGTGTGGGGGAGGCTGTGATTCGTGTCGGGCTGGTCCTGCCTCAAAGGAGCACAGTCCTGTGGTGAGGCAAACCCGCAGGACTCGGGGACTGCGCTCTGCGCTGTGCAATTCCGAGCCAGCAGGTGGCAGCCTCAGCCAAGAGGAAGAGGTCCTTGTGGCACACAGGGGTGGAAAGTCAGAAACAGAGGGGTCTTTCCCTGTGTCTTTTGGTCCCTGCTCTCCCACTTCCTAATGTCTGGAGAAGGGTTTAAACGGGGAAAGTCACACCACAAGATATATTTTAAAAAGTTAGACAGGCAGGAAGAAAATGGAAATCTGCATCTATACAAGGGAATAAAGAACGTTGTAAATGGTTAAAAAAAAATTAAAATGGAAAGGGGAAAATTAAGAGTCTTATTTCTTGGTTAAAAAAAAATGAAAAGGGGAAAATTAAGAGTCTTATTTCTTGGCCAGGTGCGGTGGCTCAAGCCTGTAACCCCAGCACTTTGGGAGGCCAAGGCAGGTGGATCACCTGAGTTCGAGACCAGCCTGGTCAACATGGTGAAATGCTGTCTCCGCCAAAAATACAAAAATTAGCCAGGTGTGGTGGTGCACGCTTGTAATCACAGCTACTTGGGAGGCTGAGGCAGGAGGATCACTTGAACCCAGGAGGTGGATGTTGCAGTAAGCTGAGATTGCACCATTGCACTCCAGCCTGGACAGCAGAGCAAGACTCTGTCTCAAAAAAAAAGTCTTATTTCTTGATCAAGGAAAATCAAGGCAAAATATAAAAGGCGAAGAGCAATCCATTTTCTTCAAGGTAAACGTGCAGGGCAGGGAATGAGGGAAGAGTGGGAGATGTGAACCATTTAGATTTGTGGCAGCTGAAGACATGGGGACTGAAGGTCAGGTGTGGTGGCTCACGCCTGTAATCCCAGCACTTTGGGAGGCCGAGGCAGGCAGACTGCTTGGGCTCACAAGTTCGAGACCAGCCTGGCCATCATGGTGAAACCCCGGCTCTACTAAAAATACAAAAACTAGCCAGGCATGGTGGTGTGCGCCTGTAGTCCCAGCTACTCCAGAGGCTGAGGCATGAGAATTGCTTGCTGCGGAGATTGTGGTGAGCCAAGATCGCACCGCTGCACTCCAGCCTAGGTGACACAGTGAGACTATGTCCCCTCCCCCACACAAAGAGAAGTCAGTGAAAAATGGCACTTTGAGAATGTCTGATGGTGTGTGGATTGGGCACTATGCCCATGCCCCATCCCCCAAATGCCCACAGTGGCTCCCTCCTCCCCTTGGCTGTACAAGGGGTAGTTGGTGGCTGGTTTTCAACCAGGACTGCTCCCCTCCTACCCCACCTACACTCCCTATTACTTTTGTTTTTTAAAAATTTTTGCCTGGGCGTCGTGGCTCACGCCTGTAATCCCAGTAATTTGGGAGGCTGAGGTGAGTGAATCACTTGAGATCAGGAGTTTGAGACCAGTCTGGCTAACATAGCAAAACCCTGTCTCTACTAAAAAAATATAAATATTAGCAGGGTGTGGTGGCGCATGCCTGTCGTTCCAGCTACTTGGGAGGCTGAGGTAGGAGAACTGCTTGAACCTGGGAGGTGGAGGCAGCAGTGAGCTGAGATCTCGCCATTGCACTCCAGCCTGGGTGACAGAGCAACACTGTTTCAAGAAAAAAAAATTTCTGTAGAGATGGGGTCTCACTATGTTGCCCAGGCTGTTCTTGAACTCCTGGGCTCAGTCAGTCCTCCTGCCTCGGCCTCCCAGAGTGCTGGGATCATAGGTGTGAGTCACTGGGCCCAGTGTCCCAGCTCCTGCACTGATCCAGCTCTAGCATTAACTGAGCTTCGTGGCTGTGGGCAGAACAACTTCTCCAGTCCTCAATTTTCTCATCTATAAAATGAGGAGGTGGGATTAGGCCCATGATTTTAGAAATAAATGTCAAAAACAGCAAAGAAAGTAAGAGAAGAAGAAGGGAAGAGACGATGTGTAAACCATTGCCGAGCTGAGCCCGGACTTGCCACCGTGTTGATTAGATAATGCTGCTTCTCATGGAATTGTGGGAAATTCCCCAAAACCGTGACCAGAGCCAGCTTTAGGCAAGGCTTTTTCTCCTTCTGGGAAGAACATCTGAACTCAGTCACCTCAGACTCTGCCTTCCTACTCTTTCTTCTTCTTGGTGTGGAACATTTCTCCTTCGTGATTCTTTTAGTGCATTTTAAAAATATTGAAAATAGACGTTTTATTTTGTTTATACAAGGTACAATGTCAAAATACAAATCATATATAATGTGTAGCTATAATAGACAAGGAAGTATAAATATAAACACATATATATGTAAAATGGCACTGAGTTGAGTTTTCTTCTTTGTGAATCCTTTGATGGAGAGGATTCGCTTGGCTCCGCATCTCTCCCACCTTTCCCGGGTCCCTGTCTGTGTGTGCAGAGCAGCTGGAGACAGGGTGGCTAGAAGCCCCAATGCTGGTATCTTCCTTGTAGACACCTCCCATGCCAGGAGGAGCCTTGTAATTGACAGAGAGCTTCAGGTATGTCACTTTTCTCCGTGAACTGCAAGTCAGGATGAGGGACGGAAGGTTCGGGGCAGGGTTTTTATTTCATTACCACAAGTATTCCAGACAGTTCATACTGTAATAAAATAAAAACCTTGCCCAGAAGCCTTTGGTCTCTCCAGGGAACCTGGGCCCTGGATCCGAGGCAGGCCGGTGGTGCCCATGGGAATGCGGAGAACCTGCTTCCCCGCGCAGGAAGCGCCAACCCGGCAGTCCATGAGATCCTGCTGGGATGTCTGAGAGGCCTGGTGGGCTTGCTCCTGGAGCCCACCTCCTTGCACTTCTTCTCAGTCATCTTTAGCTAAAGCAGATAGGCGCCTTCACTCCGGGCGTAGCTGGGCTGGTTTCCTCGAGTTTCAGAGGCCGTGAGAGCAGTTTCCAAGTCTTCATCTCTGCTGCTGGTCTCCCCGGTCACCGGCAGAGCCTCCATGGCTTCCATTTCAATGCTGGCCGGCGGGGGAGTTTGCCTGCAAAGCAGGTGGTTCATAGGTTTTGAAAAGAGGAGGGGGTTGCCCTCAAATCAACAGTCGCTTCCCACTGAGCATGTCCAGCACTGGGGGATGGCAGGAGCAGACAGAGGCCCTGCCGCAGGAGTCAGACAGAGAGCACGTAGTCCTCAGAGATGGAGAGAACCTAGAATGCCTACCTCTACAGAGAGTATTAAATCCTATCTAGGGGCCAGTTGTGGTGGCGCATGCCTGTAATCCCAGCACTTTAGGGGGTTGAGGTGGGAGGATCGCTTGAGCCCAGGAGTTGAAGACCAACCAGGGCAATATGATGAGAATAATAAATCCTCTCCAGGTATTTCCAACCTCCCCATCCACCTAAGATCCACCAAAAGCTGTTGGAGCAACTCACGCCACCCCGCGCTCACCCCACGCTTTGCCAGTCCTCTGCCAAAAAGCCGTTCAAATGGCAGGAATAAGAAAAGGAGAGAGTGACTGGGAGCCTGGCCAAACCAGACTTGATCATCTTGAAAAAAGTGATTTAATATTCATGAAGCTTTTAAAAACAGTTCTTAGCACTTAGTATGTGTGAAATAAATAAAGAAATACATAAGTCAATCAGCTCCTGAATGACAAGCACAGGGGAGGCAGGACACTGGGTGCTGACGCCCTGGGCATCTGGCCGGCACCTTCTCCTGGGGCAGGTGAAACGTCCCTCTGGAGGAGCAGCAACTCTTCAGGCCATTTTAAGGTAAGCAGTGTGAGCTCCCTGGAGTGAGAGCTAAAATAAGGCAGGATGCGAGTCAATTCACTGAAAATAATTTGCTAACAGCCAATTGGTCAAATGGCAAATCTAATAACCCATTTGCAAAAAACAAGTTTATGGAAAGCATCAGTTCACCAAATGACCAAGTAATTTATCAAATTTATCAATTCTTCTTTTCCTTCTTCTTTTTTTTTTTCTGAGACAGGGTCTCACTCTGTCTCCCAGGCTAGAGTGCAGTGGTGTGATGCCGGCTTGCTGCAACCTCTGCAGACAACCACGCCCAGCTAACTTTTTGTATTTTTTGTCAAGATCAGGTTTCACCATGTTGGCCAGGCTGGTTGCAAAAAAAGCGATCCATCCACTTCAGCCTCCCAAAGTGCTAGGATTACAGGTGTGAGCCACTATGCCCGACCATACCAATTCTTCCTAAAGATATGTTTATTTTACTTTTTGAGGTTTTTAAAAATGAAAAAAATTTTTTGTGTGTGAGGATGGGGTCTCACTATGTTGTCCAGGCTGGTCTCAAACTGCTGGGCTCAAGTAATCCTTCCACCTCAGCCTCCCAAAGTGCTGGGATTACAGGCATAAGCCACTATGCCCAACTGAAATATCTTCCATATAGCCAGTAAATATTGCTATTTTCCTCTTATGAACATATTTATTGGCTGTATATACCAAATTTACAAATCCTTTTTAAGAATATATTTTAATGTAATATTAATAAAAAGGTGGTATATACATTTAAACATATATTCAGTGAATATATTTATTCATTATAACCTGTTAAAAATATCACTCCAGATTCAGCATTTTATATGGAAATTCTGTAGTTATTAATAATGATATTTTGAAAATTATTTTAAAAGTCATTTTCTGGTTTGTCAGCATTTTTCATTTTTTGAATTCTTTGGACAAATTTTTGAGTGACATCAATGTTTGTTAATTTCTCAACTGTCTATGAGGTTTATGGCATTTTTATTGGTTGGGATGGTATTCACAGCTTTTGAAGAATTTTTTTTTTTTTTTTTGTGAGAGGGAGTCTCGCTCTGTTGCTCAGGCTGGAGCGCAGTGGCGTGATCTTGGCTCACTGCAAGCTCCGCCTCCCAGGATCATGCCATTCTCCTGCCTCAGTCTCCCAAGTAGCTGGGACTACAGATGCCCGCCACCACGCTTGGCTAATTTTTTTTGTATTTTTAGTAGAGACGGGGTTTCACCATGTTAGCCAGGATGGTCTCGATCTCCTGACCTCATGATCCACCCGCCTCAGCCTCCCAAAGTGCTGGGATTACAGACGTGAGCCACCGCACCTGGCCAGTTTTTGAAGATTTATGTGAAATTTTAGATACTGGTTTTCATTGTGACTTTATGATAGCATTTCATGGAATGTTCATTTTGTCAAAAGTAGGCTCAAAGGGTCACATAATTTTTATATTGATATCACATTTAGAAAAGAACGTTTTATAACTATTAATAGTAACTAAAAGTTTAGTTTGGACAAATCTGAAATCTGTATCAGTATGGAATGCTGGAATACTGGTTATTAATTGATAGAAGCACAAAATTAAGGCCAGAATGCCATTTGAGGCTTTAATCAAAGAATAATAACACTGCCTAAAGATTAGGAAAATGAGAAAAATTTAAGAAGTCAGCAAGTGGCAGAAACGTTTTTTGCCAGAAATGCTGAGACACAGAATTTCAATGATCAGGAACACAAAATTAAGGCTAACATGAATGAGTATATTTATAAGAAGGCATATCCCTATTCAATGAGGACCTTCAAGAATATATTCACGGGGATATCACGAGAAGAACGGATAGGACTGCATGCGTTGGCCACCCGGTGCACTTTCTCTGGCTGCCCCATTTCTACTATGGGCAGGGGTAGGGGGCACTTGGGCTTGGGGCTAGCTCACTGCCCCTCGGCTCTGGCACTCGTTGGCCCCTACGGAAGGGGTGTGTGATAGCCAATGGCCAGGAAAGGGGTCTTTCTTGGGAGGGGGCATTCTGGAATCACTATGGTGCAGCTCTTTTCTTTTTCTTTTTTTTGAAACAAAGTCTTGCTCTGTTGCCCAGGCTGGAGTGCAGTGGCGCAATCTTGGCTCACTGCAACCTCTGCCTCCCAGGTTCAAGCAATTCTCCTGCCTCAGCCTCCCAAGTAGCTGGGATTACAGGTGTGCACCACCACGCTTAGCTAGTTTTTGTGTTTTTAGTAGAGACAAGGTTTCACCACATTAGAAAGGCTGGTCTCAAACTCCTGACCTCAAGTGATCCACCCGCCTCAGCCTCCCAAAGTGCTGGGATTCCAGGCGTGAGCCACCGCGCCCCGCCAGGTGCAGCTCTTTTCTCTTGGGGGAATACTTCCTCTTGCAGAGGGAGTATCCACTGCAACTCACCTTGACTTGATGTAGCATGCCAGGAGAGACACAGCGCTCAGTCCACACAGCAGGACGGTGGATGTGGAGATAACCACTGAAAGAGAGGAGACCATGCTGAGACACCCAGGAGCACATTCATTGCTATGAATTGCAAATTCTTTACCACGGACGTTCTTACAGAGGGATCCAAGTGCCTCCCAAGGAGCCTGCTGCTATGGACATTTCTTAAGGTCCATGCAATTCCCTCTATTCTATGTCTAGGCAAAAACACATTCTCTTTCCTGCTGAGGGTGCCAGCTCCCTGTCGTCCCACCTCTGCTCCTCATCTTTGTCCTTCTCGGGCAGAGTGCCTGGGGTGATGGGGCAGGGATGGGGCAAGTCAGGAGGCAGCAGTAAGAGCCTCAAGGGCAAAGCCAGGAGTGGGATGAGGAGAGAGCGCTCCTGCTGCTAAAGCCAGGGTTGAGAAAGCAGACAGGGATACCCCTCCTCTGCTGTCCCCAGTACAACGCCCCCTTTTCTTCAACTTCACGGGTTTAGAAACAATAGCACCTAGTGCCATTTTCCTTCCAATTTCATTTTTTTTTCACTTGCCATTTTTTTTCTTTTCTTTTTTTGAGACAGGGTTTCCCTCTGTCACCCAGGCTGGAGTGCAGAGGCACTATCTCGGCTCATTGCAACCTCTGCCTCCTGGACTCAAGTGATTCTCCTGCCTCAGCCTTCTGAGTAGCTGGGATTACAGGCACACACCACTACACCTGGCTAATTTTTTGCATTTTCAGTAGAGACAGGGTTTCACCATGTTGGCCAGGCTAATCTCAAACGCCTGACCTCAATTGAACCACCTGCCTCAGCCTCCCAAAGTGCTGGGATTATGCAGGTGAGCCGCTGCATCCAGTCTACCTACAACTTTGTTTTAGTTTTTTAGTTTTTATTTTTTGAGATGAAGTGTCACTCTGTTGCCAAAGCTGGAGTGCAGTGGTGTGATCTCGGCTCACTGCAACCTCCAGCTCTAGGTTCAAGCGATTCTCCTGCCTCAGCCTCCCGAGTAGCTGGGACTACAGGCACGTGCCAGTATGCCTGGCTAATTTTTGTATTTTTAGTAGAGACGGGGTTTCACTATGTTGGGCAGGCTGGTCTTGAACTCCTGACCTTGTGATCCACCTGCCGCAGCCTCCCAAAGTGTTGGGATTACAGGCATGAACCACTGTGCCCAGCCAACTTTTTCTTTTCTTTCTTTTTTCTTTTTCTTTCTTTCTTTCTTTCTTTTTTTTTTTTTGAGATGGAATCTCGCTGTGTTGCCCAGACTGGAGTACAGTGGCTCGATGTTGGCTCACTGCAATCTCTCCCTCCCAGGTTTAAATGATTCTCCTGCCTCAGCCTCCCAAGTAGCTGGGATTTCAGGCACCTGCCACCACACCTGGCTAATTTTTGTATTTTTGGTAGAGACGGGGTTTTGCTATGTTGGCCAGGCTGGTCTCGAACTCCTGACCTCAGGCCCGCCTTGGCCTCCCAAAGCGCTGGGATTACAGGCGTGAGCCATGGATCCTGGCCACCTGCAGCTTTTGATGGCAGAGAAAGAGCAGTAAGGAGAAAGAAGAGGTCTTTTGAGAGATGTTATATATAAGAGGAGGTTAGGATTTGGGACCATTTTGAATGAGTTAAAACGAACAGCTTGGGGCACTGACAGGTGTCACCTGAAGTTTATCAGATAGCATAGGAAGAAGGGGGTCTTTCTGTGTGAGCTAGGGGGCTTAGTCAGAGGGCAGGGGAACAGAACTATTGTTAAAAACAGTTGCAGGCTTGGTGCAGTGGCTCATTCCTGTAACCCCAGTGCTTTGGGAGGCTTAGTGGAGAGGAACGCTCGAGGCCAGGAGTTCAAGACCAGCCTAGGCAACATATCAAGACCCCCATCTCTACAAAAAATTAGCTGGGCATGATGGCACACACCTGTAGTCCAAGCTGTCTGGGAGACTAAGGTGGGAGAATTGTTTGAGCCCAGGAGTCTGGCGCTGCAGTAAGCTGTGATCACGCCACTGTACTCCAGCCTGGGCGACAGCAAGACTCTGTCTCTAAAGACAAAAACAAAAACAAACAAAATGCACGTGCAGGTTTGACCAATGAGCCTGACTATTGTGAATTTCCCTGAAAAAACATCACCCAGTGCTCTGCATGCAAGACGATGGCACTGAGATCTGGAGCAGTGGCTGCCGCTCACTGAAGACCATGGGCCACACGTCTCATGGACCCTGGGGGCTTTGAGGGCCTTTGTTGCATGACCTCCAGGCCACGCCCATATACCAAAGTAAACCTCCCAGAGCTTGGCCTTCCAATACAACTCTACTGCAAAACATCTGAGTATACGGGTGTAGGGACACTCAGAGCCCTGTGGCTGGGAGTGTAAACTCATGCCATCTTTCCCAAAGGCAGTTGAGAAGTGCACACTCTTTGACTGTCTAGTTCGACTAGAATTTACTCTTAGGGAATAGACAAATACAGGGGTATTCACTCAAGTATTGTTTAAACTAATTTTCTTTTCTTTTCTTTTTTTTTTTTGAGATGGAGTCTTGCTCTGTCACCCAAGCTAGAGTGCAACGGCATGATCTTGGCTCACTTCAACCTCCGCCTTCCAGGTTCAAGTGATTTTCCTGCCTCAGCCTCCCGAGTAGCTGGGATTACAGGCACTCACCACCAAGCCCAGCTAATTTTTGTATTTTTAGTAGAGAAGAGGTTTCACCACGTCGGCCAGGCTGGTCTCAAACTGCTGACTTCAAGTGATCCGCCCCCCTCGGCCTCCCAAAGTGCTGGGATTACAGGTGTGAGCCACCATGCCCGGGCTAAAATAATTTTCAAGACATTAATCTGAATCTCTTATCAACAGACAATTAGTTAAATAAAATGTGGTATGCCCATATGATGGAATACTATTCAACTATTAAAAATTATAAAATAGATCTGCATTTATTGACATGGAAAGATGTCTGCAACATCTTGAGTGAAAAAGATGTTGAGATAAAAATGAACCTGCAGGCTGGGCTCAGTGGCTCACACCTATAATCCCAGCACTTTGGAAGGCTGAGGCAGGTGAATCACCTGAGGTCAGGAGTTCCAGACCAGCCTGACCAGAAACCCTGTCTCTGCTAAAAATACAAAAATTAGCAGGGCATGGTGGCGTGCACCTGTAGTCCCAGCTACTTGGGAGGCTGAGACAGGTGAATTCCTTGGACCCGGGTGGTGGAGGTTGCAGTGAGCCGAGATCGCACACTGCACTGCAGCCTGGGTGACAGAGCAATAGTCCGTCTCAAAAAACAAACAAAACAAACAAACAAACAAACAAACAAACACAAAATACAACCCACAATAGGCTGAGTGCAGTGGTTCACACTTGTAATCCTAGCACTTTGGGAGACTGAGGTGGGCAGATCACCTGAGGTCAGGAGTTTGAGACTAGCCTGGCCAACATGATGAAACCCTGTCTCTTCTAAAAATATAAAAATTAGCCAGGCGTGGTGATGGGCGCCTGTAATTCCAGCTAGTTGTGGGGCTGAGGCAGGAGAATCGCTTGAACCAGGGAAGCAGAGGTTGCAGTGAGCGTCATTGCACTCCAGCCTGGGTAACAGAGAGAGACTCTGTCTCAAAAAAAACCAACCAACCAACCAAACAAACAAAAAACCACCTACAATAATCTCCAATCAGCCATGTGCATGTCCCTATGCACAGAAAAGTCTTGAGGAATATATACAATGGTGGGATTCGAGATAATCTTTATTTCTTTTTTTTTTAAAGTCTGTTTTTTTCTCATATATTTGCAATGACACTCTAATCAGAATAAATAGTAAAATTATAAAAACAAAATAAAACAACTTGTAAGTAAATACAAAAACATAGAAAAATTGTTACAAAAGAAGTAACACGAGAAATTAATGAAAAATATTTTGAGTTTTCGGACTTAACATGAATCATTATTATGACTAAAAAAGGAAATCTGTCATAGTGGAGATGCTGCACCTGAGGGTAAACTCTGTCTTCGTGTTGGCTAGTGAGTTGGCGCACATTGACGGTGTAGGGGGGTGTTTTATTGGAAAAGGCAACATGACATAAACTGTGCTTCTACCTTCAGAAGATCCCTCCCCGTTTCTATTTAAGTGACCAGAACATATGCAGAATGAAACTCAAGAGAGAAGAGGGCTCCTGAACCAAAGATAAAACAAAGCAACTTGAACTCAGCGCCAGATCCTTGGCCTCTCCCTCACTGACATCTGGGCAACTCCAGTGAAGACATGGAAACCAGAATAACCAAGGCAGTGAATTAACAGCTTACCTGCCAAGCCCTCCACCTTTTATTGTTTCCTGGGGGGTGTGCGGATTGGAGGAAAAGAAAGAGAAAGAGATCTGGTGAGACAGAGGAGAAGCGAGGAGGAAGGTGAGAGGGGAAAGGTGATTACTGCAAAGGAGGCCGTGAAAACCACATCTCCCCACCAGCCCCCACCTTCAGCCTGTGCGCAGATTGGGTCCAGGACAGAGAAGGCGGCTGAGACAGCCGGGGGCCAGTGTTTGGCATGGATGATGAAAATGTCCTCTGGGCATATGCAGGGAAGAGCCGTTCCTCAGCAACACTCTGACCAATTAGGCCAATCACTGGGTGTTAATACCCGTGTGTCACTGTGGCCAGAGCTCCTGAGTGCCTGCATCGGATGAAGGTGATTTTGAGGGAAAAGCGTCAACTCAAGTACTCTGAGCAGCCGTCTGGTCCTGTCCCCTTCCTTCCTTCCTTCCTTCCTTCCTTCCTTCCTTCCTTCCTTCCTTCCTTCCTTCCTTCCTTTTCTTTCTTTCTTTCTCTCTCTCTCTCTTCC
>NW_012117733.1:1557128-1560496 GCF_000951035.1 Colobus angolensis palliatus | reverse complement strand
TTTCTTTCTTTCTTTCTTTCTTTCTTTCTTTCTTTCTTTCTTTCTTTCTTTCTTTCTTTCTTTCTTTCTTTCTTTCTTTCTTTCTTTCTTTCTTTGTTTTCTTTTCTTTTCTTTCTTTCTTTTTTTTTTGAGACAGGATCTCACTCTGTAGCCCAGACAGGAGTGCAGTGGCACCATCCTAGCTCACTATATCCTCAAACTCCTGGGCTCAAGCGAGCCTCTTACCTCAGCCTGCCAAGTAGCTTGGACCACAAGTATACACCACTACACTTGGATAAATTTTTTATTTTCATTTTTTGTAGAGACAGGGTCTCACTATGTTGACCAAGCTGGTCTCTCAAATTCCTGGGCTCACGCAAGCCTCCCACCTTAGCCTCCCAAAGTGTTAGGATTACAGGTATGAGCCGCCGTGCTTGGCTTAGTGGTTTCTTTTCTATCTCTATTGCACTAAGCATGTAGTAGGTGTTGGGTTCACAGTAGATACTCAATAAATACTTGATTGATCAAGTTAAGCTTTTAAAGTTCTATAAGTTGAAGTAAATTTATAGTGACATTTGCTTTTTAATGAGGAATCTGCATTTCCTAATAGCTTAGGACCATTCCTGGCACAGAACAGAAACTCAGTTTATATTGAATGGATGAATGAAAAAACATAGAGGCAGCTTCTGTCAAAGGCTGAGCACATCGACTGCGGCAAATTCATTTCAGCCATGAAAGCCCAGAGGCATATTGCCATCCTGAGAAATAAGTCCTCACACCTGGCATACTAAATCAACATGGTGGTGTAAGCGCTGGCATCATGGCATGCTAGCCTTTTAGTTTACAATCAAGAGTCCTCAAGAACAGCTTCATCAGGGATGGGAGACCAGATACTGGAATAATTGCAGAAAGTTATTGATAAAAAGGGCTGCCAACATGGAATCAACCCAAATGCCCATCAATGATAGACTGGATAAAGAAAATGTGGTACATATACACCATGGAACACTATGCAGCCATAAAAAGGAGTGAGATCATGTCCTTTTCAGGGACATGGATGGAGCTGGAAGCCATCATCCTCAGCAAACTAACACAGGAACAGAAAACCAAATACCACGTGTTTTCACTCATAAGTGGGAGCTGAACAATGAGAACACATGGACACAGGGAGGGGAACATCACACACTGGGGCCTGTGGGGAGGGGCAGATGGAGGGAGAGCATCAGGAAGAATAGCTAATACATGTGGGGTTTAATACCAAGGTGATGGGTTGATAGGGGCAGCAAACCACCATGGCACATATTTACCTATGTAACAAGCCAGCATGTCCTGCACATGTATCCTGGAACTTAAGGTAAAATTAAATTAAATAATAAAAAAAGGGCTGCCAAGTAAGCCAGTAGATATTTAAGACAATGAAACTATGAACCGTGTTTCTTAAATATTTATTAAAATGTTAAAGCCCTCAAATTCACTCATTCATTTGCTTACTCATTCGATATTTATTGAGCATCTACTATTTAGCAGTTACTGTTGAATTAAAAAGAGCAAAAGTGTAGAGCTAATCATTTATATAACTTATTTTAAAAAGCAAATTATTATATTGGTAGTATCAATGGGTTGATTGAAACGTCAGTTAATTTACTGAGCGACTACTGTAGTAAAGCATTGTTAATATCTTCTTATGAAGACAGGCTCAACTGATTGCTTATTCATGCAGAAGTAGCAACATCCACTGATGTTCAAGGAACCAGTGAGTAGATCTGCCACACATAACTTGTGCTCCTGGATCTCAGGGTGGCTGATCCAATATAAAACACCTGAAGTTTTTTTGTGTGTGGCGTCTCTGTATTTCCACAGTTCCTTGCACAGAATTATCTTTGTCCATTGTAGGCATTTGGTTAATGTTTATTACATTACATTTCAGAATTTGGGAGAAAGTTTGTGTGTGTGTGTGTGTGTGTGTGTGTGTGCGCGCGCGCGCGCGTGAGTCTCGCTGTGCGGTGGCGTGATCGTGGCTCACTGAAACCTCTGCCTCCTGGGTTCAAACAATCTCCTGCCTCAGCCTCTTGAGGAGCTGGGATTACAGGCACACGCCACCATGCTGGGCTAATTTTTGTATTGTTAGTAGAGACAGGGTTTCACCGTGTTAGCCAGGATGGTCTCGATCTCCTGACCTCGTGATCCGCCCGTCTCGGCCTCCCAAAGTGCTGGGATTACAGGCTTGAGCCACCGCGCCCGGCCAATGGATTTTCAATTAATGGCTGTTTGTAAGATAACCACAGAATGTAGCAATCACATGTCCAGATAGGGGGTTGGCTAAATTCATGGTGGGAATTCCATACAACGGAATATTCTGTAATTGTTAAAAATGATGAGATGGTTTTTGTGTCCTGATATGGGGGGATCTACAAGGTATGCCAGCAAGTGGAAACAAACGTGGTACCGAACAGAAGAAATGAAACAACTGTCCAGCATTCCTTATCCTCTATGTGTTTATTTGTACAGTCCCTCTGGAAGGATGCCTGGAAATCTGGTAGCAAGTGCTGCTTCCTTCCTGCAAGGGTTTTTTTGAGTTAGAAATGGGATTTACTTTTCGTCTTTTTTCTGAGACAGGGCCTTATTCTGTTGCCCAGGCCAGAGTGTAGAGGCATGACCACAGCTCACTGCAACCTCCACCTCCTGGGCTCCAGCAATTCTCCCACCTCAGCCTCCCAAGTAGCTGGGACTACAGGCACGTGCCACTACGCCCGGCTAATTTTTTGTGTTTTTAGTAAAGATGGGGTTTCGCCATGTTAGCCAGGCTGGTCTTGGACTCCTGGCCTCCAGCGATCAGCCTGCCTTGGCCTCCCAAAGTGCTGGGGTTATAGGTGTGAGCGACCTCGCCCAACCTGATTGTTTTTTAAACTATTCTAATCAATTAACTGCTAAAACGTCCAAAGTCACTTGATGTTTTCCCAGATGACGTTTGATGCAGGTAAAAATGAGACCACAAAAATATGAGTCATTCTCTAGCAGGAAAATTTATAAACAGAATATTAAAATAATTTTTGCCCATATCAAATTACAGTTGGGTTTTTTGTTACTTTGGAAGCTTGTCAGCCTGGAGCATGACTTGCTTTCTTCTCATTACTTGCGTTCTTCCTCCCTGCCTGCTTCCCTTCTTCTTCCTGTTCTCCCCTCCTCTCTCAGCTCTCCTCCCCTCCTTTCAGCTTTTTCTTTTGGTCTTGCAAACATTTCCCCTTTTCCTCCTTATCATCACTTGCACATTCTCTTTTCTATTCTCCTAGCCTTAGCATTGCATGTGTCTTCCGTAAGGAGGAGCGGTTTTTGGTTTCATTTTGTGTTATTAACTTTTTTCCTTTTTCTTTCTTTTTTTTTTTTTTTTT
>NW_012117733.1:1546215-1554551 GCF_000951035.1 Colobus angolensis palliatus | reverse complement strand
AAGACCCTATTTCTTTTCTTTCTTTTTTTTGAGATGGAATCTCACTCTGTCACCAAGGCTGGAGTGCAGTGGCGTGATCTCAGCTCACTGCAACCACTGCCTTCCGGGTTCAAGCAATTCTCCCTGCCTCAGCCTCCCGAGTAGCTGAGATTACAGGTGCATACCACCATGCCTGGCTAATTTTTGGATTTTTAGTAGAGATGAGGTTTTGCCATGTTGACCAGGCTGGTCTCAAACTCCTGACCTTAGGTGATCCACCCACCTCGGCCTCCCAAAGTGCTGGGATTACAGGCGAGAGCCACTGCGCCCTGCTGCAAGACCCTGTTTCTACAAAAATAAGAATAAAAATAAATTATCCAGGTGTGGTGGGCGTGTGCCTATAGTTCCAGCTATCTGAGAGGCTGAGGCAAGAGAATCACTTTAGCCTAGGAGTTTCAGACTGCAGTGACCTATAATTGAGCCACTGTACTCTAGCCTGGGGGACAGAGTGAGACCCCTGTCTCTTAAAAAAAAAAGGTGGGGAGGGCAGGGGCTAGGTGGGAAGAAGAGAAAAGGTGTTAAAGATCTGAGTCGTTCAGCTTGTTTACTAGAGAAGGCAGGGCCAACTTGGAGGCTCAGCTGAAAGCAGGTGAAACTGCGTTGGCCGAGGATGCTCGGAGCGGCTGAACGTGAAACATGTGAAGCCTGGGCTCTGCCGAACTCTCCGGGCTGTGTTGGAGGAAAGCATCCTGATGAGCCCGCTGTCAGGAACAGAGACTTCCTTGGCTTCAGAGTCTTCCCTGTCTTCTTTGTCCTTTCCTGGAAGGTGGCTGCCCCCGCAGTGTAAAGGTACTATTCCCTCTCCATGAAAAATGTGTCTTCCGTTGTGACAGCTACGGAATTTAGGAAATGTGCGGCCAAGCGCTGTGGCTCTCTGGATGCACTGTTGTTGCTGCGTTCCCGTGGTCTCCCAGCCACACAGGTCATGAGAAGTCCTCACATCCCCTTAATCCTTTGGCACCACCTCGCATACAACTTGCCCTACCCTCACTGCCAACGCTCCAGGGCTCCCTGCAGACCGGGTGCACCACGGCGTCCTCAGCCAAGTGCCCACGGTCATGCCAGCACAGGTCAAAGGCTGCTGTCACATCAGAGCTTCTGACTGCACAGTTGTGTCTCGACAATGGCCATCGCACCAGGCATTTGGGATGTGAAAATGGGCATGGGAGAGGCTTACTTGATCATTCTCCTCCTTGGGTTAACAAGGTGTGACTCAGATCAAAGGGGTTGTAGAATTACCTCAAGTTTAAATGCCCCTCAACCCCTTCCTCCCTGTGCAGGTGACTCACTAGGAGGGAACCTTGTTCAGCTGCTTCTTCCTCCCTTAAGCTGCAGGCCTCAGCCTTGGCCACTTAAGAACCACCTGGGGGCCGGGTGCAGTGGCTCACACCTGTAGTCCCAGCACTTTGGGAGACTGAGGCTTGCGGATCACCTGAGGTCAGGAGTTTGAGACTAGACTGACCAAGATGGTGAAACCCTGTCTCCACTAAAAATACAAAAATTAGCTGGGCATGGTGGTGCACGCCTATAATCCCAGCTACTTGGGAGGCTAAGGCAGGAAAATCGCTTGAACCTGGGAGGCAGAGGTTGCAGTGAGCCAAGATTTCATCTCTGCCCTCCAGACTGGGCAATAGAGCAAGACTCCATCTCAAAAAAAAAAAAAAAAAAGATCCACCTGGGGCTGGAGAGCAGTGATTCCCAGCTTGCGCCCAGGCCAACGGGAGCGCTCAGATATCAGTGTGTATCCACGGCTGACAACCGACACTCCGCAAAGGATGGCTGTGTTTTGTAGTATGAATGACAACAGACAGGCCCATCCCTGGGGGCAAAGGAGTAGGCAGGGGCCAGGGAAAGCCACAGGCTGGACGATGCGACACTAAAGCCAAGAGTGAACTGTAACATGAAGGTATCATAGCATGCAGGGCAGAGGATCCCAAGAAAGCATCCAAGATTTCAAATTTTCTGAACACTGAGAAAGTGCTGAGGAAATCGGTCCTGACAATCTCCAAAGACTCTGTTGAAGCCCGGGACACTGGCAGCTTCAGGCAATGCCTCTACAATGGAGCAGTCACCGTGATGTGCTGGTGTTTAGGTCTGGTCGGGCGGGCAGCTCTCCACGGATCTCTGACGTTTCTGCACATCCTGTAGACAGGGGAGCTGACTGCCCTTTCTCTGGACCATCCTCTCGAGGGTGCTTCTATAGCAAGCGCCTTGGAAGATAGGGACATGGTCTCCCCTGGAGCAGAGAGCGGGCGTGATTACTGCCCATGACAAAACGCTTGGGTCTCCGAAGCCCGGGCTTCCTCTCCCACAGTGCAGCCCGCTGAGCGGACAGGCATCTGTTGAGGCCCAGCTGTGCTGTCCCTGCTGACCGGGGGACGAGGGAATTGATGCAAACAAGCTGAAGCTCCCGCTGCTTGCTGGCCTCCCATCCTGGAGTGCCCTCGCTTCTGCCAGCACCCATGAAAATGCTGAGGGCTGACACGCATGCAACCTCCAACCTCAGTCTACTTTCAGTTCTTGAAGATAAGTGTCTACAACTAAATATGATATGACATGTTAGTGAGTTTTAAACCACTATTAATTCTGCACATTTAACACCTGGATATCAAGCAACCTTGATGTGAAAAAGAAAGTTAAGCTGGACGTTCTTATTCTTGATTGAATAAGACATTTGTGCTATTGCCTAAGTCTGCAGTGGCACACCATGGAGGTCCATGAGTCTGCAGGCTTGGTGATGGGGGCTTTGGGTGTTGGGAGGGAATAAATGTCCTCAAGAAGTTTCTGACCTTCCTACCTTTTCCAGAAGGGGAGAGGCTCTCTGGCTGTGGGGTCACCCCTGCCGTCGTTACTGTGAAGGGTGGCGCTGGCCTTTGGCGAGCCAGGAGAGGGTCTCCTAGAGAAAGGATAACCACGTGGCACTTATGATCCTGAGCCTGGAACCTGAGCTAGCCTCAGAACTGGATACAAATGAAATATATTAACAGGAACTTACAGTGGAGGCCTCAGGCTTCCTGGGACATGTTAAAAGCATGAGAAACAATGTTTCTTCACCCAAATGCAAAGACAGACTGCAAACTATTTTTCTTGCATTTTCAAAAAGACTGCACAAGTTAAATATCAAATTTATTTTGGCTGAGATGATATTAATGATATCAATTCAATTTTATAATAATGGCTATTCTCGGCAAAATAAATGATCACTCAATAGATTCTATTTTGTTTGTTTGAGACAGGGTCTTGCTCTGTTGCCCAAGTTGGAGTACAGTGGTGTGATCACAACTCACTGCAGCCTCGACCTCCCGGGCTCAAGAGATCCTCCTGCCTCGGTCTCCTGAGTAGCTGGGACTACATGTACGTGCCTCAATGCCCAGGTAATTTTTTTTTTTTATTTTTAAAATTTTTTTGGTAGAGACGGGGTCTTGTTGTGTTGCTGAGGCTGGTCTTCAACTCTTGGTCTCAAGCAATCCCTCCCACCTCGGCCTCCCAAAGTGCTGGGATTACAGGTGTGAGCCACCATATCTGGCTTTCATTTTGCTTGTTTAGCAGGAAAAAAAAAATCATTCAAAGCACAAGAGGTTGGGAAGCATAACAGAGGGAGTCGTGAGTGATCAGAATGCAGAAGGATCCTTTGGGCTAGGTGAAACCTAAAAATGCATCCAGTCTTTGGGCTCTAAAATCCTGATTCTGGGTTCTCTTCTTTCCTCTCCTATCCTGACCCTGTTTGGAGCCCACAGCTCTTCTCCATCCCAGATTCATTTGCCCAAAGGACATGGAGCATTGAGGAGAGCTGACTTCCCCCGCAGTGAGAAAGCTCTGATTTTACCTCGGGCTTACAGGTTCCAGGGAGTCCCAGGACTGGCAGGTTAAGACCCACCATGGTTCCCACAGATCCTGCTCTCCCCGCCACGCTGGGCTTTCTCATTCACTCACTGATGCCACAGGGTGCTGTGTCCCCAGCGGGCGGTTTCTCAGAACAAGTTGGAGTCTTCCTCCCTGGCTTGCCCCTGCTGCCTGTGGGACTCGCTCTGTTCTAGGGGAGGAGGCTGAGCCTGCACTACCAAGCCAGTGGCAATGTTCACCGCCTCACGGAGCTCCCCTCTGTCCCCGACTGCAGAGGGCGTGAGCGATGGGGTCGCTCCATGCAGGGGCGCCCTCATCCCTGCCCCAGAGACGAGCTGGGGAAGGAGAGAAACCTGCACTCAACATTTGTTAAATGGGAATTCTCTTGGAAGCCCCTGGGTTAATTTTTTATTTTTTCCGAAGGGAGGAAGATGGGGGCAGAAGCGGGCCTGAGTGTTCCAGAAACAGCCCCAAGTGGCTCCCACCCCAGGAGGTTTGGCCGCTTCTGGGATGTTTATCCAGGTGCAGAGAGTTAAAAAAAAGTCGATTCTTGTCACCTTCCCTCCCTCCTGCTGGACACCATGCACAGCTGACTGAGCAAAGGGCAGCCCTGCTCCAGGGCCTGCACCCATCCCCTGGGCTGCGTAATGAGCGAGGAGCAGTGATGGCTTCCAACATCCACCTTCTCATGAGAAATCCCAAAATTTCGCACACTAGTGTGCTTGTGAGTGCCCACCCAGCTCTGCAGCCAAATTGTCTCGCCAGCATCATCTCAAATCAAAGCACTACATGTAATAAGAGTTAACATTTACCAGGGTTCACGCCAACCTCCCACAGCCCGCAGTGTGGATATCAAGTCCATTTTCCAGATGACCAGCCAGAGTGCCAGAACATCACAAGAGCCACCCAAGGCCTCCTGGGTGGTAGGCGGCAAAGCCAGGATTTAAACCCAGAATTCTGTGACCCCAGCACCTGTGTATTTCCAATGTCAGGAGCTGTTGCTGAGGATCCCACTGGTGTCTTTTTTTTTTTTTTTTTTTTTTTTATAGAGATGGGGTCTTGCTATGTTGACCAGGCTGGCCTCAAATTCTGGCCTCAAGTGATCCTCCCACTTCGGCCTCTCAAAGTGCTGGGATTACAGATGTGAGCCACCATGTCTGGCCAAGAGGAGTGTTTTATACTGAAAATGTGGACAGCTTCTCTGTTAAGTGCACGGTGAGGGATCGGCAGCTTCTGGCAGAGATGCTGTAATGTCAGTGCTGGTATTGGCACCTGTGGCTTTGGATGCTCCATGCGAGGGAGGTGGATCCTGCTGTGTAGAGCTGTGAAGAACTGACCTTGAGCCCTTTTGTGGGGTGCCAACACTCTGGGTTCAACTCCAGTAGCCTGACAGCTAGAAGCTACCAATATTTAGAAAAACAGGCACATCAAACAGAGAATTCCATAAAGCAGCTATTGTTTAACTTATTATGTGATGGAGGCCTTCTAAGTGTGGAAGGGACCGCTGTCAGGATTGTGATGGGCGGCAGGCCTGGGCCAGGACCACCCAGCACCTGGGACTGCGGTCACCCTGCTGATAAACATACTGCACAAAGGGACACACTTACCAGTGGTGACGCTGTGGCCCTGTGGATACACACCTGCGGAAAACAGAGGACAGCATCACGGCTCGAGTCCTAGAGGTCCTAGATCCTCATGAAGCAGGAGAAACTCTGCACAGCTCGGCTCCCATCTTAGCACCCTCGGAGACTCGTGGCTGGCGTAACCAGACTCGTTTTAGCAAAGGACAAGCAGAGTAGCTCACTGAGGTGCTGGCCACACTTAAGAATCAGATAAGCTTTAGAGAAGCTCCACATTACCCACAGCTCCTCCATTCCACAGATCCCCGGACTACAGGCAGCTTCTACCACCTCCTACTGCGGGAGGGCACAGATGCTACTCAGAGTCTCAGCGCAGGCTCTGCTGTGCGGGTGATAAGGCTGGCCCTGTCACATCTTGGCGGGTGGGCTGTTTTTCTCGTTGCCCCAGCCACAGAGAAAGCCACGGAGAAAGAGGCCAGGCCAGGAGGCTGTGGCTGGTGGCCGGGGGCAGCAGGCTACCCAGGGAATCCCGACTTTGGGTTGACGGTATAAAGCTGCCTTGTGCTGGATCTCAGCCCCAATCTCAGAAGCAATAGTGACAAATGGATCTCTCCTGGGGCAAAGCGAGTGCTAACCTGGCGGCTGGTGGGAGGCGGATGCCGTGAGTTCCCAGGTCTTGGCTGTTGTCTGAGAGGGGCTGTGGGAGGACTCATGACTGCCTATCTCTGTGGTTCCTGTGGAAGGTGATGTGGAAGGCACCAGCCGGGAGCTCGGGACAATAGCTGTTGTTGTGGCCGCTGTGGTGTTTGAGCTGGGAGATGAAGCTGCGGGCTCTGTAGGAGAGGCCAAGGCAGGGAGAGCATCAATGTGCAGACTCCCCTCCTCTCAGCTGCAGCACAGGGTGATGTGGGCACTGCCGTAGTGAGTCACCCTGGCCAGCCCTCCCTCTCCCACAGCAAACTGCTCCTTAAGAGGGTGACATAGCTGTTCCTCTGGAAGGGCCATAGGACCTGTGAAAACACTAAACAACATGGCTACTATCACGGCACATGTAAAGAAAAGATCAGCCAGACACAGCGGGTCATGCCTATAATCCCAACACTTTGGGATGCTGAGGTGCGAGGATCGCTTGAGTCCAGGAGTTTGAGACCAGCCTGGGCAACATAGCAAGACCCTATTTCTTTTCTTTCTTTTTTTTGAGATGGAATCTCACTCTGTCACCAAGGCTGGAGTGCAGTGGCGTGATCTCAGCTCACTGCAACCACTGCCTTCCGGGTTCAAGCAATTCTCCCTGCCTCAGCCTCCCGAGTAGCTGAGATTACAGGTGCATACCACCATGCCTGGCTAATTTTTGGATTTTTAGTAGAGATGAGGTTTTGCCATGTTGACCAGGCTGGTCTCAAACTCCTGACCTTAGGTGATCCACCCACCTCGGCCTCCCAAAGTGCTGGGATTACAGGCGAGAGCCACTGCGCCCTGCTGCAAGACCCTGTTTCTACAAAAATAAGAATAAAAATAAATTATCCAGGTGTGGTGGGCGTGTGCCTATAGTTCCAGCTATCTGAGAGGCTGAGGCAAGAGAATCACTTTAGCCTAGGAGTTTCAGACTGCAGTGACCTATAATTGAGCCACTGTACTCTAGCCTGGGGGACAGAGTGAGACCCCTGTCTCTTAAAAAAAAAAGGTGGGGAGGGCAGGGGCTAGGTGGGAAGAAGAGAAAAGGTGTTAAAGATCTGAGTCGTTCAGCTTGTTTACTAGAGAAGGCAGGGCCAACTTGGAGGCTCAGCTGAAAGCAGGTGAAACTGCGTTGGCCGAGGATGCTCGGAGCGGCTGAACGTGAAACATGTGAAGCCTGGGCTCTGCCGAACTCTCCGGGCTGTGTTGGAGGAAAGCATCCTGATGAGCCCGCTGTCAGGAACAGAGACTTCCTTGGCTTCAGAGTCTTCCCTGTCTTCTTTGTCCTTTCCTGGAAGGTGGCTGCCCCCGCAGTGTAAAGGTACTATTCCCTCTCCATGAAAAATGTGTCTTCCGTTGTGACAGCTACGGAATTTAGGAAATGTGCGGCCAAGCGCTGTGGCTCTCTGGATGCACTGTTGTTGCTGCGTTCCCGTGGTCTCCCAGCCACACAGGTCATGAGAAGTCCTCACATCCCCTTAATCCTTTGGCACCACCTCGCATACAACTTGCCCTACCCTCACTGCCAACGCTCCAGGGCTCCCTGCAGACCGGGTGCACCACGGCGTCCTCAGCCAAGTGCCCACGGTCATGCCAGCACAGGTCAAAGGCTGCTGTCACATCAGAGCTTCTGACTGCACAGTTGTGTCTCGACAATGGCCATCGCACCAGGCATTTGGGATGTGAAAATGGGCATGGGAGAGGCTTACTTGATCATTCTCCTCCTTGGGTTAACAAGGTGTGACTCAGATCAAAGGGGTTGTAGAATTACCTCAAGTTTAAATGCCCCTCAACCCCTTCCTCCCTGTGCAGGTGACTCACTAGGAGGGAACCTTGTTCAGCTGCTTCTTCCTCCCTTAAGCTGCAGGCCTCAGCCTTGGCCACTTAAGAACCACCTGGGGGCCGGGTGCAGTGGCTCACACCTGTAGTCCCAGCACTTTGGGAGACTGAGGCTTGCGGATCACCTGAGGTCAGGAGTTTGAGACTAGACTGACCAAGATGGTGAAACCCTGTCTCCACTAAAAATACAAAAATTAGCTGGGCATGGTGGTGCACGCCTATAATCCCAGCTACTTGGGAGGCTAAGGCAGGAAAATCGCTTGAACCTGGGAGGCAGAGGTTGCAGTGAGCCAAGATTTCATCTCTGCCCTCCAGACTGGGCAATAGAGCAAGACTCCATCTCAAAAAAAAAAAAAAAAA
>NW_012117733.1:1535804-1544200 GCF_000951035.1 Colobus angolensis palliatus | reverse complement strand
TTTTGAGATGGAGTCTTGCTGTGTCGCCCAGGCTGGAGTGCAGTGGTGTGATCTCGGCTCACTGCAACCTCTACCTCCCGGGTTCAAGCAATTCTCCTGTCTCAGCCTCCTGAGTAGCGGGGATTACAAGCGCATGCCACCATGCCCGGCTAATTTTTGTATTTTTAATAGAGACGGGGTTTCACCATGTTGGCCAGGCTGATCTGAAACTCCTGACCTCAAGTGATCCTCCCATCTCGGCTGGGATTACAGGTGTGAGCCACCATGCCCGGCCCCACTGGTGTCTTTAGCCTCAGACCTCAGCATAGATCCCTTGCCCCCTAAGATGGTATCTTCTCTCTGTGCAGCCTTGGCGGGTTGGGGAGGGAGGAGGGTGGGGTGGCGTGGGCTACTCACTAATGCATTTGAGACTGGGGGTTGTCCAGTGGGCGATGTTCGTGGCCTTGTTCAGCACGCACTCAGTCAGGCTGGACGTGCCGGCTTTACGCTTGAAACCAGAGTTACAAATGTACCGCTCCCTGGAGTACAAGCTGTAGCTCTTGACCCGGATGTCTGCGTGTTCCACGGACACTGGGGGAGGGCACGTGATGCCTGCAGAAGTGCAGAGGACAGGGGACGGTGAAGAGGTTTCCACTTGTAAGATGCATTCTCCAGGCACACGCGGCGGTAGTCAGTAACTTTAGGGCTGGGTCCAGCTTATCCTAGGGGTGCCTTAGGAAAAGCCCCAGGTGCCAGGCACATGGAGGATGTGCAGGAAGGGCATCCATCACCCAGAAGCCTTCCCAGAGCCTCGCCTGAAGTGCCAGTCAGTCAGCAAAACTAGAGATGGGGGAGTGGGGAGAGGGTCGTCAATGAAACGCCCTCTCCCTTCATTTCCCACCCCTCTCCAAGCCCTCAGTATCTCTCAAAAGTCTTCATCACTCTCCACTGTGGACATAGCCTCCAATTCTCACTGAACGACAGCAACTGCCTCCAGATAGGCCCCCTGCAGGTTCTCCCACAGGCCTCTGCGGCCAGCATCACCTTTAGAAATGCCTCTTTGAGCCTGGCGAAACATGGTGAAACCCCATCTTTACTAAAAATACAAAAAATTAGCGGCGCACCTGTAATCCCAGCTACTGGGGAGGCTGAGGCAGGAGAACTGCTTGAACCTGGGAGACAGAGGTTGCAGTGAGCCCAGATCAAGCCATTGCACTCTAGCCTGGGCGACAGAGCGAGATCCTGTCTCAAAAAAAAAAAAAAAGAAAAGAAAAGAAATGCATCTTTGACAACTTCACTCTTCCCTGACCACCCAGTGCTCTTAGAATAAAAACAAATCTTTACAAAGTCTTCAGGGCGTGGCCAGCCCCTCTAGCTCTCTTCCCCCGGCCATAATGGTCTTGGGCTCCCCTTGCATCACTCACCATGCTACCCACCTCTTTCCAAGCACAACCCACCGTGGCACTCTGTCTCCCACCACCCTTCCTAGCTCACTGAAACACTGCCTCCTAAGGAAGACCGTCCCTCTTCCTGAGTACACAAGGGCCTGGGCTGAGTTCTTTCTCCCCTAGTCTCTTCCACAGTTTGTATTGGAGATGTTGAGATTACGTAATTCACGTGCATCCCACTGTGTGTACTCTGAGCCAGATGACGGTAGGGCCATATCTGTTTTGCTAACACTGTGATCCTGAGCCCAGCACTGTACCTGGAACTAGTAGGTGCTCAAGAAATCCTTGTTGGAAGAACGAATGGATGAACTCTGTTCCTCAACCACAGTCTTCAGCCTGACTTTCTCATAGAAGTGAGTTCAGTTTATTTCATTTCTACCTTTGTAACCAGTTTATCTCATTATCCTCTCTTTTTCAGAAGAAACCAGAAGCAAGATGAATTGCTCCAGACGGCTTTACTTTTGTGACAGGTGGAATTGGACTCAGACTCCAAACTTCAGCTACACATCCGGCAATGGTGCAGGAGCTCAATTCTGTGGAAATGAGGGGTTTTACGAGTCCACATCTAAGGGGATTGGCCTCAGAAGCAAAGAAACGATGAAATGTGTGTCACTTCCATTTCCATTCTGGGGACACTGTATTCACTAATGGCTTTTAGTTGTTTTTGATAATTATTTATTAACAACTATTGATATTTCTTTGTCCTTAAAAAATTCCTTTCCTATGTAAAAGCACATAATGTAAATGTTAAAGACAACCTGATTTGAGTGAGCTGTAGGAGAACTTCAGGCTCTTTTCCCTACATTATGTAACAACAACAACAATGAAACCTGTAAAAAAGAAAGGTTGACTTGTTTTCCAGTAGGCAAAAATGAATGAGGTTGGTGTTATTGATCATGTACCTAATATAAAGATCTGTGGATCCCAGGAAAGAATCTATTCAAGGCCTTAATGACAGTTAACATAAAATCCCCTTTGGCACCAATTTTATAGACTGTGGTTCTATAAAGAAACTCCAAAAGATCATCCTTAGTTCTTAAAAGGCAAGGTTGCAGCTAATGTATTACTCTACCATGATTTCTCCAAGCCAATATGGTTGGCTTTTCCTTGTTTAAGATGAGGTCTTGTCCAATGCCAGAAAGATTTTTTTTTATAAGATAAAGTCTCACTCTGTCCCTGGAGGTGGAGTGCAGTGGTGTGACTGTAGCTCACCACAGCCTCAACCTCCCAGGCTCAAGCAATCCTCCCACCTCAGACTCCTGAGTAGCTGGGACCACAGGCATGCACCACCATGCTCGGCTAATTTGTTTTTTTGTTTGTTTGTTTTGTAGAAATGGGGGTCTCTCTATATTGCCCAGGCTGGTCTTGAACTCCTGGGGTCAAGCAATCCTCCTGCCTGGCCTTGAAAACTGCTAGGATTACAGGCGTGAGCCATCATGCCTGGCCTGAACGATTCAATTGTGGCAAAATTTAAAAAGCAAGGTTTTTCTTTAGGCACTTTAAATAACTGTAAGATTTTCTTTTGACTGTTTTTCTTATGAATGAATCACATTATTAGGTTTTCTTGTGCATCGAAAAGATGAGTAAGAAATGGTTTGGGTGTGGAGGGGCTGAGGGTGGGCAGTGCTGGAGGGCACTCTGGGTCCTGGTGCCCATGGGGACGTGGCCAGAAACATCTCCCCCAGACTCCCCACTATTCGAGTGTGTCTAGGCCCTGAGTGTCACTGGCTAAGACACTGGTACAGGGCAGCGACGGGGGTTACCAAGGCAGCTGTAAAACACGGAAACCAACGGGCTGCCTACAGCTGCTGGGGCATGTCTCTTTGGTTCCAGGTCAGGAAGCTCTCGGTAAGTCCCTGCTGAGCAGTTGGTGCAAAGGCTGGGTCCCAGACAAGAGAACTGAGTGAAGTCATCTTCCTGCTGCCTTGGGGTGGATTGACGGGGAGACCAAATGCAGTGGCAGGAAGATTTGCAGCCTAGGGTAGGGAGGCCCCTGGCGGCCTCTGAGCTGGGGTCAGTAGGCTGTGGCCCACAGGCCCCATCCAGCCTCCACCTGTTATTGAGAGTAACGTTTTATAGAAGCACTGCCTCTGTCATTCATGAATGTCTTGTCAATGGCAGCTTTCACGCGCAGTGGCAGAGCTGCATAGTTGGAACAGAGACCTGGTTGCCCGCAGAGTCTAAAATAGTTACTATCTGGCCCTTTACAGAAAAAGTTTGCCAACCCCTGCTCTATGTAGCCTTTACACAAAGTACTGCATTTGTTTTGTTAGTAAGACCAATTGCCCAGTGCATCAGCGCAGACCTGGTCATTGAGGTTGACTTAGGTGATCTAGCCCATTTCAAAATAAAATCCTTTCCGTGTGGCAAAACCCAGCATCAACTGAAGGCAAATGGTGAAATGAAAAAGAAATTGCATCCCATGTTATATAGAGCCATTCCTCTCATATGTTTTTGTTTTTTGTTTTTGGAGACAGGGTCTTGCTGGAGTACAGCAGTACGATCATGGCTTATTGCAACCTCAACCTCCTGGACTCAAGTGATCCTCCCAAGTCAACCTCTCCAATAGCTGGGACCACAAGCACATGCCACCATGCCTGGATAAGTTTATATATAGTATATATTTTTATATATGTGTATATATATATTTATACATATGTTTAGATATGTTTTTATATATATATTTAAGTTTATATATTATATATATTTTGTAAAGACTGGGTTTCACCATGTTACCCAGGTTGGTCTCAAACTCCTGAGCTCAAGTTATCTGCCCGCCTCCACCTCCCAAAGTGCTAGGATTACAGGTGTGAACCACCACACCTGACCTCCTCTCATACGTTAAAAGCCCTTGAAAATCAACAAAAAGAGTGCTAAATCCCATGGAAAAACAAGAAAAAGATACAATAGGCAGCTTACAGAAAAGGAAATACAAATGGCTCTTAAATATATTTTAAAATGCTCAATCTTATTCACAATGAAAGAAGTGTTAAAAAGAAAGCTACAGGAGACGGCACTTCCAGCTGCCGAATTAGAAAAGAGCTGAAAGTTGAATAATAAACTTTTTAGGTGAACCAGAACTTTCAGATTGCTTGCACCACCCTAGTGACGGCATATTTACAGTCTCAAAGATTATAGAGGTACATGCTTTCTGACCCCACAATTCTGCTCCTAGCAATTTATCTTACAGATATGTCTGTGTACCTGTGAGACATTGTTACAACATATTCCTTAAGCTAGCAATTCCACCCCTAAGAATTTATTTTACAGATATGCTGGTATATTTGCAACCTGAGTATGTACAAAGTTATGGATTATAACAGCCAGTATTGTAACTAATCTTGTATGTTGTCAGTAGGAGACTAATTAAGTAAATTTGTCTTGTTTTTTTTTTTGAGACAGAGTCTCACTCTTGTCACCCAGGCTGGGAGTGCAATGGCACAGTCTTGGCTCACTGCCTGCAATCTCTGCCTCCCAGGTTCAAGCGATTCTCCTGCCTCAGCCTCTGAAGTAGTTGGGATTATAGGCCTGTGCCACCACACCCAGCAAATTTTTGTATTTTTAGTAGAGATGGGGTTTCACCATATTGGCTAGACTGGTCTCGAACTCCTGACCTCAAGTGATCTGCCCTCCGGGGCCTTCCAAAGTCCTGGTATTACAGGCATGAACCACTGTGCCTGGCCCGACAAGGGAGTTTTTAGCACTCATTTAAAATTTCTCTTAAAGTCATGAGTAATACCTTGTTCATACCCTTTCAGGTCATGGAATTGATTCTATCAATGAATCAATTTATAAGTTCCCCTTACTATGCTCTTCTGAATTTCTTTTCTTTTCTTTTTTTGTTTTTTTTGGAGACAGTCTTGCTCTCTCACCCAGGCTGGAGTGCAGGGGTGTGATCTCAGCTCACTGCAGGTGCAGCTTCTGCCTCCCAGGCTCAAGTGATTCCCCTGCCTCAGCTTCCTGAGTAGCTCGGACCACAGGCGCCCACCACCATGCCCGGCTAATTTTTGTGTTTTTAGTAGAGACAGGGTTTCACTATGTTGGCCAGGCTGGTCTTGAACTCCTGACCTCAAATGATCTGCCCACCTCGGCCTCCCAAAGTGCTGGGATTACAAGCATGAGCCACCGTGCTAGGCCCTGAATTTCTATTCTAATAGCTTTTAACTGGATCAAATTCTCCCACCTCCATCTCAAAAATCCACCCCCTCGTGTGTGCACATGTGCGTGTTTAGCTTGGTAGAACCGTAGGTTTCACTCCCTGCTACCAAAATCTTATACCTGCACCTGTGCTGCTTTGTTTTATGTTAAAATATCTGGGAAAATACTTAGGTAGGCAGTAGGGGTAGGGCAGGACAAAGAGGAATAACCATAAAAATCAGCTCAAATCAACTCCAGAAGCATCTGATAGCAGGTCGGAATGGATAGTCCCATAAAAACGTAAGACTCTGCTCTGTGAGAAAATGTTCCTCTCCTCTGTGAAAGCCTGAATAGACCTGGACATCTGTTCCTCTCTGGGTGCTATTATATCATTGGTGGCTGAACAGCCTCCCACCAGCCACAGGGCAATGACTCCAGAAAACAAGGGAGACATGAGGTCCCCAGGTGAAAAGTCAAGAGAAAGACTGGATTTTAGTTGGGGGAGTGACTAACTGGTCTTTCCTCACCCCCAGCCTTCTCTTTAGCATGGCTGTCTTGGGCCTGGAGAGACCTTGCCCGCTCATAGAGTCAGCTCCCGGTCTCCCGAGGACTGACAACCCTGCCATGAGTTATTCTGAAACCTCGGAAGGGCGGGGGAGTCTAAGAACCCCTCCCTTATCCCAAATGCCACACAGTTACTTGTAAGATCGGGCCATTTCTTTTACTTTTCTTCCCTCCCTCCTTCCTTCCTTCCTTCCTTCCTTCCTTCCTTCCTTCCTTCCTTCCTTCCTTCCTTCCTTCCTTCCTTCCTTTCTTTCTCTTCTTTCCTTTTTTTTTGAGACAGAGTTTCACTCTGTCGCCAGGTTGGAGTACAGTGGCATGATTTTGGCTCATTGCAACCTCTGCCTCCTGGGTTCAAGTGATTCTCCTGCCTCAGCCTCCTGAGTAGCTGGGACTACAGGCGTGCGCTGCCACACCCAGCTACTTTCTGTATTTTTAGTAGAGACGGGGTTTCACCATGTTGGCCAGGATGGCCTCGATCTCTTGACCTCGTGATCCACCTGCTTTGGCCTCCCAAAGTGTTGGGATTACAGGCGTGAGCCACCGTGCCCGGCCAAGATCAGACCATTTCTTTGCAACTGCAAAGACACCTTGTTCCCCATGAAGCATCCTTTTCCCAAAGGCTGCTATTGCTTTCAGTTCTGGTTGGTCATTCATACATTTTGGAATGCTTTCTGTTCCTGGGATATAGTGCGTTGGAGAGAGAGTGGATGAACCGACGGACACAGCTCCGCTCTGCTGGAAGTGACCGGTGTTGTTTAGTTACAGTTGTTGGTACATGCCCCTGGAAAAGTGCAAGGGTAGCCGGGAGTAAATTTGATAAAGAATAGGCTGGGTGCAATAGCTCATGCCTGTATTCCGAGCACTTTGGGAGGCTGAGGCAGGTGGATCACCTGAGGTCAGGAGTTCAAGACCAGCCTGGACAACATGGTGAAAGCCCGTCTCTACTAAAATACAAAAAATTAGCTGGGTGTGGTGGTGGGAGCCTGTATTCCTAGCTACTCAGGAGGCTGAGGCAGAAGAATCACTAGAACCTGAGAGGCGGAGGTCTCAGTGAGCCAAGATTGTGCCACTGCACTCCAGCCTGGGTGACAGAGTGAGACTCCGTCTCAAACAAACAAACAAACAAAAAAAACCCCAAAACCCAACAAACCAACCAAACAAAAAACATCAGCAATAAATGTCAAAGTGTTAAGAACCTTAGCACGTAGAGGACTCTCATAAAAATCAACACAAGACAAATACTCTAATGGCCTAACTAGGCAAAGGACATAGTAGGTGAGTCACAAGAGAGGCATCACCTAAGTCCCCACAAAAACATCCCAAACCTCACTAACACATCCCTGGTAGAATTCCATGACCTCTTCTCTTGCTTCTGAAGGTTAGGGATCCTGTACCAGGCAGGGGTGGGGGCAGGGTGGGAGGGCAGAAATCTCAAATTCAGGATTGTTCTTCCCGTTCAGTTCCCATCCCAAAGGCTTCTCCTCCGTCACAGGGGCAGCGCTCTGCTCACTTCCTGTCTCAGGCATCTGTTGTCCATTGGCTGCCACTACTCCCCATTCCGATAAGGACGTGTCTTCCGCTAGGCTGATGGTGTGGGAGATGGAGTCGATTTCACCAGTTGTTGAGGTGGGTGGGTTTGGATGCTGCTGTTGCTATGGTTACCTGCAGAGCCCCACTGGCTTTGAGGCCTCTGGTGCTGTCTGGTGCTGGAGTGTCAGAGGCTTTTTCTCCGTGCTCTGCTCCACACTCATCTTCTGTCCTTCTCTACCTACCTAAACCACAGTGTTATTTCTCCACACTTGCCCACCCCATCCTGTCCTCCGTGACAGATGGCTGTGCTACCCGCTTGCTGCCTGCTTGTCCGATGGTGGTGGCACTGGGGGCGGTTTTCCGTTGTCCTGAGTCTCATGCAGGCCTGGTGTGTCTGGACCTCAGGGTTGAAGCTTTCAGTTATTCCGCTCCTTCCCTCCAGGACAGCCAGCCTGTCTCTTGCCTCTGTAACAGGTTTTGTGCAGGACGAGTTCCCTGCCCCTTTCCAGCAGCCTTAGTCCTCCAGGGGTGTTTGTGTAGAATCCTGAGCAAGGACCATGTGTATTGTGTGTGTTTATGGCTGACTCACCAATGGATTCCATCCATCTGTTTGTCTGTTTATTTTGACACCTATACTATGCTGCCTTGATGATTGTTGCTTCCTCATAGGTCTTAAAGTCAGGTGGTAGAAGTCCTCCAACTGTGTCAATCATTTTCTTTTCTTTTTTTTTTTTTTTT
>NW_012117733.1:1529069-1535544 GCF_000951035.1 Colobus angolensis palliatus | reverse complement strand
GATCCACCCGTCTCGGCCGCCCAAAGTGCTGGGATTACAGGCTTGAGCCACCGCGCCCAGCCTGTGTTAATCATTTTCAAAGTTGAGTTTGCTTTTCTAGATCCTTTACTGTTTTTTGTTTTTAAATTAAATTTAATTAATTTTTCTGAGATAGGGTCTCACGCTGTCTCCCAGTGGGGAGTGCAGTGGCACGATCACAGCTCACTGCAGCCTCGGCTGCCTAAGCTCAAGTGATTGTTCCACCTCAGCCTCCTGAGTACCTGAGCCCACAGATGTGCACCACCATGCCCAGCTAAATACTATTTTTTTAATTTGTAGAGACAAGGTCTTGCTATGTTGCTCAGGCTGGTCTCAAGCTCCTAGGTTCAAGGGATCCTCCCAAAATGCTGGGATTACAGGCGTGAGCCAGCCCGCCTGGCCTACTGAATTTAAGAAACAGTGTATAAATGTCTACCAAAAAAAGACTGCTAAAATTTTGATTAGATTTCATTAAATTTATAGATCAGTTTGGGGAAGAATTGATATCTATTTTTTTTTTTTTGAGACGGAGTCTCGCTCTGTCGCCCAGGCTGGAGTGCAGTGGCGCAATCTTGGCTCACTGCAAGCTCCGCCTCCCGGGTTCACGCCATTCTCCTGCCTCAGCCTCCCAAATAGCTGGGACTACAGGTGCCTGCCACCACGCCTGGCTAATTTTTTTGTATTTTTAGTAGAGACGGGGTTTCACTGTGTTAACCAGGATGGTCTCGATCTCCCGACCTCGTGATCCGCCCACCTCAGCCTCCCAAAGTGCTGGGATTACAGGCGTGAGCCACCACACCCAGCCATGGTATCTTAATAATATTGAGTCTTCTTAAAAACCCGTCAACATGGTATCTCTCTTGATTTATGTAAGTATTCTGTAATTTCTCCAGAAATGTTTTATAATTTTCAGTGTGCCAGCTTTGTACATTTTTTGTCAGACATATCCCTAAGTGTTTCATATTTTTTATGTCACTGCAAATGGTATATTTATTTCGATTTCTTATTGTTTGTTGCTAGTATTTTGCATATTGATTTTTTGGTGTATTGACTCTGTATTCTGCAGCCTTGTAAACTCACTTATTCTAATAGCAGCTTTGTAGATTCCATATGATTCTCTATAGAGATGATCACATCATGGATTCTCCGAGTATGTTTTATGATTCCATTTTATCTCCTTTGTTGGTTATTAACTATAACTCATTGTACTATTTTAGTGGTTGTTTTAGGGCATCCACTATATATCTTTACCTTATCACAGTTTTCCTTCTGGTGATGTTATACCACCGCATACGTGTCCTGTAAGGATCTGAAACGGCAGACTTCTCTCTCCCCCAAGCCCTTGTGCTATTGTTGTTATATGTTTTGCTTTGACATACATTATACCCATGACCCATTGTTATTATTTTGCTTTAAACAGTTGATTGTTGTTTATTAGCTAAGGATTTTAAAAGACATTTGCACTATACTATTTATCATTTCTGGGGTTTTTCAGTATCTACTCTGTCATTTTGCTGAGAAAGGAAGTCTTATCAGTGGTTCTTCCATTGTGAACGGTCCTCAAACCAAGATAAATCCGTGAATAGTTGATGTTTGAATGTACAAGGATATCAATTGTACTGCAGTCAATCCAACCAGGCAAATAATGGCCAGTTACTTACTTTGTAAAGCTGGACTGTCTCATCACTATATTGGAGATATTACTAACACTGTTTCATTTTATTATTTTATTTTTAAAATGATTTTATTTTATTTCATTATTATTTTATTTTATTTTATTTTGAGACAGGGTCTAGCTCTGTCACCCAGGCTAGCGTGTAATGGTACGATTATGCCCCACTGCAGCCTCAAACTCCTGGCCTCAAGCAGTCCTCCTGCCTCAGCCTCCTGAGTAGCTGGGACTAGAGGTGCATGCCATCATGCCTGGCTAATTTTTTTTTTTTTTAACCTAGAGACGGGGTCTCACCATGTTGCCCAGGCTGGTCTCAAACTCCTGAACTCAAGCCATCCTCCAGAGATAATACATTTAATTGAAGCAATAACTTCATTTCCACATGCCTTAATCATATCTTTAGATACTTCAATTATACTTTCTATATATTTTCTCATAACATTGTTCCCTAGTTATTCAATGTAAACAAGTCTCACCTTGTTTACAATATTATAAGCTCCTTGCAGATGGTATGTGGATTTCACAGTTGTCTGGTACTCTCACACTCCTAAGCCTGGTATACGATAGATATTTTCTGAATACATATACTAGAATTATGAAGTAATGGAAATTGGAGTAAACTTATGGCTCTGGGACTTTCAAAACTCTGAAGTAGCCAAAAACGTATACAACAAGTCCTAACGATCATTTAAATGAAGTTACCAAAATAGTGTATGGGCCACACCTCTTTCTGCTTCCCAGAACCTGTGAATCAGAGTTCCTTATCTATCAGGTTGGTATACAGAGTCTAATAAGAGCTGGCAGCCTCGGCCCTGCTTTCACATCCAGAGTTCAGAGGTTGTCGGGTTAGCGTGGCCCCCCTGTCCTGTAAGCAGAGTCAGAATCGACTCCAACATTCCCCTCGCTTACAGCACCTTTCAAATGCCTGCATGAGCCTAGGGCAGTAGGATTCAGAGAAGTGTCAGATGTGGTTCCTGCCCTCAGGAAGCTCACTGTGGAGCTGGTGTAAGGAAAAGGCAAAGGCGTCTGGCCTCACAGTCACCCACCACCTTCCTTCCTTATTTGCCCCACTGAAATGTCAGCCAAGTCAACACACTTCCTTTTGGAGCTCGCTACAAGTACAGACTGTCTCCAGCTCACTGCCTGAAACTTGGCAATTCTTTTCTTTCTCTCTCAGACTCATTAACTGAGCTTCCTGACCCACCTCTTGTGTGCCAGGTGAATTTCTCCATAGCTCAAATCCTTAAATAATGATTTTTGGAGGCTTGCAAGAGTTGAGGGCTACAGGTTGAAGGGCAAACAAAAGAAAAATAATGAAATGCATTCTATAGTTTTAGGACTTGAGAAGACATCCAGCCTCTTCTGTCTCCTGCATTGACACCGCCTGCATTCAGGATTTCATCACCATCCACCAGAATGATTGCAAAAGCCTCAACATAGCTCCTATTCTCTGGACTCTCCTGACTACAGTTAGGATCTGAAACGGCATAATACTATTATTACTAATAGTATAAATAATACTATTATTATGTTTATGTTTATTGCTATTTTTGAGACAGACTCTCGCTTTGTCGCCCAGGCTGGAGTGCAGTGGACAAGCTTTTATAAAGTCATGAAAACATTACCAGACAAGATCAGCTATAATTAAAGATGAATTCAAAAAAACTCCAAAATTCTAGATCTTAATTGTGCTATTTCTTTTGTAATTTTATTTATTTACTTTTCTTATTACAGAACAATTCAAATTATGGCAGAAAAAATAAGAAAAGGCAGACAACTGCATACACGGCCACATATGACCAACATGACATATTCCCTATTCAATGACAACTACTTCTTGATCTTCTTCTAGTAAAACATGAATCATATGATATCTACTACTTGAAAACAACTCCATTTTATTTACGCAGTCCTCTGCTGTTTAACATTTAGGTTGATTTCGACAAATCTCATGTTTTGTGTGCTTATGTTTTCACCACTTTTTTGCTATCAGTAGGGGCACAGAAGCAGGAACAACTAGATAAAATGGATAGGAAATAAAAAACAAAAGGTTTGGAAAAAGACCCCTAGAATTCTCAAAAATGGCTTAAAAATACTTAAAGACACATAAAAAGGTGTGAAAACACCCCCAAGTGCACTTATACCTTATATTGAAAAAGCAAACTGAAATTGGTGGCTAAGGATATTTGTCTTCAAAGAAAGCATTGTCTTCTCAGCTGCTTTTGGCCATCGCCTGCAATCTTTCAGACTGAAGTGCCTAGTAGTACAAGGAGACTCCACACCTTAGTGATATTGATTTATCCAACCCATGAACATGGTATATCTCTCCATGGATTTAGTTCTTTAATTTCTCTAAGCAATAGTTTGTGGGTTTCCATATACAAGCTGGAGACAATTTATTTACTCTCTTAGTGATGAGAAATGTGCTGTTCTCTACAATTTCATACCAGAATCATACTACCATGTAGCAAATTTAACAGTTTGGGTCCACTTCTCTTCCAAGCTCATTTAAAAACATCAGGTATCTTCTGCTCTGTCATCCCTCTGCCCATCTTTAATGCCAACATCACACTGTCTTGATTACTGTTACTTCATATTAAGTCTCACAATCAGGAAGTCTTGTGCTTCCAACTCAGTTCTGTTTTGACTATACTAGGTCTTTTGCATTTACATGTGAATTTTGGAATACTTTAGTCAATTTCTACAAGCAAGCCTGCTGGAATTTTGATCTGGAGAGACTTCACACCTTAGTGATACTGATTTCTCCAACCCATGAACATAGTATATCTCTCCATTGATTTAGTTCTTTAATTTCTCTAAGCAATGGTTTGTGGTTTTCCATATACAAGTCTTTCACACCTTTTGTTAGATTTATCCATAAGTAATGCTTTTTAATGTTATTTCAAATGACTTTTTAAAAAATTTTAATTTCTAATTGTTTATTGTGAATGTATAGAAATAGAACTAACTTTTGTGTAGTGGTGTTTTGTGTACTACAACCAACCTACACACATATGGCTGACTGATGTTCAAAAGGCATAAGAGCAAGTCAGTGAAGGTAATCTTTTCAATAAAGGATGCTGGAATAATTGGATATGCATATATAGAAACGAACAAAACCCCAAAACAACCTTCAATTCGTGCCTCACATTATAAACAAAATTCATTCAAAATGGATCACAGCCATAAATGTAAACCCTAAAGCTATAAAACTTCTAGAGGAACACATAGAAATAAACCTTTGTAACCTTAGGCTAGGCAAATATTTCTTAGATATGACACCAAAAGCCCAAAGCACAACATAACAAATTAATAAATTAGACTTCATAAAAACTAAAAGCTTCTGCTTTTCAAAAGACACTGCTAAGAGAAAGGATAAGCCACAGAATCTGAGAAAATATTTGCAAATCATATACCAGATTAGGGCCTTGTATCCAGAGTATATAAAAAACTCCCAAAATTCAATAATGATACAACTCAATTTTTTATTCTTAAGACAGACTAAAAGAAAAAAGAGTCTTGTTCTGTCACCCAGGCCGGAGTGCAGTGGTGCAATCTCAGCTCACTGCAACCTCTGCCTCCAGGGTTCAAGTGATTCTCCTGCCTCACCCTCCTGAGTAGCTGACATTACAGGCATGGGCTACCACAGCTGGCTAATTTTTGTATTTTTAGTAGAGAAGGGGTTTTACCATGTTGACCTGGCTGGTCTCCAACTCCTGGCCTCAAGTGATCTGCCCACGTTGGCCTCCCAGAGTGCTGGGATTACAGGAGTGAGCCACCACACCCAGCTGATACAACTCAATTTTTAAAAGAGCAAAAAATATAAACAGACACTACCAGAGAAGATATATACATGGCAAATAAGCACATGACAAGATGCTCAACATCACTAGCTGTCAGAAAAATGCAAAAAAACTACAAGGAGAAACCCCCTACATACCTATTAGAATGGGTGAAATTAAAAAGACTCATCATACCAAGGGCTGACAAGGGTGTGAAGGAACTAGAACTTCCCTACACTGCTGTGGGAATGTAAAATAGTACAACAACTTTGGGAAATGGTTTAGCAGTTTCTTTAAAAATTAAACTTCTGAGGCCAGGTGTGGTGGCTCACACCTGTAATCCCAGCACATTGGAAGGCCAAGGCAGGCAGATTACCTGAGGTCAGGAGTTGCAGACCAGCCTGGCCAACATGGTGAAACCCCATCTCCACTAAAAATACAAAAATTAGCCATGTGTGGTGGTGCATGCCTGTAGTCTCAGCTACTCAGGAGACTGAGACAAGAGAATCGCTTGAACCCGAGAGGCAGAGGTTGCAATGAGCAGAGATGGAGCCATTGCATTCCAGTCTGGGTGACGGAGTGAGATTCTGTCTCAAAATAAATACATTTAAAAAAATAAATAAATAAAAATTAAAAAGTAAACACCTGAGAGGTCAAGGCTACAGTGAGCTATGATCATGCTACTGCACTCCAGCTTGGGCAACAATGATGTGACACTGTTTTAAAAAAAAAAAAAAATTAAGCATACACTTGCCATATAGCACAGCCACTGTGCTCCCAACCATTCTCTACCCGTGAGAAACGAAAGCATGTGCCCATGAGAAACCTGTATGTCAGTGTTCAGAGCAGCTTTCTATGTAATAGTCACAAACTGGAAACAAACCAGATGTCCCAATGTCCCTTAACAAGTGAATGGTAAACAAATGGTGGGCTAGCCATGGGTGGAATACTACTCAGTGTTAGAAACCAGTGAACTTTTTTTTTTTTTTTTTTTTTTTTTTTT
>NW_012117733.1:1521965-1525274 GCF_000951035.1 Colobus angolensis palliatus | reverse complement strand
ATATGGTACAAAACTGTTGAGGATGGAAATAATCTAGTCTGGGTGACAGCATGATACCTTTCTCCCAAAAAAAATTAAAAAAAAAAAAAAAAAAAAAAAAAAAAAAAAAAGTCATCTGAATAGTACCATACAGGTTGAGTGCTCCTGATCTCCAAATCCAAAATCCAAAATGGTCCAAAATCCAAAATGGTCCAAAATCCAAAACTTTTTGAGCTCTGACATTACACCACAAGTGGAAAATTCCACACCTGATCTCGTGGGGTGGGTTGCAAGCAAAACACAGGCACATGACACACTGTTTATTCAGCATCCCCAAGGGGAAAAAGACTCTCCCAGCCACCTTCAGCTGAGAGATATCTTTTCTGTGCACACCCAGATTCCCCCATGCAAGCACACACACAAAGGGTGGTAAAATGGCATGTGTGCTGGTTGAACACACCCATGACAGGTGCCCTCAATCCCCCATATGGAGCCAAGGCCTGACCCTGTGCACTTCTCATTGTGATATTTTTGCTTATTCTCTGCTCTCTGGTCTAATGATATTGTTAAAAATGTTGGCCGGGTGCAGTGGCTCACGTCTGTCATCCCAGCAGGTGGGTCACTTGAGCTCAGGAGTTCAAGACCAGCCTGGGCAACATGGCGAAACCCCTCTACTAAAAATATGAAAATTAGTCTGCTGTGGTGGCACGTGCCTGTAATCCCAGCTACTCAGGAGGCTGAGTCACAAGAATCGCTTGAACCCAGGAGGCTGAGGTTGCAGTGAACTGAGATTGCACCACTGCACTCCAGCCTGGGTGAAAGAGCAAGACTCTGTCTCAAAAAAAAGAAAAAAGAAAATGTCACAAAGGTCTGCAGATACCCCTCGTGCCTCAGCCTCACGAGTAACTGGGATTACAGGCACCCGTCATCATGCCCAGCTAATTTTTGTATTTTTGAGAGACAGGGTTTCACCATGTTGGCCAGGCTGGTCTTGAACTCCTGTCCTCAGGTGATCCACCCACCTCAGCCTCCCAAAGTGCTAGGATTACAGTCGTGAGCCCACGCTCCCGGTCTTTTTTTTTTTTTGAGCTTTGGCTCTCTCCCCCAGGCTGGAGTGCAATGGCACGATCTCAGGTTACTGCAAACTTTGCCTCCTGGGTTCAAACCATTCTCCTGCCTCAGCCTCCCGAGTAGCTGGGACTACAGGCGCCTGCCACCTCGCCCGGCTAGTTTATTTTTTTGTATTTTTAGTAGAGACGGGGTTTCACCACGTTAGCCAGGATGGTCTCGATCTCCTGACCTCGTGATCTGTCCACCTCGGCCTCCCAAAAGTGCTGGGATTACAGACGTGAGCCACCGCGCCAGGCCCCAATGAACTATTTATACAAATTACAACATGGATAAATTCTCAGAATAATTACTGTCTGTGAAAGAGGCCAAACAAGAAAGAGTTCCTACTGTATAATTCTATTCATAAAAAATTCTAGAAAGTGCATCAAATTGATAGCGACCAAAAAAACAGATAAATGGTTGCCTGGGAGATGGGCGAGGTGGGAGGTGAGGATTGTGCAGGGCATGAGGAAGTCTTTGGGAGTGATAGTTGTGTTCACTCTGGGTGGTGGCAATGGTTTCATGAGTCTGTATGCATTTACCTCCAAACTTATCAAAGTGTGCAACTTCAACATATGCAGTTTATTGTCTGTCAATTATACCTCAATAAGGCTGTTAAAGGAAAAAAAAAAACAACCCATAGACTGGGTGCGGTGGCTCACGCCTGTAATCCCAGCACTTTGGAAGGCCGAGGCGGGCGGATCACAAGGGCAGGAGTTTAAGATCAGCCTGACCAACATGGTGAAACCCCGTCTCTATTAAAAATACAAAAGTTACCGGGTGTTGTGGCAGGCGCCTGTAATCCCAGCTCCTCAGGAGGCTGAGGCAGGAGAATCGCTTGAACCCCGGAGGCGGAGGTTGTAGTGAGCCGAGATCGCGCTACTGCACACCAGCCGGGGCGACAGAGTGAGACTCCATCTCAAAAAAGAAAACAAAAAAGAAAGAAAAAGAAAAAAATCATTGAGAGCTTTGGGACAGGAAGGCAGCAACACCTTTCTAAGGTCAAAGAGCAAGGCTGTGCAGCTGATGAGGTTAGAGATCCCACAGTGGTGCTCCCTATCCACTCAGTCTTTAAGAAGACACCTCCTCTCTGCTGAGCTCTGACTGAGGCTGCATTTCACTTTCACATTGTGCAATCCAGCTGCCCCAGCTGCCAGCTCTCGGGGTCCTGTGACACTGCTAGCCAGCTGGGAGGAAGCAACCAGGTCACCAATATAACTCTGCTTCTCAGATGTGAGGGAAAATCCAAGCATCAGAGTCTCATGAAAACGAAACTTCACGAAAATTCGCAGAGCTGGGATGGGGGTGGGGTGGGGGGTGGGGGGGTTCGGGCCACACCAGCAAGCAGCAACTGTGCGTGGAATGGCTTACGCCAGGGCCTGGGCAGACTGGCCCGACTGGATGTAAATTATTGGGGTCTCGGTGAAAAACACACACAGATCGTGGAACTACTAACTCCGATAGAGAGTCCATGGATGGCCTTCAGTGGGTCTTTGATCCCGAAATCATATGCACATTTTGTAAGTATGTGCATTCACGCATTTTTCCGGGGAGGGAGTTCGTAGCTTTCATCAGACCCTCCAAGAGCTCCCTGACTAAAAAAAGATAAAGAAGCGCTGGCAAGGATAGCGTTAGACCCAGCTACTGTTTCTCCTCCTTCTCTGGCTCCCCGTACAAAACCCCTAGGAATCGCTCTTTCCATCCTCCCTGCCAAGATCAGAGCCCCGCGACCCGCTTTCTTCTCGAATACAAGCGATCACCAGATTTCTTCCCCGTTTTCATGCGAGTGTAGACTCCAGGCTGGCTCCCACCCCCAACCCCACCCGATCCCGACGGCCTCTGCTGGTTTCCTGATCGCTTAAGAATTGGAAGTTGTTTCCAGGTCCCCAAGTGTGCAACTTGCCCGACGCTTTTCCCCCCGGGACACAGCTCCTCCCCACCCTCCCAGCTCCCACTGACAAAATTTACTTTTGCCTGGGAGTCGGGAGGGTAGTTTCTCCCGGACCCCTCCGAGGACCGCGTGCCGTGCAACAGCCGCACTGCTGTCCCAGAGCCTGGGAGAAGCGCACTCGCCCGTGTCTCCCAACTGCTGGACGCCGCCGGCGCCGCGCTCCGGTGGCCAAAACGGGCTTCGCAGAACTGCTCCTGACCTTGGCCTCGGAGACCCCAGCCTGACCGCCCGCTCCCTTACGTGGGTGACCCGGGCGCAGCGGCGGCGCT
>NW_012117733.1:1520227-1520704 GCF_000951035.1 Colobus angolensis palliatus | reverse complement strand
GCGGCTCTGGGACCTGCGGCCCCGCCAGGCGCAGTCGCTTTCGCTTTTGCTTTGGCCCCCGAGGGTTCCGAGAGGTGCAGAGCGGTGACAGATCCGTGACTCAGCGTCCCCACCCCTGCTGGCGAAGGAGCCCTGCGGACCGCCGCGGCCCCGCATAGCCACCCCTGTCCCCGGGACGCACGGGCCGTGCTCGGTGGGGACCAAGGACTTTACCCACGCAAGCCCGGGAACCTCCCGGTCCTCCGCGCTCCTCGTGCTCCGGGACCTCCAGTGTGCACTCGGTCTGGTGTCCCCACTGCGGAGAGAGTGGGCAAAGTCATCAGACAGCAGACTCTCTCCAGACCCCTCTGCGGCTCGGATCCACTCGACCTTGCCCCGCGCGGGTCGCCTCCAGCTGCTCCGCCTTCGACTTTCCTGGTCTCCCTCCGGGGCCCTGCGCTCGGTTCCGAGCGAGCTGCCGGCCTGGGTGAGTGCCGG
>NW_012117733.1:1516916-1519897 GCF_000951035.1 Colobus angolensis palliatus | reverse complement strand
GCGGTGCGGAGGCGCTGGCACCTGCCTGGTGTACTCAGGCCCGGGCGGAGCGCAGCCCCTGCCACCTGCTGGCTCCCGCGGCGCCCGGCGCCCGCTGGGGTCCCAGCTCTGCCACTTCGCCGAATTCCTACTGCAGCTTTGCTCCCCCAGAAAATGCCTCATATTAGAAGGACAGGGGGCCGAGTGGGGTGACGGGGGAGAGGAGCCACAGTGCTTCAACTCTGCGCCTCGCTTCCTTAGGTTCTTCCAGGCTACCATCCCCCTCTTTGGCAGGTGGGGTTTTTCTTTCTTGGGGTCTCAAGTGAAGCCTGAGAACCGGGTCTGTAAGCTCCCAAGTGCAGATTCTCAGGTCTGGGGGTTACACTGGACAGGATGAGACATCTCCAAGCCTCGGTCATTGTCTCTTAAAATCTCACGACGTGTTTAGGAGGCTTTTGTGACATACTTGCAAATTCTCTTTGAAAACGAAATAATCTGTACAACAATCCCCCAAGACACAGGTTTACCTATATAACAAACCTGCACATATAACCCTAAACTTAAAATAAATAAAAGAATTTAGGACAGGGCGCAGTGACCACTCCCGTAATCCAACCACTTTCGGAGGTCAAGGCAGGTGGATCGCCTGAGGTCAGGAGTTCGAGACTAGCCTGGCCAACATGGTGAAACCCTATTTCTACTAAAAATACAAAAATCAGCTGGGCGTGGTGGCGGGTGCCTGTAATCCCAGCTACTCCAGAGACTGAGGCAGGAGAATTGCTTGAACCCGGGAGGGTGAGATTGCGCCACTGCATTCCAGCCTGGGCAACAGAGTGAGACTCGGTCTCAAACGTAAAGTAAAATAAAATAAAACAATCAAAAGAATTTAATGGCGTAAAAACGTAGGTTGTTATACATCCCCCTTCCCCCACCCCACACACACAGTGGGAAAAGAGTAGATGAAAGCTTTTCCTACAGTCATGTTGAGCCTAATGACCTTTCTGTTAATGCCAGCTGGTATGTGCCTCGGTGGTCTCATAAGATTATAATTCCGTGTTTTTACTGTAACTTTTCTATGTTTAGAGACACAGATCCTCACCACTGTGTTACAGTTGCCTGCAGTATTCAGCAAGGCTTCGTGCTGCACAGCTTTGCAGTCTCAGAGCAACAGGCTAGGTCGTGTGGTGTGGCCTCAGTGCATAGCAGGCTATGCCATGCAAATTGTGTAAGTCCTCTGTGATGTTGGCAAAATGAGGAAATCATCTGACAAGCTTCTCAGAAACTATCTCTATTAGTAAGTGAGGCATGACTGTACTTGCTCCTCTTTCCCTAAAAAGCTTAAAATTGGCATAAATGTAAAACATACTGAACAAAGGAATGCAGAGGATTGGAAATCCCACTTAGATCCAACCTGTAAATATAATCAGTGTCAACATTTTGTGTGTTTCAGGTTTGTGAAAGCTTCTTTTGTTATGGACATTTTCAAATATCAAAAGTAGAGCCCACATGCGGTGGCTCACGCTTGTAACCCCAGCACTTTGGAAGACAGAGGCAGGAGGATCGCTTGAGCCCAAGAGTTGGAAACCAGCTCGGCCAGCACAGTGAGACCCCTATCCCTATAAAAACTTTAAGCAAAATTAGCCTGATGTGGTGGCACTTGCCTGTAGTCCCAGCTGCTTGGGAGGCTGAGTCGGGAGGACTGTTTAAGCCCGGGAGTGAGGTTTGAGGCTGCGATGCGCTATGATGGTGCCACTGCATTCCAACCTGGGCAACAGAGCCAGACCCTGTCTCTTAAATAATAATAATAATAAAAAGTAGAAAGAATAATGAACATACCATCAGGCAGTGACCACACAAGGTCCGTTCTTTTTTCTAAGCCGAATAGCCACCCTTATTCCAACTGGGGAAATCCCACATTATTCAATCTCCCTCAATACTTAAGAATATATCTCAAGATGGTAAGATCAAATTTAAAAATTAACAATATTCCTTAATATTGTCAAATATATTCAGGCCTTATTGAATGCAGTCTGAGCATGCCATGTATAAAATAGAGCATTTTTTATTCTATGAACATTTATGAAGTAGAGATTTCTCCATTCTTATAGATTCTTTGTAAAAGTTTTTAATGGTTGCAGATTATCATAGTTTAACATCCCCTCTATTATTTTAATATTAAAAATAACATTGTCATAAATATCTTTCTACAAAATCTTGTGAATTTAACATTGTTTAGAATAGATTTCCTACAGTGGAACTATTGAGTCAACTGGTAGGGAATATTTTTAAAGGCTTTTTTTTCTTTTAAACAAATATTTCTATCTTGCTTTCCAAAAGTCTTGTATTAATATACCTTCTAACTAGCATCATGTTAAAAAGTATCCATTTTACTGCATTCTGGCCAAAAGTACATTTTAAAATTTGAAAATAAAATTTTAAATTTGGTATGCTTAAAAGAACTTTATTTCATTACATATATATGTGTTGTTAAATAATGTAAATTTCAAACATACTTTGAAATATAGCAATCAATAAATATAGTGGATATCCATGAGCCTACGGCCTCATCCTGTCAAATCTTATTATGTCGCTCAATGTTTGCTTCAGATATTTTTTGGAATAAAAAAATTACAGATAACGTTGAAGCCCCTTTGTATTTCTGCATCTTTCTCTTCCTCTGTCTTCTACCTTCTCGCAGGTAATGTTTCTTGAAATTGGTACTCATTATTCCCAGGCATCCTTAGGCCCCTCTTCCATGTGTATGTCCATGTGCAACAGACAGGATGGTTTACATGTTAAAAAATTCATTTGAATAAGGCTGGGTGCAGTGGCTCACGTCTGTAATCCCAGCACTTTGGGAGGCCGAGGCGGGAGGATCACTTGAGGTCAGGAGTTCGAGACCAGCCTGGCCAACATGATGAAACCCTATCTCCACAAAAAATACAAAAATTAGCAGGGTGTGGTGGTGTGCACCTGTAATCCCAGCTACTTGGGAGGCTGAG
>NW_012117733.1:1510557-1515756 GCF_000951035.1 Colobus angolensis palliatus | reverse complement strand
TAGCTGGGATTACAGGTGACCACCACCACATCTGGCTAATTTTTGTATTTTTAGTAGAGACGGGGTTTCTCCATGTTGGCCAGGCTGGTCTCGATCTCCTGGTCTCAGGTGATCCACCCACCTCAGCCTCCCAAAGTGCTGGGATTACAAGTGTGAGCCACTGCGCCTGGCCTCTTTTTTCTTTTTCTAAAATTTTTTTAGAGATGACGTCTCACTCCGTTGCCCAGGCTGGAGTTCAGTGGTGCAATCCATAGCTCACTGCAGCCTTACACTCCTGGACTCAAGCAATCCTCCTGCTTCAGCCTTCCAAGTAGCTGGGCCTATAGGTGTGCACCCCACACCTGGCTGATATTTATTTATTTATTTATTTCTAAAGATGAGGTCTCACTATGTTGCCAAGGCTGGTCTCACACTCCTGGCCTCAAGCCATCCTCCCACCTCAGCTTCCTGAGTAGCTGAGATTACATGTATCATCAGGGACATCTTTGCTGATTAGTCTCACAAACATTTTGTACCAGTGGCTTGTGTCACTGTAGGGAGGGTGGACTGGATGATGACTGCAAGATTTTGTTTTTCTTTGACAACCGCTCTGCTCATCCTCCAGCTGAAACTCTCATTAAAAGTAACGTTTATGCCATGGGCTTTCTTCCAAACGTGACTTCATTACTTCAGCCATGTGACTAGGGTATCCTTAGATCAATGGATATCAATGGAGAGTAAATATGGAAACCCTGCACGCTAGCAGCAGTGAACAGAGGGGTGGGTGTGGAAGTTTTCAAAAGGCATTTAGCATGAAAGATGCCAATGCAGTTTCTAATGCTTGGAATACAGTGACTAACGACAAAGCCATGTGTGCATGGCACAACCTCTGGTCTGCGACTATGTTCAGTGATGACGATGAACAAGGTGATGACGTGGAAGCATTCCATACGTGAAGTGGGAAGAAAAAATGATGTCTGACCTCCCTACGCAGGCAAAAAATATACCTTCAGAGTGTGTCAGCATGCTGGAAGAAGTGGATAGACACGTTTTTAACATCCATACTGAGGCTCCAGTTGTTCGTTCATTGACCGATGATGAACAATGGCAAAACGGTTCTGAACCAAGGTGCTTGTGGTAACAGTGATGATGAAGATAATGCTGTTATCACTGCAGAACAAGCACCTACAGGCACCATGATGAAAGTATGCCACGGGCTCACTGAAGGACTAGAACGTTGTGTGTTTGAGGCAGGATAAGCAAGATGAGGACACTGTACCAACTTGTCCCCTTGTGTGAAGCCCTGCAGAATCCTTTTGCAGAGTCTCCTTTTGCTTGCAACTCTCCTGCGTCAGCACCTAGCACTTTTGCAAGATAAGCCACCCTACAGGATACCAGCAGATGGCCAGATGGTTACAAGTTGATGCTGCCCGATTCAGCCCAGGAAAGAGAACAAAAGACCCTTATTCATGATGTAGCTTCCCCAGTCTCCAGCCAATCGGCACCAAAAGTCCAAGAAGCTATTAGCTACGAACTCCTGCCTTGAGGGTAGGGACTTCTCCAGGGTTCTGCGCGTGCAGCTAGGCTCTAGGCTTAAGGTTTAGCTTATAGTGACCTTTTCCTTTTTTTTTTTTTTCTTTGAGGCAGGGTCTTACTCTGTTGCCCTGGCTGGAGTGCAGTGGCATGATCCCAGCTCACTACAGCCTTGAGCTCCCAGGCTCAGGTGATCCTCCCGCCTAAGTCTCCTGAGTAGCTGGTAGCTGGGATCAAAGACACCTGCCACCACGCCCAGCTAATTTTTTTTTTGGTATTTTTAGCAGAGATGGAGCTTCACCACATTGGCCAGGCTAGTCTCAAACTCCTGACCTCAGGTGAACCGCCTGCCTTGGCCTCTCAAAGTGCTGGGATTACAGGCGTGAGCCACCGACCCCAGCCTACAGTAATCTTTTAATCAGAGCACAGCATCATAGGTGGAGTCGGAAGCCCACTGTCGTGGTTGCTGTTGTCTGTCAGCTGATCCAGGGCTCTGATGACGCCACTGGGCTGCTTAGTGACCCTGAACACATTATGTTTTCACTGGTTTAATGCTATGTCATATTTTTTACTGTTAAGTGCTCATGTGTGAATAAGTGTAAGAAAACAATTGCTTATAAAGGTAGCACATAAATTCAGAGTCAGGAATGCTGGTGACGGCAATCATCCGTAGATGTTCACGTGGGTGACTGCAGTGGCGATAACTTTGCTTTCTGGGCCTTCAATAGACTCAAACTGTTTCATGCACAAATTATTAAAAATATTGTATGAAACTGTGTAGTTTATAGGCTGTGTGTATGGGGTGCATATGAAACACAAATGAGTTTTATGTTTAGACTTAGGTCCCATTCCCAAGGTATCTCATTGTGTATATGTGAATATTCCAAAATGTGAAAAAATCTGAAATCTGAAATATTTCACATTCCAAGCATTTCAGATAAGGGAGAGTCAACCTGCACTGTCGTGTCATTCCAAAACTTTCTTTTTCCCCTAGCATTAATTTCTCCATTGATACATGTCGTGGTAGGTCATTAATTTGATCTGTTAGATAGTGTCACACCCTGCTATACTCCTCTATTATCTGCGCAATTTTCTGCCATAACTCCTAAAAGCTTCAGGCAGTGTCCAGTGCTGGTCTAGACTTTCCCTCATTGTATAAATTGAATGTTTTAGCAGGAAACTGGAAAAGACCAAGGCCAGTTGTTGATTTAGAAATGCCATTGTACACTCAAAGGCTCTTCTTTTTTTTTTTTAACTTTTTAGAAATACTGTCTCCATAAATTATTTTCACTTAGATAATTAGCCCATTGCTGGGATACTCACTCTGTTCCACAGTCTCTGCCAGTTATTACAACTCTGTAATGTTTTCAAGTCTTGCAGGAGATGGTCTGCCTCATAAGTTCCCACTCCTCGAGGTTTCTTTGCTATCTTTCTAAAGAATGTTCTTATGCTTGTTCATCCAGATGAAATTTTGAATTTTTATTTCTGATCATCAGTTACTTCTTAAAAAAAATGATCCAACACTTGAATTGTATTTAGATGGAAATTATGCTTAATTTCATCCATATTCCATAGGGACTGCTTTCCTGGGTTAAATTGATGTGACTTGATGGTATCTTAAAAACACTTTTTGTTGGGAAATAAGTGGAGATTCTCATGTAGTTGTAATGATACAGAGAGTTCCTGTACACCCTTGACTCAGCTTTCCTCAATGGTAGCATGTTGAATAGCTAAAGTACAATATCACAACCAGGAAATTGACATGGATACAACACACAGACATTCGAATTTTGCCAGTGTTACATGCATGTGTGTGTGTGTGTAGTTCTAAGCAATTTTGTCACATTATAGGTGGTTGGGTTGTGGCCCCTCCACAGCCAAGAGGTAAGGCAGTCAGCACACCAGGCTCCCTTGTGCTGCCCTTTTATAGCCACAGCCATCTGTCTCTATCCCCTTTCCCTAAGCCCTGACAGCCACTGATGCTATCCATCTCTGCAACTTTGTCATTTCAAGAATGTTTGTTATATAAATGAAATCATCCAGTGTGTAGCCTTTCGAGGTCAGCTTTTGCAAACAGTGCAATTCTCTGTAGATCCATTCAAGCTGCTGCATGGTCCTTTTTTTTTTTTTTTTTGATGGAGTCTCACTCTGTCGCCCAGGCAAGAGTGCAGTGGCATGATCTCGGCTCACTGCCAGCTCTGCCTTCTGGGTTCACATCATTCTTCTGCCTCAGCCTCCTGAGTAGCTGGGACTACAGGTACCCGCCACCACGCCCGGTTAATTTTTTGTATTTTTAGTAGAGACAGGATTTTATCGTGTTAGCCAGGATGGTCTCGATCTCCTGACCTCGTGATCCACCTGCCTCAGCCTCCCAAAAGTGCTGGGATTACAGGCGTGAGCCACCGCGCCCAGTCAGCTTGGTCCTTTTTAGGAGCAGCATGGGAGTCTCTTTAGAACGTGTGACCCTCCCACCCAAACTTCAGCCATGCCTGGCCTTTTCTGTGTGTATTAATTTCCTAAGCCTGCCGCAACAAAGTACCAAACACAGCGTGGCTTGAAACAACAGAAATGTGTTGTCTCATGGTTCCAAAGGCTGGAAGGCCGCAATCAAGGTGTCAGCAGATGTCTGATGGTTCCAGGGGAGAGTCCTTCCCGGCCCCATCCAGGCTATGGCATTTGCCAGCTGTCCTTGTCATTCCTTTGCCATTGCTCCTGCCACACCGCTGTCCTTTCCCTGTGTCTCTTCCCAGAATCCTGCCTCTGTGCATGTTGACATCCAAATTCTGTCTCCTCATAAGCACACCAGTCATACTGGATCAGGGCCCATCCCAGTGACCTCATTTTAACTTGATTGTCTTGGTAAAGACCCTACCTCCAGACCCGGTGTAGTGGCTCATGCCTATAATCCCACCACTTTGGGAAGCCGAGGCGGGTGGATCACAGGGTCAGGAGTTCAAGTTCAGCCTGGCCAGCATGGTGAAATCCTGAATCTACTAAAAATACAAAAAATTAGCCGGGCATGGTGGTGCATATCTATAGTCCCAGTTACTTGGGAGCCTGAGGCAGAAGAATTGCTTGAACCCAGAGGCGGAAGCTGCAGTGAGCTGAGATCCGGCCACTGCACTCCAGCCTGCACGACAGAGTGACACTCCGTCTCAAAAAAAAAAAAAAAAAAAGACCCTATCTCCAAATAAGGTCACATTCTGAGGGTTGGGGGTTAGGACTTCAACATATATTTTTAGGTGGACACATTTCAACTCATAACAACACGATATCATTATTTTTGAGAGCAAAGTCCAGTATCTGTTTTCTCAGACCAAAGGAAATGAGATGGCTTGGGAAGAGTGGGCTTCTTTGGCTGAGCATCCACCATTCAGGAGAGACTCAGGTGAGGGTCGTTCTGGGGCTTCTTGCAGGGGATCCATGCAGAGTGGGGATCAGCTCAGCGGTTACCATTCAGAACAGAGCTGGAGGTGAGGATGAGGCTCAGGCTTAGGAAAGAAAAGTCCTAGTGACAGGGTCTTTGGCCATAAACTGTCAGCAAGATGCAGACAGAGGACTCAGCTGGGGAGGGGAGCCAGGGAGAGGGGAAGATGGCAGATGGGGCCAGGCAGAGGGGAGGATGGCAGACGGGGCCAGGCAGAGGGGAGGATGGCAGACGGGGCCAGGCAGAGGGGAGGATGGCAG
>NW_012117733.1:1493534-1510347 GCF_000951035.1 Colobus angolensis palliatus | reverse complement strand
GGGGCCAGGCAGAGGGGAGGATGGCAGATGGGGCCAGGCAGAGGGGAGGATGGCAGATGGGGCCAGGCAGAGGGGAGGATGGTAGACAGAGACATCAGGAAGAAGAGAGCCCAGGTTAAGGAATTTTTTTTTTTTTGCTTTAGAATCCTTAATTTTTAAATGGAGATATATTCATATGACATACAATTCACCATGTTATTTCATTTTATTTTTATTTTTTGAGACAGGGTCTTACTCTGTCACCCAGGCTGGAGTGTAGTAGAGTGATCACAGCTCACTATAGCGTAGACCTCCTGGGCTCAATCAATCCTCTCACCTCAGCCTCCCAAGTAGATGGGACGACAGGTGCACACTACCATGCCCAGATGATTTTTGTACTTTCTGTAGAGGTGGGGTTTCATCATGTTGCCCAGGCTGGTCTCAAACTCCTGAACTCAAGAGATCCTCCTGCTTTGGCCTCCCAAAGTGCAGGGATTACAGGTGTGAGCCACTGTGCTGGACCCGGCGAGGTGATGCATTTCTAATGGTCACCTAGTAATAGTGTACTTGGCTTTTGACTTAGGAACAAGGGCCAATTAGTCTGTAGAGGTCCCTATAAGGGAATCCAATTGCTGCAGCCAACCTGGAGACCTCAAGGCAGTGAGACTGAAGTGGGGAAAATGAAAGAAAATGAGTCGACTGACAGAAGGGGTTTCCTTAAGAGTATAGGTATAGAAGAAGGAACTGCTTTTCAATATTCAAGTAGAAAAAACATCGCATTTCCTTATTTTTGTAAATTATATCAGATGTGGCTCTGAGCTTCCACTTGCCAAGATCAACACGGTTTTTCCCTCCACTCCCTGCCATGGCAAATACTTCTCTTCCCTTCTCTGGGGTTGTACCAACACCCAGGAAAAAATAGAGGGAAGTGGCCTGGGCCTGGGTGGCCTTGGTCACTACTAAGACAGTCATTGCCCAGACCCACCTTGCCCTCTGTCCTCAGCAAACCCGCCTCACTCCCCTCTAGTTAGTTAACCTCTAGTTAACCTCTTCCCAAACACTTTTTGCATATCCACTTATCCTCACTGACAATCTAGCCAGATTATTTTAATTAGCCTCGTTCTTCCTCTAAAAAAAAAATGCCTATTTGGTCAGTCTCCCCGGCACCCTGCAGTCAGATAAACAAATGAACATCAAACACATAAACAGTCAGTGAACTGCATCCCTGGGGTGAGAGAACCCCAAATTCTAGAAGATAAAACTGGCCTGCTCTCAGGGAAAATCACCCTTCACTTTCTTTTTGCCTGTGATGAATCTTTGAAAGGAAAAATTCCCAAGAGACCAATCTATTTCTTGATGATTCACCCAATTGTATAAATTCGAAGCCTCCTAAGCCTCAGCCTCCAGAGTAACTGGGACTGCAGGCGTGCGCCACCACGCCTGGCTCATTTTTATATTTGTAGTAGAGACGGGGTTTCAACATGTTGGCCAGGCTGGCCTTGAACTCCTGACCTCAGGTGATCCACCTGCCTCAGCCTTCCAAAGTGCTGAGATTACAGGCGTGAGCCACCGCGCCCACCCTGTTGTGGAACTCAAAGCTGCTTTGCAATTGTACTTTTTAATTGGAAGCACATTCTCTCCAGTCTTTGTGTTTTATTGGCCAGTAGTCTCTGTTCCTGGCACTGTGCACACGTAGAAGGCAACGATAAATAATGTCATGTGAATAAAACAGCGGCTTTGCACAATTTCAACCCTCTCTGCGTCTTCAAGAACATCTGAATTATACCCACCACTCACTGTCAGAAGCCCCTCTTTATTTTCTACCTTATTTCTTTTTTTGCTTTCTTATTTCTATAATACCTTGCACCTCTTATGCAGGAGCCCTGTGAATATCTGCTTTTGAGCATCACATGTTGTGAATGAGAATTATGAGATAGGTTTTCATAAGTCTTAAAAATAATAGTCTTGCTCTGTCATCCAGGCTGGAGTCCAGTGGCACGACGATAATTCACTGCAGACTTGACTTCCTGGGCTCAAGCAATCCTCCTGCCTCAGCCTCCCAAGTAGCCAGGACTACTGACGCATGCTCACTAAAACCAGCTAATTAAAACATTTTTTTCTGTAGAGATGAGGTCTCACTATGTTGCCCAGGCTGGTCTCAAACTTCTGGCCTCAAGGGCTTCTCCTCTCTTGGCCTCTCAAAGTGCTGGGATTACAGGTGCGAGCCACCGTGTGCAGCCTGGTTTTTATATTTATGTATGCTTTATGTCTGTATGTGTGCATCTATACCTATATATTTATTTATATATCTATCTCCAAATGGGTTCCTTTGGGCAAGTTATTAACTTCTCAGTGTCTTCCTTTCCTCATCTGTAAAATGGACATAATAGAACCTACACCATAAGGTGTTTGAGAGGATTAAATGAGTCAACAAAAGCATTTTGAAGAGTGCTTCACATGTAATAAGCTCTCAATACATGTTAGATATGAAATATACAACAGATACTCTGTAATATGTTGTCCTTGGTAAACTATCTAAGGTGATTGTAGAGAAAGTTGTTAGCTAAAAATGTTAAGCACAATTTAGGGGCTGAAGAGTGTCTGGAGAAACATTTATCTGTGATACTAAGCTAGGGCCATCTGTCCAGGCAGAATGCCAGAGTGGGGAGAAGGCGGGTAGGGAGGTCCCATGAACAGATAGTGAGGATAAAAACCCCACCCTGAGTGGAAGTCCCAACAGCTGGGAGCAATGTTCCAGGTCTCTTGCTGTCCCTTCTTACAGCAAGACGATGTCCAACTCAGACAGTAAAATTATGAAGCGGATTGCCCCAAGAGGAAGTGGCTTAATGTCCCCTCCTGTTTGTAATTCCCCTACTGCCATCATCCTCCTAAGAGCACAGTGTGGCCTCTTGCCCACCAGTCTCTTCCCTCACCTCACCGAAGATTGGTTGCCCTTTCTCTTCCGTCTCCAACCCCTCCTCTACCTTCCTTACCTCCTGGTAAGAATCTGGGAGAAGGGAAATCTTTAAAGAGTTTTCTGCCTTCACCTTTGTTTTTTGGTTCATCTCTTAATGATCTCAGGATAAAATGAAAGGAGAGAGTGATAGAAACTCAGGGTTTAAAAAAATGTAAACCCAACATGTGTCTGGGAATCGCAAACTCAAATGCCTACAGGGTACGAGCCACAGAGTCGGGGGCACCAGACAGGAGGGAGTGGGCTGCCAGCTCTGGTAGGATATAAGAGACCAATGCATGTCTACTATCTCATATTTTTAGTTAGGTTTTTTGTTTTGTTTAGAGACAGGGTCTTGCTCTGTTGCACAGGCTGGAGTACAGTGGTGTGATCACAGCTCTTTGCAACCTCTACCTCCTGGGTTTACATGATCCTCCTGACTCAGACTTCCAAGTAGCTGGGACTACAGGAGCACGCCACCTCACCAGGCTAATTTTTGTGTTTTTGCAGAGACCAGATTTTGTCATGTTGCCCAGGCTGGTGCCGAACTCTTGGGCTCAAGCAATTCTCCCATCTTGGCCTGCCAAAGTGTTGGGATTACAGGGATGAGGCACTGTGCCAGCATATCTTCAGTTTTTGAAGAGACTATGAAATTATAGGTCCTTGTGTAAAATCTCCCAGTTTATAAATAGTGATTATAGTTTTAGAAAAAAATACCAAAATCCTCCCAGGCACAGCGGCTCACACCTGCAATTCCAACACTTTGGGAAGCTGAGGTGGGTGGATCACTTGAGGTCAGGAGTTCAAGACCAGCCTACCCAACAGCATGAAATCCCATCTCTACTAAAAATATAAAAATTAGCCCAGTGTGGCGATGCATGCCTGTAATCCCAGCTACTCAGGAGGCCGAGGGAGGAGAATTGCTTGAACCTGTGAGGTGGAGGTTGCAGTGAGCCAGGAGATCGCACCACTGCACTTCCAGCCTGGATGACAGTGAGACTCTGTCTCAAAAGGAAAAAAAGAAAGAAAAGAAAAGAAAGAAAAAGAAAAAAATCAAAATCCCATGCAAGTCAAAGTCAAGCCATAGCCTTTGCGACATCAAATCCATAGCAATCTTCTTCTGGCCCAGGCAACTATTAGAAGTGTTTCTGTTCCCCTACCGTGTTAGAAAATCAAAAATATTTAATTTACTTGAAATGAATTTGGTTCATGAATTTCATTTTATTTTATTTTCCTGTTTATTTTTTATTTACTTTGAGGCAGAATCTCACTCTGTTACCCAGGCTGGAGTGTAGTGGTATAATCTCGGCTCACTACAGCCTCCGCCTCCTGGGTTCAAGTGATTTTCCTGCTTTAGCCTCCTGAGTAGCTGGGACTACAGAAGCACGCAAAAACATCCCACTAATTTTTGTATTTTTAGTAGAGACAGGGTTTCACCATGTTGGCCAGGCTGGTCTCAAAGTCCTGACCTCAAGTGATCCATCTTCCTTGGCCTCCCAAAGTGCTGGGATTACAGACGTGAACCACCATACCCAGCTCATTTTTTCAAATTGACGAATATATAATTATTTATTAATTATTTCAAGAGTCCTTGACCTAAAATGTTAAAAATAAAATGTCTACGAGGTATAACATTTTACAGATGTTATAATTTTTTTAATGTAAAAATTTATAGGCTTCTAAGTTGAAACATAAACTATTTATGAACCTAAAACTATTTTATTTATTTCTCTGGAGTTACAGTCATTTCTCTCTCTCTTTTTTCCCCGAATTATTCCTCTAGCTGTCATAAAGTAGTTTTAAAAAACCACCCAACACAGCTGCTTTAAATAAATAAAATAAACAGGCTTCAAAATGAAACAATTTCCAAAATACATAACAAATACTAGATTTTATCTTTTTAATTTAGTTTAATTAAAACAAAAAATTTAAGAGACAGGGTCTCGTTGTTTTGCTTAGGTTGGTCTCAAATTCCTGGTCTCAAGTGATCCTCCTATCTCAGCCTCCCAAAAAGTGTTGGGATTACAGGCATGAGCCACCACAGCTGGCTCCAAGAACAGATTTAGAATTTGGATCTTGGTAGACTGAGGTGGCTCAGCTAGGGAAGACTGTTAGACCTAAAAGAAGGTTCATCTATTTCAGAAACTCTCTCTACATGTTCTCCCAAAAGCAATAGGCAAATTTTGTTTACTGATGCAAAGTAAATATGAAAACAAGAGATGTGCTTTGTATCTTGTGACTTAATTTAAATGGCCTTAAAAGGAGAAAATGTGCCACTCTAAACCCTTCCTCCTTCTTGCTGGTTGGAATGCAGCCATAATGACTGGAGCCCAGCAGTCATACTGGACCATGAGGATTCTTGAAAATGGAAGCCACAAGCCATGCATAGAGTAGGAACAAGATGGAAAGAGGGTGAGTCCCTGACACCAGAAGGACCAAACCAGCCTGATCTGTCTGTCTTTGAATTTATTGAATGTGAAGGAGAACATCAATGTTGTTTGTCATTATTTTTGGTTTTTTGTTTTTTCTCTAACAACTTTTTCTTTTCTTTTTTTTTTTAAGAGACAGTCTCCCTATGTTGCCCAGGCTGGTCTTGAACTCCTGGGCTTAAGGGATCCTCCCCACTTTGGCCTCCCAGCGTTCTGGGATTACATGGCATGAGCCACCACACCAGGCCCTAACAACTAAATTTTCTCCTAACAATATGTCTAAAAAGAGAAAATACATTTCCAATAGGCTTGGATTTTTTTCCCTTGTAGATTTCATTTGTATTAGCTGTAGTGTTTTCATTTTCTTGATGGAAGTAAAGACATAGTATATTGTTTATTTTCATCAATTTTAACATACTGGTAAGCCGATCCCCACATCTTCATTACATTTTTGTGATTTAAAACACATTTCATTATATTACATTTATATAGAACATATAGTAATATTATATTTTTAAAGAGAAAGAAGCTTATTATTATAATAAACTTAATCAAATTTATAATAGAAAGAACATTCATAAAGTTATAATGTATACAAGATTATTCTAAGAATTATATTATTAAAAACATATTCATTTTGGGCATTTCTTCATTTAACCTGATGAGTCGGATTTTAAAGGGAAATTCTGGCTAGTCATATTACCTACCTGGCCTAATTGACAAATTTTTATGATTTAGGTCTTTGAGGCAATGGCTGGTTGTATTACTGGTCTCTAACCTTCAATTTCCAGAGCAGATCTCAGTGGCTTTTGAAAAACACTATCTTATTAACTGGATATATTTACTCAATCATCTGTAGTCCCTAACTTAGTGACACTGATACACAAAGTCCTCCTGACTTTTTCATCATTTCTGTAGAGCGTTTCTTATCTCCAGATTTTCTGAAGCAGGCAAAAACTCATACTTATGAGCTACATAATTTGCAAGGCCCAGTGCAGAATGAAAACACAAGGCCCCTTGTTCAAAATTCCTAAGAATTTCAGTGTGGTAACAGCAGAGCATCAAACCAAGTTCAGGGCCCTTCTAAGCAGTGAAGCCCTGTGTTACAGCCGAGGTCACATGCCCACCAACCCAACCTTGGGTAGATCCTAAATTGAATCAGCTCCCACATTAATCAACTGATAGAAGAAGATACATGCCATTTCTAGGTGCCAGTATTATTTACCTCAGTCTCTGCTATTCCTTTACACACAAAGTCCAGCATTCAATCCAAATTTTAAGAAAGCCCCAAAACAAAACAGTCAACAGAATCAGACAGAGAAATGCTGCAGATGCTCAAACTAGCAGAGATTTTAACTGATTAGTATGTTAAAGAGTCCAGTGAAAAGGTGGACAACATACATGATGGAGAATTTGATCAGAGAGATGGAAACTCTAAAAAAAGAGTTAAATGAAACATGAGCAATGAAAATGATTTTTATAGACTGACTCATGTATCCCAAAATGTATATATTGAAGCCTAGTCCCCAATGTCACTGTATTTGGAAATAGAGCTTGTCTTAGCAGACTAACACAATCATGGTCTCAGCTTTAAAGGATTCCTTCAACAGGCTTATTCACAAAATGAATGTAGCAGAAGAAAGAATTGGTGAATATGAAGAGAGGTCAGTGGAAATTATCCACACTGAAACTTAAGAAGTAAAAAGAGAGGAGAAAAAAAACTAGCACTTCAAAAACCATAGGATAATATGAAATGGTTTAACATACATGTAATTGAGTCCCAGAAGAAGAGACAAGAGGCCAGAAGAAACGATAACAGCTGAGATTTTCCCCAGATGAATGAAAAACAACAATCCACGATGCAAGAAGCTCAGATAACCCTAAGCAAGATAAAAATGAATAAAAACACACCTGGGCACATCCTAGACAAACTGTTGAAAATCAGCATGAAGAGGAAATCTTTGAAGGTAGCCAGAGAATAAGGAAATAGTCCATAAGGAAGACATTCTATGAAGCAGACTTTTCATCAGGCACTATGCAAGCAGAAGATGATGGAATGACATCTTTAACATATTTAAAGAAAAAAATCCACCTAGAATCTTACATTCAGTGAAAAAATTTTAAATTATGAAAATATTTCACAAATAAAAAATAAAGAGTTTTTTTGGCAAATAGAAGAGAATTTTTCATCATAAGTACTACACTACAAGAAATTTAAAAGTAAATTCTCCAGGCAGAAGGAATCTGAGACTGGAAAGAAATTCGGATCTACACAAAGGAGTGAGGAGTGCTTGAAACCACTGTTCTGCCATGATGACAGAAAAAAATATTAAAATGTGGGCAAATATGGAAAACATTTTTTCTTATTTTAATCTCTTTTAAAAGATAATTGATTCCCTAAAGCAAAAATAGTAACAATATATTATGAGATTTATAACATGTAGTAGTATAATGCATTTTAATAACAGCACAAAGGATGGGAAAGAGAAAATAAAAATATACTACTAAAAGATTATGCATTTAAGGGGAAGTGTTATAATATTATTTGAAGATAGGCTGTGACAAGTTAAGAATGTATGTTATAAATTCTAGGGCAACCACTAAAAAACAAATAAAAGTATAGCCAGTAAACCAAGAGTAGAGATAAAATGGAGCCATAAAAATACTCAGTTAATTGGCCAGGTGTGGTGACTCACACTTGTAATCCTAGCACTTTGGGAGGCTGAGGTGGGTGGATCACCTGAGGTCTGGAGTTCGAGACCAGCCTGGCCAACATGGTGAAACCCTGTCTCTACTAAAAATATGAAAATTAGCCAGGCATGGTGGTGCACGCCTGTAATCCCAGCTACTCAGAAGGCTGAGACAGGAGAATTGCTAGAACCTGGGAGGTGGAGGTTGGGATGAGCTAGGATAATACCACTGCACTCCAGCCTGGGCAACAGAGCAAGACTCCATCTCAAAACAAACAAACAAACAAACAAACAAAACAAAACAGTTAATCAAAAACAAGGACAGGGCATAAGAATAAAAGGAAAAAGGAATAGATGGGACCAATAGAAAACACATAGCATGATGACAGATTTAAATTTGGTCATATCAATAATTAAACTAAATATACATGCTTTAAACACCTCCAGAAATCAGATGAATTATCATTGGATTTCCAAAAGCAGGACCCAACTATATTCTTTCTACAACAATCCCATTATAAATATAAAGACACAGCTAGGTTAAAAGTAAAACAATGAAAAAAAAATACCATGCTAACACTAATAAAAAGAAACCCAAAATAGCTATATTAATATCAGACAAAGTGGACTTCAGGATAAAGAATATTACCAGGGATAAAGAATATTACCAGGGATAAAGAAGGACATCACATACTAACAGGGTAAATTAATCAAGAAGACATTACAATCTTATATGTGAATGTACTTAATAATAGAGCTTCAAAACACATTAAGCAAAAACTGATAGAACTAAAAGGAGACTTTTTTTTTTTTTTTTGAGACGGAGTCTGGCTCTGTCTCCCAGGCTGGAGTGCAGTGGCCGGATCTCAGCTCACTGCAAGCTCCGCCTCCCGGGTTTACGCCATTCTCCTGCCTCAGCCTCCTGAGTAGCTGGGACTACAGGCGCCCGCCACCTCGCCCGGCTAGTTTTTTTTTTTGTATTTTTAGTAGAGACGGGGTTTCACCGGGTTAGCCAGGATGGTCTCCATCTCCTGACCTCGTGATCCGCCCGTCTCGGCCTCCCAAAGTGCTGGGATTACAGGCTGGAGCCGCCGTGCCCGGCCGAGACATTTTTAAAACTCTGTAATTATTGTTGAAGTGTGATCCAACACTCCTCTGTCAGTAACTGATAGAACAAGTAGATGAAAAAAAATCAGTAAGAATATAAAAGATCGAAAACACTTTCAAGACAGTCCATCAACAGCACAGCGAATACACATTGTTTACAAACACACATGGAACATTCACCAAGAGAGATCCCTTTCTGAACCATTGAAGACAGATTCTATTCTGGGCCTCAATAAACATAAAAGGATTCATATTATATAAAGTATATTATCTACACAACATAATTAAAATGAAAATCGTTAATAGAATGATATCTAGAAAATTCTCAAATATTTGAAAATTCAACAAAATATTTTCAGATAATCCACAGGTCAAGGAAGAAATCACAAGGTAAAAATTTTTTTTAACTGAATGGGATGAAAATGCATTATTTAATCCGAGGGATGCAGCTAAAGCAGTGCTTAGAGGGAAATTTATAGTATTAAATGCCTATATTGGAAAAATAGAAAAATCTCAATTCAATGATCTCAGCTTCTACCTAAAGAAAATATAAAAAGAAAAGCAAATTAAACTGAAAGTAAGCAGAATGAAACAAATAATAAATAGCAGGAGCCAATGAAATTAAAACAAAATTAATAGAGAATATTGAGGATACTAATAGCTTATTTTGAAACAAGCATTAAAACTCACAACCCTGTAGCCAGACTTTTTAATGAACACCAGTGCCACTTACCAATCCCACACTATTTTCTCAAATGACATAAAACACAAATTAAAAATAAAATGAGTTAAAGAATGGACAGAAAGCAGTTTGGGGTCCTAATGATCATTGAAAGCAGGTTGGGCCATAGCCTTTCTCTCTTTTTATAGGTAGAAAAGTGAAAGAATGATAACATAAAACACAACAAATTACATATTTTGAAAAGTTTGCAAATAACACAAACATTACAGAATTTAGAAAAACAATGTATTAAAATTAATCATCTAACATACTTCTATAATGTTTTCAGCTGCATTTATTATTATTATTATTTTATTTTTTTAGACAGAGTCTTGCTCTGTTGCTGAGGCTGGAGTGCAATGGCATGATCTTGGCTCACTGTAACCTCTGCCTCCTGGATTCAAGTGATTCTTGTGCCTCAGCCTCCTGAGTAGTTGGGACCACAGGCATGAGCCACTATGCATGACTAATTTTTCTTTTTTTTTTTTTTTTTTTTTTTTTTGTATTTTTAGTAGAAATGGGATTTTGCCACGTTGGCCAGGCTGGTCTTGAACTCCTGACCAAAAACGATCTGCCCACCTTGGCCTCCCAAAGTGCTGGGATTACAGGTGTGAGCCACCACACCCAGCCAACATGATTTTATAAGATCACTTTCCATAGAAAGGTCAAAAAAAAATTTGATATTCACAGAATATCAAATTCTGTGGCCATTCCAACCACATCTGACCAAAACCAGAGGCAGAGAATTTGAGACATTAATTAGTCTACTACTTCTATTGTTTCTAATATTACCATATACTAGTGTCACGGTTTTTTTTTTTTTTTTTTTTTTTTTTAGATGGAGTCTCGCTCTGTCGCCCAGGCTGGAGTGCAGTGGCGCAATCTTGGCTCAGTGCAAGCTCCTCCTCCCAGGTTCACGCCGTTCTCCTGCCTTACCCTCCCGAGTAGCTGGGACTACAGGCGCTCTCCACCACGCCTGGCTAATTTTTTTGTATTTTTAGTAGAGACAGGGTTTCACCGTGTTAGCCAAGATGATCTCGATCTCCTGACCTCGTGATCCGCCCGCCTCAGCCTCCCAAAGTGCTGGGATTACAGGCGTGAGCTGCTGCGCCCGGCCTAGTGTCATTGTTAAAAATAATTTTGGAAGGGCCTGATACATCTCTGTCACTACTGTAGTGATGCCCCTGGTGATTTCCTCTCCAAGAATTCAGTGAAGTTTCACTCAGGTTCACTCACATTCAACCATTCTTCCTGTGCCAGATATTGACTGTTGGTATTAAGCCCCATAGTAGTCCTTCCATATACTCTTGTTACTGCTCAGTCTAGAAGCCTGAAAACTACATTTCCTAATCTCTCTTGCCAGCTAAGTCCAGGTGATTTTGCTCAATAACACAAAATTGTAAGTAGGAAGAATCTACAAGCCATTTTGCTCCTGGCAGCAAATTTAGAAGGATCGTAGAGTTCCAGGCTCCTCAACATCAGTAGGAACACCACTTCCCTGGTACCAGAGGTGGCTGTAACAGCAGCCATAGCAGCAAGTATGTGCTCCTAGGCTCTGGGTAATAATACCTTTTGTAACTCAAACTCTAGGGGCAGTAGGGACTTCCTTTAGACACTGATCTGTAGGTAATCCCACCTTTTGCTCTGCTAAAAATTCCAAAACTTTTGTAACTAGTTGCCTGTATTAAATCCCCTTCTGTTTGAAATACATAGAAAGGTGTTTGTTTGTTTTTTAAACAGAGTCTTGCTCTGCCCAGGCTGAAGCATAGTGGCGTGATCTTGGCTCACTGCAATCTCTGCCTCCCGGGTTCAAGCGATTCTTCTGCCTTAGTCGCCCAAGTATCCAGGATTATAGGCATGTACCACCGTGCCCAGCTGATTTTTGTATTTTTAATAGAGATGGGGTTTCACCACGTTGGCCACGCTGCTCTCGAACTCCTGACCTCAGGTGATCTACCTGCCTTTGCCTCCCAAAGTGCAGGGATTACAGGCATGAGCTACTGCACTTAGCGCATAGAAAGGTTTTTATCCTCTTGGCTGGATACTGATAGAAACACTCTCAGTGCATGTTTACTACAACAGACTTATTTATGTGCTGCGCTAGTTCTAGCCATTTCCAGAAATATTCAAGACCTGGCTTTGGGCCTGGATCACCAATACAGATTGCTTGTGACCTCACAGTGTGTTGTAACTTGTGATATCTTTTTCCATCAGCACACCTCATTGGGATCATCTTCATATATTAGAGAAGTTCCACACACATTGAGCCTCACAAAGGAAGAGGTCTGGGTATCGGATTCCCTCTTCCCAGGAAGTGCCTTGGGAAATTTACTTACTGACTACTGAGAAGCTCTGCAAGCTGAAAGGTCAGTTCTGGAAGAGTGGTCTTTCCATTGATTAAAGGTCTTGTTACACGCTTTCCTCAGGGGCAGAGTGGCTTCACTGCTGCACGTTTGCATAACGCAGGGGCCAGTACTCACAATGGGAATAAGAAGCTGTGTTTTACTGTAACCAGCAATATCCATCCTGACAGAGAGGAGAGTGGGACCTAGGATTAAATAAATGTAAATTCCACCTTCCCAGACACACTGCTAAATAAGAGGAAAAATAAATTTTGAGTTCAAAGACTTATTTCTTTCCACTGTTCACCAACCATTGTAATCTAGAGACTTGTATTCTAGAAGGGCAGCTTGCTAAACAGATTTCCACAAGCAGAAGCTAAATGTAATAAACGCAGATTTCAGTTTGCTGTAAAGAGAACAGTTTTGCACTAAAGTCGGGGCTGAAGAGTATCTTTGTCTCTTTAGTAATCAGATGAAAACAGTTCAGTAATTAGTGACAGACTTTGAACTTAGACAAGTTAATTAAGAACTGTGGGCCGATATCCCTGTTTTATAAGAATTATACTTAGAAAATAATTAATGTGCTTTTCTTTTTTGTCTTCCTGAGATCTCAGTCTTTTTTGCTGGCCTGGGGCACCTACCTGTTTTGTGGGGGAGTGATGAGTTTAGGATTGTTATAGAGAAACGCAAAGAAAGGACTAAACTCTTAAAGATCATTGATTCGAAAACATATGTTAACCGTCACATTTAGCATTTCTAAATCAGGTGTGTCTTACAGCCTACAGTGTGTCGCAGTTTTAGTGGTGATGCTCTTTTCCCCTTTATTTCTTAGGAGTAAATAAAATCATGGTGAATCTTATAATTTATAGCATCGTAGATTTAATGAAATACTTCTGATACTCAACTAGCATTGACATCTTAAATTAAGATCCGCTTTACATGAGTTTTGACAAATGCAAACACCCTTTCCTCTATCAAGTCATAGGATAGTTCCTTTTCCTCAGAAAGATCCCTGGCGTCCCTTTCCAGTCAATTCCTACACTATCCTCTGTCCCTGGCAAACATGGTTCTGATTTCTTTTGCCACAGACGAGTTTGCCTACTCTAAAGTCATAGAAACAGAATTGTATGGTACATGATCTCTCGTCTGGACTCTTTACTCAGCATTTTGTTTTGCACTTCTGCCTGTGTGTGCGTTCATAACTTGTCCCTTTGGTTGTGGAATAGTCTTCCATTAGATTAATATATAATTTGGGCCAGGTGCGGTGGCTCACGCCTGTAATCCCAGCACTTTGGGAAGCCAAAGCAGGTGGATCACTTGAAGTAACGAGTTCGAGACCAGTCCTGTCAACATAGTGAAATCCTGTCTCTACTGAAAAAAAAAAAATACAAAAATTAACTGGGCATGATGGCACATGCCTGTAGTCCCAGCTACTCAGGAGGCTGAGGCAGAATAATTGCTTGAACCCGGGAGGTGGAGATTGCAGTGAGCTGACATTGTGTCATTGCACTCCAGCCTGGGCAACAGAGTGAAATAGTGTCTTTAAAAAAAAAAAGATGAACATATAATTTGTTGATGGACATTTGGGTTGTCTCCTGTTTTTGGCAATAATAAATAAAGCTGTGATGAACACTTTTTTACAAATATTTGTGTGTGTGTACACGTATATATATATATACGTTTTAATTTAGCTGAAACTTTTCTAGGAGAAGCATGGCTGGGTCATCTAGTAGGGGCATATTTAAAATAGGATTTTGAAGCAAAACAATCAATAATCCTCTCAGGCAGGTTGCTTTCTCCAGAGAGAATGGTCGCTAATGTCCCTCTAGCATATCAAATGTCAGGTTTGATGGCTAGCCCTTAGAATTCTCTCTTTTTTTTTTTTTTTTTTTTTTTTCTTGAGAGAGTCTCTGTTGCCCAGGCTGGAATTCAGTGGTGCAATCTCAGTTCACTGCAACCTCTGCCTCCTGGGTTCCAGCGATTCTCCTGCCTCAGTCTCCCGAGTAGCTGGGATGAAAGGCATGAACCATCACGCCAGCTAAGTTTTGTATTTTTATTAGAGATAGGGTTTTGCCATGTTGGCCAGGCTGCTCTCGAACTCCTGATCTCAAATGATCTTCCCAGCTTGGCCTCCCAAAGTGCTGGGATTACAGGCATGAGCCACTGTGCCCAGCTGGTGTATTAATTTTAAATGACTAACCGTCCTTATGAGAAGTCCAAACCTCAGCATCATGCATATAATCATGTAACACACCTGCACATGCACCCCCAACTCTAAAATAGAAATTAAAAAATAAAATGATTAACCCTGAGACATTTCTGGGCAGGGAAACTATTGGAGAAGAGGAAAGAAAAGCCTGTGAGCCCCAAAGTTGTGGTTCATGGAGCAAAGATGCCCTTTGATTCTTCTGGGTAGAGTGGGCAGACGGTCCCTGCAGGACCTGGGGGGGGCACGCATATTTGAGAGTCCCGACACGTCATTTTCCCCTTCCAAACCCTTGACCTGCCAGGGGCTCTTGATTGAACCTTATCCACTCTGTGTCTTCCCCTTTGTCTACTTCAGTAATTTGTCAGGTGAATTATTTATTCAGTCACAGTTTGGTTCAAAAACCTCCTTAGGATTTCATTCTCCTCTTCCTTGGAGAGCTACTGTCAGGGGTCCGCACCCAGGGAGCCCTCTGGGGAGGGGGCCTGGCGTGGTTACGATGGGCCACATATGGGAGGCGGGCAGGTCTCCCTCAATTTCTGTCCCTGCTGTCTGCAGGTGCTGAGGATTCCCAGTGGGTGGCACCTGTAGATCCCGGGTGCCCATTCAGTTCCTGGTAGGGATACCTGCCTGCAGCTCTGGCCCCAGCTGCCTGCGGGTCTGCAGGGGATCGGTGGGGAGCCCAGGCCCCTCCCTTGTTAATTCCCTGGGAGGTGTGCCTGCTCAGGCTCTCAGCTCGTCATTCCTCACCGGTTGGACACGCGGGGACATTTGGATCTCGTTCAGGCCACATTTGCCTGAGGGAAACTCAAAGGGTTGTCAAGCTTTCTCCCGCGTTTCCTCCTTCCCATGGGCAGGACCTGTACTCCTGGCTGCTGCTTCCAAAATGCAGCCTGACTGTCCTAGTTTTGGGGGTATCACAATTTAATGGATTCTGCATATTAAAACCTACGCTTCCTCCACAAATTGCGAAGCAGCAAAAAGCAGAGACTTGGGGCACAGACTTCACCATCGCTCTTTTCCTTTTCTCTTCCGTCACGGTGACAGCAGAGAGCGGCGTGGGTGGGAAGGAAACCAGTTCTCCTGCCTGTCTCCTGCTCCTCCACCTTTTCGGTTTTGCACCTGGTGGAGTGTTCTTGGCAAAGTGTTCCAGCAGAGCAGCACCTGGTGACTTTGTTCTCACAAGTCTGCCTGGAGGTGTTGCATGGGAACAGAGCACACAGTCTGGAGCCTTCATGTGGGAACTCTGCCACACTGTAACACTTTACACATCATTTTGTCCCAACAGCAATGGAGCCTCTTGTTTCTAGGTTTTCCTTAAGGGGTGGTGCCAGATATTTGTAAAATGAACACATAAATAGCCTAGAGTTCAGAGGCCCTAACAGATGGTGTTACATCCTATCGTGAGGCACGTGGACGATTTCCGACCACCTGCGTTCATCTCTAGAATTCGGATTGATCTGAGCACCTCTGGGAAACCTATGGGGCAGGACCCGTGAGTCTAGTTGCATTTTTAGAGGAGCGAGGCTGGGGCAGAAGAATAGGAAGGAACGCAGAAGACGTCCTGGTACCTGTCTCGGAGATTCTTCCGTGGGTCTGTGTCAAAACCTTGTGGAAAGCAAAGCTGGGGGCAGAAGCTGGGGATGCAGGATTCACGAAGGATTCTGTGAGACTCTAGGATACAGTTAACTTGTCTTAGTGCCCAGGTGATAAAATACGACATATAATGGGAAGGAGGAGCATGTTCCCCTCCCATAGGTGGAGCCCAGGAAGGCTGCCTGGCAGGATGCCGAGGACTCCTAAAAATATCTGAAGGAGACCGTGTGTGTGTGTGTGTGTGTGTGCGCGCGCGCGTGTGTGTGTGTGTCTGTGTGTGTGTGTGTCATCACCAAGAGCGCAGTCTCACCTGAACCTGCAGGCTCTGAAGGAGAGAGAGAGAGAGAGAGAGAGTGTGTGTGTATTTACAGGTTATTATCAAGAATACGGCCTCACCGGAGTCTGCAGGCTCTGAAGGAGATCATGTGTGTGCGTATGTACAGGTTATTGCCAAGAGCACAGTTTCATCTGGACCTGCAGGCTGGTGAGGCCAGGAGAGATTCACTCAGGGGCCAGTCCAAAAAACAGAACCTGGCTAGGAATTTCAAACAGGTAATTTTTTGAGAAAGAGTTTTATTGGGGGTTTAGTGAACATTAAAAAAACTGCACATATTCAAAGTACACAATTTGGTAAGTTTTGGCATAAGTACACACCCATAAAACCACAATCAAGATAATGCTCCTTTGTCTTCTTCCCCCGACAGTCTTTGATCTGCTTTCTGTCACTATAGGGCAGTTGGGATTTTCTAGAAATTTATATAAACGAAGTCAAGCAGTATATATATATATT
>NW_012117733.1:1450391-1493379 GCF_000951035.1 Colobus angolensis palliatus | reverse complement strand
TATTATATATATATAGTGGCAAAAAGCACATAATATAAAATTCACCATCTTAACGATTTTCAGGTGTACAATTCTGCAGCATTAAGTACGATCACCTTGTTGTGCAACCATCACCAGTATCCTTCTCCAGAACTTTTTAGTCTTGCAAAACTGAAACTCTGTTCCCATTAAACAATAACTCCGGCCAGGTGTAGTGGCTCATGCCAGTAATCCCAGCACTTTGGGAGGCCAAGATGGGTGGATGACCTGAGCTCAGAAGTTTGAGACCAACCTGGGCAACACGGTGAAACCCCATCTCTACGAAAATACAAATAGCCAGGCGTGGTGGTGTGGGCCTGTAGTCCCAGCTACTTGGGAATCTGAGGCAGGAGAATTGCTTGAAGCCAGGAGGCGGAGGTTGCAGTGAGCCAAGATCACACCTCTACACTCCAATCTGGGCAACAGAGTGAGACTCTGTCTCCAAAGAAAAAAAGAAACAAAACAAAACCGTAACTCCTCCGTCCTCTTCCCCCAGCCCCTGGCAGTGACCATTCTACTTTCTGTCTTGGTGAATTTGCCTACTCTAAGGAGCTCAGATAAATGCAATCAAACAGTGTTTGTCCTTTCGTGTCTGGCTTATTTCACTGAGCCTAGTGTCCTCGAGGTTCATCCGTGCTGTAGCCCATGTTAACATTTCCTTCCTTTTCAAGACTGAATAATATTCCATCATGTGTACGTACCACACTTCATTTATTCTTTCATCTGTTGAGGGACACCTGGGTTGCTGCCACCTTTGGACCATTGGGAATAATACTGCTATAAACTTTTTGAGACCCTGTTTCCAGTACTTTGGGTATATACCCAGAAGTGGAATTGCTGGATCATATTGTAATTTTATTTTATTTTATTTTTTTAGCATCCAACATACTGTTTTCCACAGCAGCTGCTCCGTTTTACAATCCCACCAGCAGTGCACCAGAGTTCCAATTGCTTCATATCCTTGTCAACACTTGTTATTCTCTGTTTTCTTTTTGATAGCAGCCACCCTAAAGGGTGTGAGGTGGAGGCTTAAAAAAAATATATCCCAGTAAACAGCCTGTGGTGATAAATGTTCCTTATGCATTTTAAAAGAATGTTTGTTTAGTCTTTGCTTGGTAATGGTTCTATACATTTCAATTAAGTCAAATGCTTGATAATGTTGTTTAAGTCCTCCATATTTTACTGGTTTTTCTGTCTACTTGTTCTACCTGTTTCCGAGAGTGACAGAAGCGTATTGAAATCTCCCACTGTGGTCACAGATTTGACTATTTACTTTTGCAGTTCAATTAGTTTTCGCTTCATATATTTTGAAGCTCTAGTATTAAGTACATAGCAATCCAAACAATCGTAGTATTAGGGTTGCTCTGGCCTCCTGATGAATTGATCCTTTTAGCATTATGAAATGACTTTCTTTGTCCTTGGTTATATTCGTTACTCTCAAATTTGTTAATCTGATATTAGTAGCACCACTCCAGCTTTCTTGTGCTAAGTGTTTCTAATCTTTTTGCTTTTAATTTTTTATTTCTTATGTATGGATATAGTTTATTCTCGCTTTTAAAATTCACTCTTACAATCTTTGTCTTTTGATTGGGATGTGTAGACAATTTACATTTAAAGTGGTTATTGCCGGGCATGGTGGCTCATGCCTGTAATCCCATCACTTTGGGAGGCTGAGGCGGGCAGATTACTTGAGGTTGGGAGTTCAAGACCAGCCTGACCAACATGGTGAAACCTTGTCTCTACTAAAGATACAAAAATTAGCTGAGCGTGGTGGTGCATGCCTGTAATCCCAGCTATATGGGAGGCTGAGGCAGGAGAATTGCATGAAGCCAGGAGGCGGAGGCTGCAGTGAGCTGAGAGCCCACCACTGCACTCCAACCTGGGTGATAGAGCGAGGCTCTGTCTCAAAAAAAAAAAAAAAAAGAGGATTATTGATATGGTTCGGTTTCAATCCATCATCTTGCTTAAAACAAACAAAAAAAACCCCCTTCATCCGGTCTGTTCTTTGTTACCCTTTCTCTCCTGTCTGCCTTCTATTGAAGTGAATTTTAAATCTTTCCATTTTACTGCCTTTTGTTGGTTTATTACTATAACTTTTCATTGTGTTGTTTTAGTGGTTGCCTCAGAGTTTTTAGTATACATCTAACTTACCACTGTCTACCTTCAACAGATATCATCACAGTCACACATAGTACAAGGACTTGAAAATAGTATACTTCCATTTCTCCCTTTTATCTATTGCTTTCTTAAATGTTATTGATATTTATGTTATATACTCTCCCTACATTTGTAATTCTTTTTGTTAAAGTATTTTTAAAGGTATTGAAATAAGAAAAGTTTTCATCATTTTACCCATGTAGTTACCGTTTCTTGTGCTCTTTCTTCCTTTCAATAGATCCGTATTTGCAACTTGTACTATTCTTCTTCTTCTGCTTGAAGACTTCTGTATCAGTTCCCTAGGGTTGCTGTCACACAAGTACCACAAACTGGGTGGCTTAAAGCAGCAGAAATGCATTCTCTCATAGTTCTAGAAGCTGGAAGTCTGAAATCAAGGCATCAGCAGGACTGTGCTCTCTCTGAAGGCTCCCACAGAAGACCCTTTCTTGCCTCTTCCTAACCTGATTGTTGCTGACAGTCCTTGGTGTTCCTCAGCTCGTGGTATCAAACTTCAGTCTCTCCAGCTGGGTGCAGTGGCTCATGTCTGTAATCCCAGCACTTTGGGAGGCCGAGGCAAGTGGATAACTTGAGACCAGGAGTCTGAGACCGGCCTGAGCAACATGGCAAAAACCTGTCTCTACTAAAAAAAAAAAAATACAAAAATTAACCAGGTGTGGTGGCATACACATGGAATCCCAGCTACTTGGGCGACTGAGGCACAAGAATCTCTTGAACCCAGGAAGCAGAGGCTGCAGTGAGCTGAGATGGTGCCACTGTACTCCTGCCTAGGTGACAGAGTGAGACTCTGTCTCAAAAAAAAAAAAAAAAAAATCCTCCAATCTCTGACTCTGTCTTCACCTGGCTGTCTTCCCTCTCTGTGGGTCCGTGTCCAAATTTCCCTTTTCTTATGAGGACGCCAGTCATATTGGTTTAAGGTCCACCCTAATCTGGTATGACTTCATCTTAACTTTGTTACATTTCCAAAGATTCTGTTTTCAAACAAGGCCACATTTGCAGGTTCCAAGTAGACGGGAATTTTGGGAAGACGTTATTCAACCCAGTGAAATTTTAGCTGAGGCCTTTAATATTTCTTGCCATGTAAGCCTGTGGGTTATGAAGTCTTTCAACTTTTGTATGTCCAAAAATACTTATTTCATCTTCATTTTTGAAGGCTATTTTCCCTGGATATAGAATTTTAGGTTGACAGTTTTTGTTTTCTGTAGTTTAAAGATATTGCTCCACTTACACTGTTACCAGAGAGAAATCTGCTGCGTTTATTTATTTATTTTTATTTATTTTGAGACAGAGTCTCACTCTGTCACCAAGGCTGGAGTGCAGTGGTGCGATCTTGGCTCACTGCAACCTGCACCTCTTGGGTTCAAGTGATTCTCCTGCCTCAGTCTTCCGAGTAGCTGGGATTACAGGGATGCACCACCATGCTTGTCTAATTTTTGTATTTTTAGTAGAGACGGGGTTTCACCGTGTTGGCCAGGCTGGTCTCAACTCCTGACCTCAAGTGATCCGCCTGCCTCGACCTTCCAAAGTGCTGTGATTATAGGCATGAGCCACCGGGCCTGGCTGTCATCCTTATTATATTTCTCTGCAATGGTTCATTTTTCTTGGCTGCTTTTAAGATCTTCTCTTTATTACTGGTTCTAGGAGTGGGGTCTGTGGCTTGGGCCTTACGAAATCAGAATCATCTCACATCTTCTGGTCACAGTGCAGCAGTAGATATGAGACCTAGTTTGAGTCAATCAGACTGGAGAAGACATTTGCTCCAAAGGGGGAACCTTATTTCTTTTCTTATTTCTAGATGTGATCATCTGATATTAATTCTGGAATAGCTACAAACTGTTGGCTATCACAAGGTTAAGCTGGTCTTTGGATAAACTTGACATCACTGGAGACAGAAAAGAGAGAAGAAAAAATACCCGTAACCAGGTTCTTGATAAGGTTGCTGAGTCATGCAGGAAGCACCACTAGAGGGTACATAGTTATGAGAGACAGTGGGTTTTGATTTTCTATTACAGTCACGAGTCACTTAACGATGGGGACACTTTCTGAGAAATGCACTGTTAGGTGATTTTGTTGTTGTGCAAACATCACAGAGTGAACTTGCACAAACCTAGATGGCAGAGCCTACTACACACCAGGGCTACTGTAGCCTATCTCCCCTAGCTACAAACCTGTAAAGCAAGTTACTATACTGAATACTGCGGCGATTGTGATACAATGGTATATATTTGTGTATCTTTTTGTTTGTTTGTTTTGAGAGAGAGTCTCGCTCTGTTGCCCAGACTAGAGTGCAATGGTGCAATCTCGGCTTACTGCAACCTCTGCCTCCTGGGTTCAAGCGATTCTCCTGCCTCAATCTCCCGAGTAGCTGGGATTACAGGCATGCACCACCACACCCAGCTAACTTTGCATTTTTAGTAGGGATGGGGTTTTGCCATGTTGGTCAGGCTGGTCCTTGGTCTTGAACTTCTGACCTCAGATGATCCACCCACCTTGGCCTCCCAAAGTGCTGGGATTACAGGTGTGAACCACCGCGCCTGGCCGTATTTGTGTGTCTGAACATGGAAAAGGTATGGTAAAATATAGTGTTGTAATCTTATGGAACCACTGTCGTGTAGATGCAGTCTGTTTTTGACTAAAACATTGTTATGTAGTGCATGGCTGCATTTAAAACTCAGTCTTAAGTGATGCATTTGCTGATACAGTGCTTGATAATCCTATTGCCCTGAGATAACAAGATTTCTTCTCATCCTTACCCTCATGTCAGTAGGCTAGCTCTGAAGGTAGGTTCATCGATATCGTAGAAGAAGAGGACATACGTTTCGCATTGCACTCTTTAAGAGGAGAAATGGAAATAACAGGGAGAAGTTTTTAAAATTTCAGCAGCTTTCTCTTTGTGGTTTCTGACTTAGTTAGAAGACATCAGGTGAAAGGAACAGCTCCACGTGAGCCAACATTTCAGAAAGTCTTCAAGGGTGTTGGAGACCGAATGCAGTGATTTTCTGAGGAAGAGTAGGGGAGTATTCAGATTAATAAAGAGAACCAAGGCTGTTTTTTCTTATCTCCTTGTTTACCTCCTGTAGGGAAATTTTTCTCAGATAATATTTGTGGAACAGAAAACATGTATTTACTTGAAAGTCTGCTGTCATGTTGAATATTGATTCTTGAGTCCGTTTTCCATTGAAAAGATTTTGATACTAATATGACTACACAAACAGAATTTTGGTGGAGAGGGTGTTTTAGTCGGTTTTGTGTTACTGTAACCTGAGAATACCTGAGACTGAGTCTTTCTTTCTTTTCTTCCTTTCTCTTTCTTTCTTTCTTGCTTTCTTTCCTTTTTTCTTTCTTTTCTCCCGACGGAGTCTCACTCTGTGGCCAGACTGGAGTGCAGTGGCACAATCTCTGCTCACTGCAACCTCTGACTCCTGGGTTCAAGTGATTCTCCTGCCTCAGCCTCCCAAATAGCTGGGATTACAGGTGCACACCACCACACTCAGTTGGAGACAGAGTCGTTTATAAAGAAAACATTTTATTTGGCTCACAGTTCTGGTGTCTGGAAAGTTCAAGATTGGGCGTCTCCACTGGGAAAGGTCTTAGGCTGCTTCTCCTCATGATGGGACGTGAAGGGGGGCTGGTGTGTGCAGAGGTCATATGGCAAGAGGGGAAGAAAGGGTGGGGGGAGATGCCAGGCTCTTTTTAACAACCAGCTCTCATGGGAATGAATAGAATGAGAACTCACTCACCCCTCTCACTCAGGGAGGACAATCATCTATTTATGAAGGATCCACCCTCATTACACAAACATCTCTTATTAGGTCCACCTCCAACACTGGGAATCACATTCCTACATGAGATTTGGTTGGGATAAACAACTGTTAGAGACGTTTGAACCAGAGCAACTCCATCTTGAATAGGGGCTGGATAGACTAAGGCTGAGACCTACTGGGCTGCATTCCCACATGGTTAAGGCATTCTAAGTCACAGGATGAGACAGGAGTTTGGTGCAAGATACAGGTCATAAAGACCTTGCTGATAAAACAGATTGCAGTAAAGAAGCCAGCTAAAACCCACCAAAACCAAGATAGAGACAAGAGTGACCTCTCGTCATCCTCACTGCTACACTCCCACCAGCACCATGACAGTTTACAAATGCCATGGCAACATCAGGAAGTTACCCGATATGGTCTCAAAAGGGGAAGCATGAATAATCCACCCCTTGTTTAGTATATCATCAAGAAATAACCATAAAAAGTGGGTAACCAGCAGCCCTCAGAACTACTCTGTCTGTGAAGTAGCCATTATTTTATTCCTTTACTTTCCTAATAAACTTGCTTTCACTTTACGCTACAGACACATCCTGAATTCTTTCTTGTGTGAGATCCAAGAACTCTCTTGCAGTCTGGATTGGGACCCCTTTCTGGTAACAAAACCATATCCAAACCATAGCCAAGAGTGTCATTTCAGTAGGAGTGTGGGTGATTGATACAGTTAGGATGCTGCCCTAACAAGGGCAAAAATCACAGCAAATGGGAGGGTTATTTCTGTCTCACATGCATTCCGAGTGTGTGCACAGATGATGGGACACCTCATGGGTCAGACTCCCAGCCTCCTTTGATTTTCTTTCCTTCTCAGGCTTCATGTGTGGCTTCTGTCCTCCAAGTGATTCTAGCTCACGAGAGCAAGAGCGCATAGTCACCAGTGAGAGGAGATGAAGGAGGGTGTGCGTGTTCTCAAGGGCACACCCCGGGTGTCACACGTCACTTCTGCTCATATCTCTGTAAACCAAACATAAAATTCTAAGCCTCCAACTGACTGAATGGGCCCCTTCTTGTCCAAGGGGATCCCCAAGAAACTGAAAAACTAGTTCAAGTCATGATAAGAAGTAGGGGGTTGACTCACCTCTTTGTAATCCTTCCCTTTGGAATTCAGGCATCCTTGACCAGCATTACATTAAAACAGAGATCATAAGACTGAAGAAACAGACCCTTTAGCAGTAAGATACCCAATCCCAACCTGACTCTGGTACAGCATCACATGACATATAACAGGCCAAGAAGGAAATAAAATTATTTTATCCCAAAATATTTTTTGACATATTTTGAAGTGACCCTGCAAAGCTATCTCTTAATTTTCATACTGGAGGAATCTCCTTTCTCCTATTGGGTCTTTTCCAAAGAGTTTGACGTCTATAAATGTCCAATAAGAAATATGTGCTATCTATTTTCTCTGAAGCCTGCTATCTGGATGCCTCATGTACATGACAAGGACATTATCTTCCACAACCCCACCCCCCTTATCTTAACTCAAGCATTTCTTTTTACTGACTTCAACTCCTCAGCCTTAGCTTAACTCTTTCAACCAATTGCCAGTCGGAAAACTTTTGAATCACCTATGACCTGGAAGCCTCCCACTTTGACATGTCCCACCTCTCTTGGCTGAACCAACGTATACCTTACATATATTACTTTATGTCTTTGCCTGTAATTTCTGTGCCTTTAAAATGTATTAATATCAAACCCAGCTATAACTCAACCACCTTGGGCACATGTTCTCAGGAACTCTGAGGCTGTGTCACAGGTCATGGTCTTTAATCTTGGCAAAATAAACCTCTAAATGGATTAAGACCTGTCTCAGATACTTTTTGGTTTACATCTCATTGTCCCAGTTTAGTCACATGACCACACTTAGCTGCAAGGGAGGCTAGAAAATGTCATCTTTAGCTAGGGGGAGAAATGTGTTGGGTTAAAACTTGGGGATTTTATTACTGATGGTGGAAGGGAAGAATGGATCTACAGGACCATAGAAATCTCTGTCATAATGGTTTATTTTCGTAGTTGTTTTAAATTCCCAGTCTGATAATTCCAACATGGTAGTATCTGAGTCTGGTTACAATGCTTGCTTTGCCTCTTTAATCTGTGTTTTTTTGCCATTTAGCATGCCTTGTAATTTCTTGTTGAAAGCTGGACCTGATGTATAGCATAAAAGGAACCAAGGTAAATAGGCCTTTAGTGTGAGGCTTTATGTTTATCTGATTAGGAGTTAGGCTGTGTTTACTATTTGCTGTAGCTGTAGATGTCAGAGGATAAAATTCCCTCTAGTGTCTTTGTTTTTGTCTCCCCTCTCATCTTTGGGCTTCCCTAGAGACTGTTTCTTAAAGAGGGACTGAAACACGCAGTTGTTTCAGCTGTAGTCCCCTGTGACACACAACAACCCCATTCATGTAGTGGTAAGGTGCAGGGGGTGGGGAACCATTCCATAGTCTTTTCTTTTCATTCCATAGTCTTATGATTAGGCTCAGTCTTCAGCAAGCCTGTATCCCTGGGCTGTGATCTTCACAAGTGCTTTTCATTCCCCTCCTCCCTTATATGAGACAAGAAGGGCAGAGAGGCTAGAGTTGGTTATTTCCCTTCTTTCAGGTTGGTTAGACGCTGGTAAAATTCAGGTTGGTTAGACTATGATAAAATTTAAGATAGTGAGGAAAATACTTTCCTTGAGGGCCGGTTTTGTTGGACAAGAACTGAATGCTCTGGCATATTTCAAAATGGTACCTGTCAGGCCTCTGAGCCCGAGCTAAGCCATCATATCCCCCATGACCTGCAGGTATACATCCAGATGGCCTGAAGCAATTGAAGATCCACAAAAGAAGTGAAAAGAGCCTTAACTGACGACATTCCACCATTGTGATTTGTTCCTGCCCCACCCTAACTGATACGATATGTTCTTCCCTGCCCTTAAGAAGGTACTTTGTAATATTCTCCCTGCCCTTGAGAATGTACTTTGCATGCCTATCCCAAACCCATAAGAACTAATGATAATCCCACCACCTTTTGCTGACTCCTTTTTCGGGCTCAGCCTGTCTGCACTCAGGTGAAATAAACAGCCTTGTCGCTCACACAAAGCCTGTTGGTGGACTCTCTTCACATGGACACACGTGACACTACCTTCTCTCTTTCTCCTGTCAAAAGCACAAGGAAGTTTTTCTCCCATCTTCACTGTGAAGACCTCATTGAGTTCCTGGAGGGAAAGGTCATGAAAGTGGGGAGCCCCTGTGACTGGGCTGCTCCCCTGAAATTTTTGTCTCTCAGAAGTGTCCACACTGAGCCTCCAGCAATTTGTCAGTTCCCAGTTTAGGTTTTCCTGCCCCTCTGCTGCTTCCAGTAGCAGGGTTTGTTCCTGGGCTTCTGCTCCGGGAAGTTGTGATTTCCTTATATCAGCCTGTCTGCCTCTCCCATATTGGGGACAGTGAGCTACCCTGTACTCTTACTTCTACAGACCTAAGAAGAGTTATTGACTTTCAGTTTGTTCAGGTTTTCAACCCACAGCAAATTAATTGATTATGCACTCTGACAGCCAGCCAACACAACCCCTCCGTGAAAATCACTGGCAGGAATTCATCATTTAGCTGAAGGAATACCAGTGAGTAAAAACTAAAACCAGTTCACGATGGTTCTGGTGGTACATTGGGAACAGCAGCCTTTCCTGGGAGCTATGCAAATTTTATGTTCTTGATACCAAATTGGAGTCTTCCATAAACTTTAGTAATATGCTGATTTTAGTTTTTGAAAACAAAAAAATTCAGCGTCTCCTGATAACTCACTTAATAGAATACTAAAGTCGCCATAAAGACTTCAGGAGGATCCTTCTGGGCTGAGGACCCTTCTTTGAGAATCTTGAATAAGATAAGCAATATTCAAATATTTTGGTCTTGGGATCTCCTTTTTAGAAAGTTGAGGTGAAATTCACATAACACACAATTAACCATGATAAAGTATACAATCCAGTGGCTGTTCGTGTGTTCAACATGTTGTGCAACTACCTCCTCTCTCTAGTTTCAAAACTTTTTTACCACCCCAGAAAAATCCCCTGGCGAACACTTATCTGCTTTCTGTCTCCATAGAGTTGCCTATTCTAGATATTTCATATAAAATGAGTCATACTGTAGTGACCTTTTGTGTCTGGCTTCCTTCACTCAGCATAATGTTTTTGAGGTTCATCTAAATGGCAGCATGGATTAATACTTCATCCCTTCCTGTGGCTAATACCCCACTGGTAGGGATATATCATGATTTGCTTATCCATTCTTTTTTTTTTTGGAGGGAAGAGTCCCTTGGTCACCCAGGCTGGAGTGCAGTGGCACCATCTTGGCTCACTGCAACATCTGCCTCCCAGGTTCAAAGGATTCTCATGCCTCAGCCTCCCATGTAGTTGGGATTACAGATTACAGATGTAGTTGGGATTACATGTAGGTGGGATTACCCACCACCATGCCCAGCTAATTTTTTGTATTTTTAGTAGAGACAGTGGAGATGAGAATTCACCATGTTGGCCAGGCTGGTCTCCAACTCCTGTGGCCTCAAGTGATCTGCCCACCTTGGCTTCCCAAAGTGCTGGGATTACAGGTGTGAGCCACCACGCCTGGTCTTTATCCATTCATTTGTTGTTGGGTATTTGGGTGTTTCTACCTCTTGGTGAGTGCGAATAATGCTGTTACAAACAGTCGTATACAAGTTTGTGTTTAGACACATGTTTTTGTGTTGTTTGGGTGTGTACCTAGGAAGAGAATTGCTGCGTCATAGGACAAATTTATGTTTAGCCTTTTGAGGAACTGCCAAAACAGACTCTGTTTTGTACAGTGGCTGCACCTTTTGACATTGCCACCAGCCATCTGTGAGCATTTCTAGTCTTTTTCTTAAAGTCATCTTAATGTGTATGAAGTAGTATCTCATTGTGGTTTTGATTTGCATTTTTGAAATGACCAGGGATGTTGATATGCTTGTTGGCCATTTGACAGGACCTTTGCACATTATTTAAAACTATTAAAAACTATGGAGGATACCAGGCTGGGTGCTGTGGCTCACGCCTGTAATCCCACCACTTTGGGAGGCGAGGTGGGCGGATCACTTGAGGTGAGCTGGGTTTGGTGGTGGGTGCCTATAGTCCCAGCTACTTGGGAGGCTGAGGCAGGAGAATCACTTGAACCCAGCAGGCAGAGGCTGCAGTGAGCCGAGATTGCGCCACTGCACTCCAGCCTGGGCAACAGAGCAACACTCCATCTCAAAAAAAAAAAAAACCCACCAAAAAACAATAAAGCATTTTTGGTTATGTAGATTATAGCTAGCAATACTTACCATATTTATAATAAAAACCAAGACTTTTTAAAATATATCATTTATTCTTTTATAAACAATAGCAATAAATTGATTGTATGTTAACAGCAGAGTGATGACATCATCACATATCACATAGCTTCCGGAAAACTCCACCATACACTTTTGAGAGAAGGAGAGTGAAATGGTCAATAACATCTTAGTATTATCATGGAAAAGTTTTGATCTTATAGACCCCTCAACACCCAAAAGGAGTAATTCAATTCTACTCAAGTAAGATTTAAATATATATATATATATATACACATATATTTTCTAGTCTGAGATTCTTCTCAACTTTAATCAGAAAACATATACCTGCAGGCGGAGGGGGAGGGTGCACGGATGAGTCTGTTTGTATGTGGTTGGTCACAGAACAGACAGAAAATAATTATTTAATCTGAATCTGGACCCTGCTGAAAACTGCCTGTTATTTTTCATAACACTCTCCTGCCCCTTCAGAAATGAAAACTGGCTGATAGTTTCCTGAATGAATAATTTTTGTTAATCTTAATCATGTGATGTTGTTGAGCTAGAATGTTGACTCAACTGATTCGTGAGGGGAGATCTGATATGGAACCAGGACTTCCACTGAAATCTCAGCTCTGGAAGTTGATTTTTTTCGTGGGAGTTGAGAGTGGGTGGGCATGCAGAGCAATAGCACAACGGTTCTCAAAGTGTGTTCTTTGGAATAGTAGCAGCAGCAACAGCACCTGGGAATTGTTACAAATGCAAAACCTTTGGCTCTATTCCAGACTGATGACTCAGAAACTCTGGAGACGGGCCCAGCGAACTGCTTTAACAAGGCCTCCAGGTGATTCTGATATGCTGAAGATTTTGGTTAATGTTCGAGGACTGCTGGTATGCTCTTCTTTTCTTTTTTTCCTTAAAGACAGGGTCTTGCTCTGTTGCCCAGGCTGGAGGGCAGTGGTGCCATCATGGCTGACTGCAGCCTGGAACTCCTAGGCTCAAGCAATCCTCCTGCCTCAGCCTCCTGAGTGTCTGGGACTACAGGCATATGCCACTACATCCAGCCAATTTTTAATTTTTTGTAGGGATGGATGGGTCTTACTATGCTGCCCAGGCTGGTCTCAAACTCCTGGCCTCAAGAGATCCTCCCACCTTGGTCTCCTAGGTAGCTGGGGTTACAGCCTGAGCCACCGTGCCCAGCCTGATGTGCTCTTTTCCACAGTTACATTCTACTAGTGTGACCTCCATCCCTTCTCCCTCTTCACTTCCTTCTTTCTTTCCTTCCTTCCATAAACATTGAATGTACGGATCCCTTTTTGGTGTTCTTAGACACTTCTCAGGAAACGTACTCATTGATTTGCACGTTGTGTGTCCACGTGTAAATATCAGATTAGTGCAGGCCAAATTCAGGGTATCATTCATAGCAATCCCAAAGAAACTAACTCTTAAAGAGGCCTATTAGTAATGCACAGGTAAAACCTTGATAAGCATGATTCTCTGCCTGGGACCTCATTCATCCTTCTGTTCCTGACATTGCCTCATGGGTTTGGCTGCCCCGTTTTGAAGTTACCCAAAGATTATTCTGCCATGGCCTCTGTTTTTTAGAAATTCAAGGCTGAAGGCTCAGTAGAAGGGGGTTAGCTTAGAGGACTGAGCCAAGGGTAAAACGATTTCTGGGTAGCAGCCCAGAGTTCTTGAAGGATGTTCATTAGGTAACGTGAATGGGAGAATCAGCTGTCAGAAGCGGCTGAGAAAGGAACCACGCGGACAATGTCCAGTTGTATCGGGTAGAGGGTGTACGTGTGTTGTGTATTTACATTAGTGCTAGGGCTTTCCTTGGGATTCCTGAACTGGGAAGTTGGAATGACATGAATGTGAACCCACTTTTCTTTATACTACATATAGCGTGGCGAGAGTTCCATACCATTTATGCTTTAATGAACACACATACATGAAAATAAGATGGAGAGTTCTAGTGGTTTTGCCCTTTCTCTTCAATGACGAAATTGCTATTTAGAAGTGGGTAGCGCTCGCTCTCTGATGGGACTGAGTTGGCGTAGAGACAAAGTTGCCTCTGCCCCGTGTCCTGTGATGTGACTTCAGAGCTTCCAAAACCCAGGCGAGCACAAGGGATGTCTCCTGGGCGAGCATTTAGCACCTTTGATTTCGCTTGGGCTTCATGACTTCTGTTGTCTGTTCTCAACTTCTTACCAAGAAGTTCTTGTTCTTTTGGTTTTCTAGATTGTTCTTCTATTCTTCCTCCTGTAGTGGTATAACAAAGTCATGGTCATATGTGTAATACGGCACCACAAAAATGTGGTCCCCACTCTAAACCAGTGTGCGCGCCACCATGCCTGGCGAATTTTTGTATTTTTAGTGGAGACGGGGTTTCACTATGTTGGCCAGGCTGGTCTCGAACTCCTGACCTTGTGATCTGCTCGCCTCGGCCTCCCAAAGTGCTGGGATTACAGGCATGAGCCACTGCGCCTGGCCTAAGTTTTTAAAAACTATACAGCAGACAATAGCTGTGGAACAAGAATAATAAACAGCAACTAACTGTGCTAAATGATTTGCATGCAGTAAAGCACTTAGTTTCTAGCCAGCACTGTGCTAGAGAACTTTATGAGATGACGGAAATCTTTTGTAGTTGTGCTGTCCAATAACACAGACACCTGTTGCTAGGGAATACTTGAAATGTGGCTAGTGCAACCAAGGAACTGAAGTTTTAATTGTATTTACTTTATTTGAGTTTAAATACCCTTAAGTATCCACAGGTGGCTAGTGGCTACTGTATTGGATAATACAGTCTTAGTCTTTTCCCAGTCCTTATTTGGCTCATGGGAATTTCTAATTACTCCCTACTTCGCACAGAGTTCTCACAGCAAAAGGCTCCAAACAGAGCTGTGCTGGTGATGTTTAACAAGCAGCTCTCTGATGACGGTTGCCTATCTTCCCTGGTGTAAATCCTCCCTCCACACCCAGCTTCCAGCGGGTAATGTGACATCACTGACCACGTGGTTGGAAAGAGATGCGTAGTAGCCACTGTCAAACGGTATTTCCACCACGCAGGCACAATTGATGTAAACCACCCAGGGAACAAAGATAACAGTAAAATATAGCAAATAATTAGGAAGTGATTAATCGTAAGTAATTCTTGCCTTTGTTTTTCATATCGTTTATTGAATTGTAAATTTAAATACTTTATTTTATTTATTTATTTATTTTTTTGAGACAGCGTCTCAATCTGTCAGGCAAGCTGAAGTGCAGTGGCGTGATCACAGCTCACTGCAACCTTGAACTCCTGGATTCAAGGGATTCTCCCACCTCACCCTTACCACTAGCTGGGACTACAGGTATGTGCCACCGCGCCCAGCTAATTTTAAAATGTTTTTGTAGAGACAAGGTCTCGCTTTGTTGCCCAGGCTGGTCTCAAGCGAGCCTCTCACCTTAGTCTCCCAAAGTGCAGGAATTACAGGCAGGAGTTACTGCTCCCAGCCTAAATACTTTAATTTTACATAATGGCTATGCTTAAAAACCAATTTGCAGAAGTCCTGAAAATGTAACCGCTGCCTCTCACAAGCCACCGTGAGCCTTCTCTAGCACATCACGGACTCCTGGTCATTGCCCCAAAACAAACAAAAAATATTTCCCCAAACAAAACTCTCTTTGGCTAGGCTATGGTGATCTTTCAGTAATTCAAATGCAGCTTTTCTGTTGCCACAAGAGGGCACCACGAGTTGAGAGCAGATTCTAGGAAGGATTTTGGACGAACTGACTAGAGGGGTCATTTCTAGATGTATGTTTGTGTCTCCCCAAAGATTGTGATTCCGGGAGACTTTGTGGGAACTCACATAGGTTCACACGGTTCTTTGTTTCACAACATCAACACTGAACCATTCCTACTTCCAAATAGGTGTGTCCTCTGGGCCCGAAGGCTTTTGGTCTTCAAACTAACAAATGAAAAAAAATATCCTTGCAAGGTGTTAAGGCTTGCCAAGTGTTCAGCCTGAGGAAGGAGAGGATGCAAGTACTGAGTACACCCACAACACGTCAGCCACGTCACATCCTTCCCCTCCTGGAATCCTAAAATGACAGCTTAGGAATCTGCTGACCCCTTAGAGAAATTGGTAGACTGTCCGTTATATGGATCATTCCTGCTACAATAACCCTGGGAGGCTTATCATTAGCATTGCAGTAATTTATACTTTTAAATCCCAGGAGGAAAATTCGGAGTATGTTATGGGCCTGATGACCCATATAAGAAGGGAAGAGATATTTTATTTTTCTCTGTGGCTGGGCTAAGCGCTTTGGTTTTGGGGGCGTGGATCTGTATTTTCTCAGGGTCTTACTGTGGAGTTTGTATTAGGGTTGGCCAGAATGTATGCTGGCAGGGGTCAGGGAGGCCCTGGATAATCAAGAGAGATACAGAGTGAGTTTCTAGAGTTTACTTTTTCTTTATCTTCCTTTTTTTTTTTTTTTTTAAAACAGTCTTGCTCTGTCACCCAGGGTGGAGTGCAGTGGCACGAACTCGGCTCACTGCAACCTCCGCCTCCCGGGTTCAAGTGATTCTCCTGCCTCAGCCTCCCGAGTAGCTGGGATTATAGGCCCACAGCACCACGCCCAGCTAATTTTTGTATTTTTAGTAGAGACGGGGTTTCCCCCATGTTGGCCAGGCTGGTCTCGAACTTCTGACCTCAAGTAATCCACCCGCCTCGGCCTCCCAAAGTGCTGGGATTACAAATGTGAGTCTGGCCAGCTTCCCTGATTCTTAATGCTGTTAACCTAGTGCGGTGATCCTCAGAGTCTGCTCCCTGAAACCACAGCATCAGTATCACGTGGGAACCCGATAGAAATGCAGATTTCCAGACCTAAGCAAGACAAGATGACTGCAACAGAGACTCCATGGGTGAAACCCAGCAATCTGTGCTTTAACGAGCCCTCCAGATGATTCTTTAAACAAACGTTTTTAAGTTGACACACAATAGTTACACATATTTATGGGGTATGTAGGGATGCTTTGATACCCACAATGTGCAGCGATCACATCATGGTATTTAGCATATCCATCATCTCAAACATTTATCACTTCTTTATGCTCCTACAGATGATTCTGGTGCAAATTCAAGTTTGAAAACCAATGGCCTAGTGTAGAGTTGTCAAACCTGGATGCGTATGTGTTAGATACATCCGAGGGGCTTTAAAACGTACAACTATCCCAGACATAAGAGGCCACATGATTCCATTCACACCAAATGTCCAGAATAGGCAAATGCATAGAGACGGAACACAGAGTAGTGGTTTCCCGGGGCTGGGGAGAATGCGGAACTTGGCAGTGTGGGGCTTCTCTTGGGAATGACGGAAGTGTTCTGGAATCAGTGGGGATGGCTGCACAACATTGCAAACATACTAAATACCACTTACTGTGGTTTGAATACATCCTCCAGAGCTCATGTGTTGGAAACTTAATCCCTAATCCAGCAATGCTGACAGGTGAGATCTTGAAGAGGTCATCAGGTCACGAGAGCTCTGCCTCATGAATGGATTAATGTTGTTATTGCAGGAGTGGGTTTGTGATAAAAGCTGAGTTCAGCCTCTCCTGCTCTCTCTCACTCTCTTGCCCTTCTGCCTTCTGCCACAGGATGACATAGCACAAAGGCCCTTGACCCATGGGGGCCCCTTGACCTCAGACTTCCCAGCCTCCAGAACGGTAAGAAATAAATCTCTGTTCTTTATAAGTTACCCAGTATCAGGCATTCTGTTACAGTAGCACAAAATGGGCTAAGACACCACTGAACTGTACACTTTATAACAGTTCAATGATGAATTTTATCTCAATTTAAAAAAGGTACTGATGTCTTCGGTTCACCCCCAGAGATTCTGATTGGAGCCCAGTCATTCATATCTTCTACCTTTTTTTTTTTTTTTTTTGAGACAGAGTTTCGCTCTTTTTGCCCAGGCTGGAGTGCAGTGGCATGCTTGGCTCACTGCAACCTCTGCCTCCTGGGTTCAAGCAATTCTCCCGTCTCAGCCTCACAAGTAGCTGGGATTACATGTGCTCAACACCATGCCGGCTAATTTTGTATTTTTTAGTAGAGACAGGGTTTCACCATGTTGTCCAGGCTGGTCCCGAACTCCTGACTTCAGATAACCACCTGCCTTGGCCTCCCAAAGTGCTGGGATTACAGGCGTGAGCCACCGCACCTGGCCTATCTTTTAACTTTTTAAATTAATACGCTGTTCTGGCTGAACAACCTACATAAGCTACAAAAATATTTCTTATTGCAACAAATTTGTTCTTTGTTGTAAATGAAGATTCCCCCCAAATTCAAAGTGGGTCACAATGGTTTTGGTGACATGATTTCCCTCTTGTAAACCTCTCTTAAAAGATGTCACAGCTATGAATCACACTGAGCCACAGGAGAAGCACAGCCCTTTGGACCGCCTTCCTTTTCCTGTGGCATTTACTCGGACCTTGCCACTCACTGGTATTTTAGAAGACTCTCTCCTGGATGTTCTAAGAGGCATCCAGGGTTGGAAATCTGAGTTAATGCAAAAAGACCACACATGGGTTACATTCCTGGTCAAGGGGATGCTGGTGTGAGCCTCTGCAGAAGTGAGGGTGGAGAGCACAGGATAGGCAAAGCTCAGCACAGATGCTGTCCTGGGTCCTCTATAGGTAGGGGCTGGGTGGGAAAACCATGGGCTCTAGATTCAAGTTGCAGTGCTGGCCTCTGCCATGCCATCTTCAAGCTGTTGCATCTCTCTAGGCCACAGCTATTCCAAAAGTTTCTGAGAAGGTAGATTTCAATAATGTTTATAAAACAAGCATCAAGCCTGGTGTATAGTAGGTGCTCAATGAATGTGAGGCTCCTTTGCCTTCCCTTTCCCTGGTGCTTTAATTTTTGTTTGTTTGTTTGTTTGTTTTTTAAGACAGAGTCTTGCTCTGTCGCCCAGGCTGGAGTGCAGTGGTGCGATCTCTGTTCACTGCAACCTCCGCCTCCCAGGTTCAAGCGATCTTCCTGCCTCAGCCCCCTGAGTAGCTGGGATTACAGATACCTGCCACCATGCCCAACTAATTTTTTGTATTTTTAGTAGAGACGTTGACCAGGCTTGTCTCAAACTCCTGACCTCAGGTGACCCACTCAGCCTTGGCCTCCCAAAGTGTTGTGATTACCAGCGTGAGCCGCCGCACCTGGCAGTGCTTCAATTCTCTTTGACTGACTCTTTTGGAGGCATGGACTGGCCTCTCCTTTTGCCAGTCCCTGAACTGCAGGTGATTAGAGAGAGCATGGGGCAGGGTGGGCAGGGCTGGGTGCAGGACTTTGATCTGACCATGTGCTGCCTTGGTGATACCACACTTACTGTCTCCGCTGCCAGGTGAGCCCACTCAGGAGGAGGACGCTGATCAGCAGGAAAACACAGCCGGCCACTGTCAATAGAGAGAGGGAGTTCAGAAAAGGGCTCTGGGCTTGGCATGGGGGCAGCAGGAGCCAGGCCCACAGGGCAGGCTGAGGACATCCCCAAAGAGCAAGGTGGAGGCTGCAGCCTCTCTTCCCTGTCTCAGGACGCAGGTCCCTCCCCGTGGGATTTCCCAGGAGTCCTGAGGAACAGGGCGGGGAGGACAGTGTGAGGGTGGAGGGAGCTTCCCCTCAGTATGCACCCTTCTCTCACACAAGCCCCTCAGAAAGGCTCAGGCCAGGCCTCGTTTTAGGACACCGAGAACGCCTGGTAAAAGAAATGTTAAAATATGAAGATGATGAGAAGCACATTAACATCTCCTGAAAGGGTTCAGGTTTTCCAGACACTGCTCTGCTGAGGTTCTGGAGGCTGACGTTTATTTACTTTCTAGGCAGATGCAACCTCCGAGTGTGTTTTTCCCTCCTACCAGGAAACGACAGCCATGTTTCTGGAAGCCTGTCCTCTCTGCCTGGCTACGTGGCTCCTTCCTCCCACTGTTGACCCCTGACAGAGGCTCAGGGTACAGCCCTTCCAGATCAGCTTGAGAGGAGCTGATGTGACTGACTTGAGATTTTGCTCACAGCATCCTGTAACTGGTTCATGGGATTCTGAGCTGTAGGCATCTGGATTAGCTTTTCACTCACACATTCTGCAGTGTAAGGAAGGGGTCTTTTCAGTCAACCAACCAACCTACAAATCAACTAACCAACTAACCAACCTACCAACCAACTAACCAACCTGCTAACCTACCAACCAACTAATCAACCAACCAATCAACTACCAAGCTATCTACTAACCAACTCACTAACCAATCAACCAACCAGTTAACCAACCAAACTACCAATCTACCACCCTACCAACCAACCTACCAACCAACCAACCTATCAACTTACCAACCAACCTACCAACCAACTAACCCACCAAACTACCAACCAACTAACCAACCAATCTGCCAATCTACCAACCTACCAACCAACCAACCAACTAATCCACCAACATACAAACCAACCTGCCAACCAACCCACCAACTAACCAATTAACCTCCCAACCTACAAACCAACTTGCCAATCAACTAACCAACCTACCTATCAACCTACCAACCAACCAACCAACTAACCTACCAACCAGTCAACCTGTCCATATCTCAGCCTGGTGTACATTTTGTCCACAAAGCCAGTGCCCCACTCACCTGCTACCTGGTACTCTGTTGTAAACATGAACGTTTCCATGGTTGCAGCCACTTCTGTCTGTATTCGAAAATCTGTGAAAAAGAGATAAAGAGAGACACTCCTGCTATCGTGACTTTAGGATGGCATGAGGCTAAAGGAAGTCAGGGCGTCTCTGTGGATGAGAAGCTCAGAGGCTGGTAGGAGACACGTGGTGGTGGTGAGGACAGGAGTTCCATCTCTGCCTGGGGACCGTGCTTGGTCCTGGTCCTGGATTCCCTCTTTCTGACACTTGCTTTGGGGCCTGCAGGTCGCTGAGGCCCTTTCCCTGCTGAGAGGGAGAGGAGGCTGCTGTGGGCTTCTCCCCTACAGTTCACCTCCGCCCATCTCTCCGAGCCTGACTCCTGGCCACCGCTGCCCTTTTGGACTAGACCTCTGTGGTCCAGCGTTTGTCTTCTCCTGCACCTGTTGTTGTGACGAGGCGGGAAGTCTCACTCTCAGGAAGGCCGTCGGGGCTTGCCTGAGGCTCCTCTTCACCTGGGGGAGAGAGTGAGTGATGCTGGTGGAGCTAAAGACGGGAGTCAGGGCCTCACTCCCACCCTGCCTGCCCTGGGCAGCCGGCCCCAGATACGCCTGAGGAGGCATGAATCCTGGTGTGGGCACTTCGCCGGGGATGCCACCCCACGTGGTTCCACACCAGGGGTACTGGGAAGCTGTGAAGTGGCCTCAGCAGAACAGACGAGGCTGAATTCTAACTCTGACCCTGGCTGTCCCCAAATCTCTGAGCAATGCTTTCTCCCCAGCCTCCCTACTCAGTCTGGGTTTCCATCTGTGACTTGGAAACAGGTCATAATAATATGAATGTCACTGAACCATTGGATGGAGCAGAGATGCACTAAGGGACAGCTGCTTCTGTGCCAGGTTCTCCAGTCCTCCTGAGGGGTAGCAACCCTGGCTCTGCCCTGCCTCTCATCCTCTTCCAAGGAAGCAGCAGGCATTCCCTGGCTGTCAGGGTGGCCCAGGGAGGTTGCTACGGGAACAAAACAGCCTCCCCAGGGAACCCAAGAGGAGGACATGGAGTATGAGAAGTGCAGTGAGCAAGAAAACCAGGAATACTTGTGGTTGAATGTAAGTCGCTTTTTTTTTTTTTTTTTTTTTTTGAGACGGAGTCTTGCTGTTGCCCCAGGCTGGAGGGGAGTGGTGTGATCTCAGCTCACTGCAACCTCCGCCCCTGGGTTCAAGTGATTCTCCTGCCTCAGCCTCCTGAGTAGCTGGGATTACAGGTGCTCACCACCACACCCAGATAATTTTTATATTTTTAGTAGAGATGGGGTTTCACCATGTTGGCCAGGCTGGTCTCGAACTCCCGACCTAAAATGATCTGCCCGCCTTGGCCTCCCAAAGTGCTAGGATTACAAGCGTGAGCCACCGCGCCCAGCCTGCATGTAAGTCACTTTTGATTGTCGCGATACTAATAAGATTTCAGAAGGAAGATAGCAGGAGACCTTGACATCAGTGGGCTAAGCGTTTGCATGCATGTGTGTGCGTGTGCATGTGCACTGAGTAAGTCCCAACACTGCACATTTTGTGTTGATTTATCCAAGCTCCGCTGGGGAATGGCACAAGGGCAAGGAGCATGCTGTCTGCAGAGTACTGTTCAAATCATGCATTTACATGATCACCAGTAAGAGGAAAAATGCGTGAGTGGGAAACTGGACTTGCCCTTGGAGCCAGAGGAGGCCTCGGTGGCTTAGAGAAGTAGTGGACTCAGGACCAACTATGAGGCAGCATCTAGAGTGCTTAGGAGAGAGCTTTCCTTCTCTTCTGTCTCCCACCTTTCTCCCCACTCAGGGCACAGGGGAACCTTCATTGAAGGAGCCCTTGGAGTCCATCTGGTCTATTTTTAAAAACTTTTTTTTTTCAGAATGAGAAAAAATGGAAGCCCAGGGAGATCAAGGGGCTTGTCTAAGGACACACAGCAGGAGAGATCAGGGATTCCACCCTGGTCAGCCTGATGGAGAAAAGCAACACTGTGGATCCCAGAAGGGAGCCACCATACCTGGAAACTGACTGGGCTCCGTTTCACTTGTGCATATGAGCTGGGGCTGGGTCCACCTTGTCTTCCCGTGGGTCATTTTGCAGACACTCTCGGCAGGACCTCTGTGTAGAGCCCTGTATCCCGGGACACACTGGTAGTAAACCGTCTGCCCCACCACGAAATGATAAATTCTTTCTGTGGCTTCATTTTCCCACGGTGAAGGTTCCTTGCAGTGACCTGGAAGGTGGAAGGAATGCTTTGAAGGCAGTTGGGGACAGCACTGCGAGTGAGTCTAGGTTGCCTCTTGCTAGGGACTGGACCTTGGTTCTTACTCTTTTGACTGCTTGCTCATCCTTTCATTCAACCAATATATGTTGAGAACATCTGAGCGTGGGCAAGTTTGCTAGGCCCCGTAGGAAGACATGAAGACCCTGTCACTCCTGCAAGGGGCGGACAGTGGATTGTGTAAGAAAGGCATGTGAAGGGTAGCAGACGTTGGCGATGGGAACACAGGGGAATGAGCGATTCATTCTGGTTGGTGCTGCCCCGAGAGAGGAACACCACAGCCGGCTCTTGGAAGACAGTGCAGGGGTTGACAGTGGACAGGAGTGGGCGGGGCAGTCTCTGCTGAGACACAAGGGCAGGCTCAAGCCTATTTGTGCCAATGGAGCATGAAGGCCACCTTGGATTCCTGCTGGACAAGTGAGGAAGCACATTCTTGGGGGCGGCGGGTGGACATCTTGGGATGATGGCAGAAGGACTGGGGCAACCCCAAAGCCAGGAGGAGGGACGGGCTGAGGGAACCTCAGAGAAATGGAGCACCATCTCTGATCAAGCCACACTGAAGCTTGACAGACATGCGCCCTTTCAAGGCTTCTCAAAATTTCCCTTTCCCAGAACTTTCCACTCACCCAACTACATCCCGGGTCTGACTGACCTGCGGCCTGAGACCATGTCTTATTCTGATTAAATCTCTGGATTCCCCACCCACAGCCCCCAACCTGGACATATGGAATTGTATGTGCCCTCTAACCTTAGCCTGTGAAACTGCACACGTGCTCTGAACTTCCAGACTCTCCCCAACCCTGCATACCCAACAGAGCCTCTGTAAATGTCCGACAGAGCCTCTGGTCCAGCAGGAAGCTGGGTGGTCCTGTCCCAGGCTGGCTCCTGGCGTGTGGCACGTTGAACATCACGACTGAACTTGTGTTTTGGTCTCAGGATAAAAGGTTGTTTGACAACCAATACAATTCATAACTGTCTGAACGTGTTGGAATTGGGTTTGCTTCTTTCCAATGAAAACACCCAAACTGAGACAATCTTTGAAACATCCCTCAGGCAGAGCCAGCCTTCGAGAAAGGACAACAAGCATTGGCCTCTTTGAAGCTTTCCAATAACTGTGCAGGGTGATATGGGGGAAGTAGAACAAAACAAACAAATGTGCTTGGAAACACCAGTCCAGGACAAAGTCCGAGGGGGAAGGGGTAAGAACATCGTGTTGCAACTGTGCCCCTAGATTAGTCTGTTTACAAAAATAAAATAATGGAAGCTATAAATAAATTCAAACTCTTTTAAAATAAGTAATCAGGAGAAAGTTTCCTCATCTAATCTGGGAGACCTGAGGTCTGATTCCAGCCCTACTATGTGAGCTTAGCCAAATCTTTTGATCTTTTCTGCATCTCAGTTTCTTCAGTAAATTGAAGTAACCCTTCCTGGTCCTGACTCATTGTACTGCCAGGCTCAAATGGGATGGTGCCTGATACAGTTCTTTGTAAGGTTGTAAAATTAGCAAAGGGCTCTGAAGTCTCCTAAGGTCAGCCCCTGACCTTAGAAAGCTCAATTCTTCCTAGCAGGTTCTGTTTTTCTTTTCTCTTTTTTGTTTTGTTTTTTTGAGGGGGGACGGAGTCTTCCTCTGTCACCCAGGCTGGAGTGCAGTGGTGCAATCTCTGCTCACTGCAACCTCCGCCTCCTGATTTCAAGCAATTCTCGTGCCTTGGCCTCCTGAGTAACTGGGACTACAGGCGCCCTCCACCATGCCCGGCCAATTTTTGTATGATTGTAGAAACAGGGTTTTACCATGTTGGCTAGGCTGGTCTTGAACTTGTGACCTCAAGTGATCTGCCCGCCTCGGACTCCCACAGTGCTGGGATTACAGGCGTGAGCCACTGCACCTGGCCCATTTTCTTGACACCATGAGTGAACCACCATTCAGTTATGGGAAAGCAGAGGGCAGGCAAGGAACAGCCGCAGTGCTCATTCATGCACAGACTGCTGGCCGGGACACATGCGTCTGGAAATTTTGAGACTCACAAGTGTGGCACATCCATTTTACAACCTTGCCCTGGAAGAAATATGGGGACGTGAATAATTTTTTTGTAGTGCGTTGTTTTGTGCTTAAAGGGAAGACGCAGAGCGTTTCCTGGAGGGCGGGGATCGTTGTCACACTCTTGTTTGTGTCTTCTGTCAGCGGGGCCTGGCACACAGACCCAACAGATGATTTTAAGTTGAGTTGAATTTGGGTTGAATTCTATTTGGCCAGTTACCAAACCAGGGAGTGAGCCCAGCCCTGGATTGGCTGCCGTCAGATTGGCTGAGCAAACAGCCTTTGGGCAACTCTGCACTAGCTCTTGTCTGCAATGATGTCTGGGAGGAGGGAGCAACATGCATGTGTTTACAGAAGGCAGGGCAGACTTTCTTCCTTTGGGTACACATCATCCGCCTGCAAGAGAAAGGTGGGCTCTCAGGAGTTAGCTGGAGGGCAGATTCATCTCTCACCTGGAAGGCTCGCTTGGTCCGCCAGCTGCATTTGACTTTGCATTTCTGTGGTTTTCCTTTCTTTCTGTTCTTCAGGCTGAGGTGTCACTTGTTTTGTTGTGTTCCGAGCAGCTAAAAAATATAGATGGAATGATGCAGATAATTTCACAAATGCTCAATAGAAAACACTGTTCATGTATTCATTCACTTGAGAAGCGCACCTGTCCAGTGCCCACGATGTGTCTGGCGGTGTCCGGCTGCTGAGCTTACAAAGATGAAACCAGAGCACGCCCTCCCTCGGGTGGGGCCTGCTTACAGCCCTCCCAGCACCGGCCTCTGGGTATTCATGTGCATATGGCAATGCCCACAACATGTATTTGAACATGTATGCATGTCTGTGTATATCATGTATGTTACGTGTGTATGTGTGTGTGTCTCACCGAAAGGGACTCCTTGCTTGCTGTCAATTGTTTTTGAGTTGTTTGACGGCAGCAGGAGTGGTCTCACTCCACAATGCACTGATCCTTTGCTCCCTAAGACTGCTCAGAATGCTTAAAGTTAGAGACGCCACCCTAACACAATGACAAGGAAACTTCTAGAACAGTCCTGTCTATTGTGAAGAGTTTGGCAAAGGAGTTGAGTCTGAGTGCCCCAATGAGGGGGGTGATCAGAATTCTGGCTCAGGATAAAAGAAGGCGTCTAGGTCAGGCATGGTGGCTCACACCTATAATCCCAGCACTTTGGGAGGCTGAGGCAGGAGGATTGCTTGAGCCCAGGAGTTTAAGGCCAGCCTGGACAACACGGGGAAACCCCATTGCTAACAAGAAATACAAAATATTAGCCAGGCATGGTGGTGTGAGCCTATAAGGCCCAGGCAGAAGAATCACTTGAGGCCAGGAGTTCGAGACCAGCCTGGCCAACATGGTGAAACCCTATCTCTGCTAAAAATAAAAAAATTAGCCAGGCATGGTGGTGCACACCTGTACTCCCAGGTACTCGGGCAGCTGAGGCACAGGAATCACTTGAACTCAGGAGGTGGAGGTTGCAGTGAGCTGAGATTGCACCACTGTACTCCAGCCTGGGTGACAGAGCGAGACTGTCTCAAAAATAAAAATAGAATTGTGTGGCTGGGCACATTGACTCATGCCTGTAATCCCAGCACTTTGGGAGGCTGAGGCGAGTGAATTACTTGAGGTCAGGAGTTCAAGACCAGCCTGGACAACGTGGTGAAACCCCATCTCTGTTAAAAATGCGAAAATTAGCCAGGCATGCTGGTGGGAGCCTATAATCCCAGCTACTCAGGAGGCTGAGGCGGGAGAATCACTTGAACCTGGGAGGCAGAAGTTACAGTGAGCCGAGATTGCACGCCATTGCACTCCAGCCTGGGCAAGAGAGTGAGACTCTGTCTCAAAAAAAAAAAATTGTGTTTAGTGAATGACTATTTCAGGAACCACTAAAATTAGTTATCCTGTAGACTGGACTGGCCTATTTGTGTCTATAGGACTGAGTGAACCAAAGCTGGGCTCTGTCTCACTCTTTGCTGCAGTTCTCTTTTTCTCGGTAGTCACAGAAGAGACACTTACCAGAGCTTGTGCATTGACATTGGTTGTCCCAGGATGAGTGGCCAGAGTTTCCTGTACAGAGCATATAGGGTGACCCGCTTTTTATTCTGCGGAAACCTCTCTTGCATTCACAGTTCAACATGGTTCCTTCCTTGTAGGCCACGGCTTTGAACATGGCATGTGTGATTTTTGGCGGGTCATCGTCACAGAGCTCTGCAAAGCAAAAGAAGACTATTAGGAGCTCAAGAGGCCCCGGGCAAGTACTGACATATTTAATCCTGTAATAACTTAATCACGTATTTCTTCACTTTATTTAAAAGATGGTATGCCCCACTTTTTGTGAGAAAGGAACCAAGGCTGCTACCATTGTTCTTCAGAAATCTTTGTATCAGAGCTGGCTCAAAAGTTAGCTATGACCAAGCTCCTCTCCAAAGCACAATGTATTTCACACTAGATGAGTAGAAATTAATGAGGTTTTATTCTGAATATGTCTCATGTCAAGCAAGTACGGAGAGAGGAGGGCCAAGGAAGGTGAAGAAAGGAAGGAGCAAAGTTATGTACATTTAATTGAGGGGCAAAATGTGTCTGTGCAAAATACTTTTTAGGATATACAAATTGTTAGACTTTCTATAATTAATGACTCTGTGCCATTTTTTGAGAAATATACAGAAAGTACTTCACTCAGTGTCTGGCAAATAGGAAATGTGTGTTTCTCACCCACCTGCTCACCTCTGACTTCACCAAATACCGTCTTATATTATGAAGATCTTACCCTCCCTCAGTCTGAAAAATGGACCCTGGTATCTCACTAAAGACACCAGAAGCAGTGGTCAAACATTAAACTATTACAAGGAAAAGTGGCACAGGTCTAATCAGAAAAATAATTCCATTGCCTACTTTGCAACAGTTTCTCTGCTTTAAGAGATTAGATTTTGGGGGGAAATATCACATGCTGGATAAAGGAAGTGGACGGGGAGACGACAAGGACAGGAAGAGGCAGGAAAGCAGGAGTCTGTAGCCTCTCCATCGATGGAAGCCCACACGGAGGCTGATCAGGGCTGCTGGCTGTACTCATGGCTGTGGGTTGGCTGGTTGTGTATTAGTCGTTCAGGTTGAGTGAAGCTTCTCTATGAACTTAGTCTCTGCCCAGCATCTTGTCATCCAGAAGACCATCCCCATCCAAAGATTCAGGACTCTCCTGATACCCCTAAGAACTGAAGCTAGGGAGGCTGGGCGCAGTGGCTCATGCCTGTAATCCCAGCACTTTAGGAGGCCAAGGTGGGTAGATCAGATGAGATCAGCAGTTCGAAACCAGCCTGGCCAGCCTGGTGAAAACCAGTCTCCACTAAAAATACAAAAAAATTAGCCAGGCGTGGTGGCATGTGCCTGTGGTCCCACTTACTTGGGTGGCTGAGAGCCTGAGGCAGGAGAATCGCTTGAACCCAGGAGGCGGAGGATGCAGTGAGCCGAGATCACGCCACTGCACTCCAGCCTAGGTGACACAGCAAGACTCTGTCTCCAAAAAAAAGAATCAAAGGTAGGGAGAAATCAGACAGCTTGGCCCATCTCTAACCAACAAGGGACTAAGCAAAAGCAATTTAAATGGGCTCCATGGGCTGGAAATTACGGTGGAACAGGAACAGGCAACGTAAGTGCTCAGTAAATTCTGGTAATCTCATGATAAGGCAAGAGCAGCAGCATGGTGGGAAGGGAGAAAGATGGGTTTCTAACTTCTAGCTCCAGCAGCTTACAAGCTATGTAGTTTTATTGTTTTACTTCTCTAAGGCTCAGTTTTGTGGTGTAATAATAATTATTTTATTGATTTAACCACTACAGCAAATAATATACTAAGGTAACTTGATGAAAGCCCAGAAAATAAGACATGGAATAGATGGTAGTTCTCTTCCTTTCCTTTTGTTCACTGTCCAGAAAAAGATAATAGTAATTCAGATAGAGACTGGACTGACGTTTACCTTAACTTTTAACTCCCGCAAAAGATTGTCTCTCTGTACTTCTCATATCACTGGTACCATTTGTTGGCACTTATTATAGATCAACACCAACCAATATTTTACGTATCAGAAGATAAATCTGTTGCTAAAGCAAGACATGGATAATAATCAGAAAAACCAGTGAAGACTTCTGCTTCCAGCCATCACAGAGTAACTGGGACCAAAACTTATGTTTCTGCTGAAACAACTGTGAAACCAGCCCAAATGTATGCAGCAAGTGCTTTCAGGTGCTGAACAACAGGCAGCTCAGGGCTACATGATTTGGGAGGAGGGAAACACATGAGAGGCGCCCACGGTTGCCCTGGCTTCCTTCCTGGGGTGCTTTCCTCCCAGGCAGCACCCAAGTGGAGCCCAAGCAGAGTGGTGATCTCATTGACGTGACATGACTGGGATTTGTGGGGTGGGGCTCTGGAGAGGGCACTACGTGAAGGGTGCTCAAAAAATATGTATAAGGGTCTACCCCAGGTTCTTAGCCAAGAGCTGGTCTGAACCTGAACAGGGCAGAACTCAGTGAGACTTAGCCCTGATCGCCCATTGTGAGGGCTAAGAGAAGAACAGTTACACTAAGTTTTATTTATAAAAACAGGTGTCTGAGTTGTGGGTTGTAGTTTTCCAATCCTGCTCTAGAGAAAGAGACATCCCCAGGATGAATTTCAAAACCAAAAGAGACCTGCCCTTACAAAGATTAAAACCAAGCCTAATAGACAAGAGGATGTGCTAGTCATTTACCTGCCTGTCAGAGCAAAATGCATTACCTTTTAAAGGACCACAAGATAATCCAGACCCTTTATAATGTATAGTTCATAATATCCAGCAAGTTAACAGAAAATCTAGACATGTGAAGAAACAGGAAAACGTGACCTACTTGACCTACTCAAAAAAGTGCTCAATAGAAACAGACCCGTAGATTGACTGGGTGTGGTGGCTCACGCCTATAATCCCTGCACTTTGCAGGGACAAGGCAGGCAGATCACCTGAGATCAGGAGTTAGAGACCAGTCTGGCCAACATGGTGAAACCCTATCTCTACTAAAAATACAAAAAATCAGCCGAGTGTGGTGGCACATGCCTGCAGCCCCAGGTACTCAGGAGGCTGAGGCAGGAGAATTGCTTGAGCCTGGGAGGTGGAGGTTGCAGTGAGCCGAGCACCCCAGCCTGGGTTACAGAGGGAGTGAGAGTCTGTCTCAAAAAAAAAAAAAAAAGAGACCCCTAAATTGACCCAGATTTTGGAATTAGCACAAAAGGAGTTTAAAACAGTTATAATAAGTATGCTCAATGTCTTAAAGCAGAGGTCAGTAAACTACAACCTGCAGATTTGCTGCCATTTATTTATTTTTGAGACAGAGTTTTGCTTTTGTTGCCCAGGCTGGAGTGCAATGGTGCAACCTTGGCTCACTGCAACCTCTGCCCCCTGGGTTCAAGTGATTCTCCTACCTCAGCCTCCCAAGTAGCTGGGATTACAGGCATACACCAACACGTCCGGCTAATTTTTGTGTTTTTAGTAGAGATGAGGTTTTGCCACGTTGGCCAGGCTGGTCTTGAACTCCTGACCTCAGGTGATTCACCTGCCTCGGCCTCCCAAAGTGCTAGGATTACAGGAGTGAGCCACCATGGTCAGTGGTTTATTTTTATAAATAAAGTTTTATTGGAAGAAAGACACACCCATTTATTTACATTTTGTCTATGGCTGCTTTTCTGCTATAATGGCAGAGTTGAGTAGTTGCAGTGGAGTAACATGGCCAGGTAGCCTAAAATATTTACTCTCTGACCCTTTCAGAAAAAAAGTGCCAACTGCTAATTTAAAGAAAAAATGGTTATAATGAGTGAAACAATAGGATATCTCAGTAGATAAATGAAAACTAGTAATTTTTTCTTTTGAAATGGAGTCTTCCTCTGTTGCCCAGGCTGGAGTGCAGTGGTATAATCTTGGCTCACTGAAACCTCTGCCTCCCAGGTTCAGGTGATTCTCCTGCCTCAGCCTCCCAAGTAGCTAAGATTACAGGTGCGTGGCACCATATCTGGTTAATTTTTGTATTTTTAGTAGAGACAGGGTTTCACCATGTTGGCCAGGCTGGTCTCGAATTCCTGACCTCAGGTGATCCACCTGCCTCGGCCTCCCAAAGTGCTGGGATTACAGGTGTGAGCCACCATGGCCAACCAATATTTTTAAAAATAAGAAAATAAAACTAAAAGTTACAGTATCTGGAATGAGCCTAGCCAGGGCTTGAAGGCAAATCAATAGAAATTATCCAAACTGATGAACAGAAGAAATTTGAAAAAGAATAGACCTTTGGCATCCTGTGAGACAATAACAAATAGCCTAACCTACATTTCATTGAATTCCCAAGGAGAGAGGAGAGAAAGAATGGAGCAGAAAAAATATATGAAGAAATAATGGCCAAAAATGTTTGAAATTTGATGACAGATATGGATTTACAGATCCAGATATTCACTGCACCAAGCAGGATACAGATAAAGAAAAGCACATCTAGGTACATCACAGCTAAACTGCTGAAAACCAAAAAGCACATCTAGATACATCACAGGTAAACTGCTGAAAACCAAAGACAATGAGAACATCTTAAAAGCGGCAAGAGGGAAAGGACACATACCTACGGGGGAGCAATGATGAATAACAGCTGACTTCTCAACAAAACAATGGAAGCCAGAAAACAATGGCACAACATATTCAAAGTTTTAAAAGAAAAAAACCCATCAGCCTTGATATCTACCTAGAGACAATAGCCTCCAAAAACGAGGGTGAATTTAGTATATTTTCAGATAAAAGAAAGCTTAGAGAATTTATTATGGCACATTTGCATTATGCTAAAGAAAATTTTTCAAGCAACAGAGAAATTACACTAGCTAGCAACATAAATCTACATGAAGTAATAAAGAACACTGATAAATATTTAGATAAGTGAAAAGACCACTTTTTGTTTTTAACATCTTTGAAAGACAACTGTTTAAAACAAAAATTATAATATGGTATGGTGGGTTCTGTTGAACATGCAGTTCTAGTATAAAAGTTAGGAAGAATGGAATTGTACTGTTTTAGGTTTTTATATCATATAGAAAATGGTACAATATTAAGTAAGTAGATTGTGATAAGCTAAGAATGCATACTGAATAGCCTAGAGAAACCACCAAATAATACCACAAAGAGTGTAGCTGAAAAGAATATTAAATTTGGTGAGCCAAACTGAAGAGAGAAAAGGAAAAATAAAGTAATAAAAACAGAAAGGGAACAACTAAGAAACAGATAGCAAGAAGGTGAACTTAAAGCCAGTCCTATCAGTAATTACATTAAATATAAATGGACAAAAATCCATACATTAAAAGACAGAAACTTTCAGACTGGATTAAACAGCAGGGCCCAATTATATGCTGTCTTCAAGAGAACACACTTCAAATACAATAAAAATGATGGATTGAGAAAAAAGGATAGAAAAAGACATAATCTACAAAGATAAGCATAAGGAAGCTGGTGTGGTTATATTAATATCAGGAAGTAGATTTCAAGATAAGGAACATTATTCTCAGATAACGTGATTGTTTACATAAAATTACTGACGAATCTGCAAAATAACTACTAGAATTTAGCAAGTTAGCAATTTCAGTATATATATATATATATAGTTAGTTCTATATACTGACACAACCAATTAGAAAATTAAAAATTAAAAACAATTGTATTTACAATTACATCAAAAAACATAAAATGTTTATAAATAAGTCTACCAAAAACTTGTAATACCACTAAACTGAAAACTCTGAAATATTGCTGAGACATATTTTAAAAGAATTAAGCAAATGGAAAAATATACAATCTTTATAGATTGGAACATTCATTTAAAAAACCTATTCACCTTAAATTGGTCAATTAATTCAAGGCAACTGCAGTTTAAAAATCCAACACAATATTTAGTAGAAATTCGGAAGTTATTTCTAAAACTTCCTTAGAAACGCAAAAGACCTAGAATATCTAAGACAATCATAAAGATGTACACATTTAGAGGATTCATGACATCTGATATTCAGGCTTTCTATAAAACTATGGAAATCAAGGCAGCATAGTATTTGCATAAAGACAAACAGTAATGAAACAGAGCAGAAAGCCCTGAAATGGACTCACTCATGTTTGTTCAACTGATTTTTTTTTTTTTTTAAACAAATAAATGTGCCAAGGAAGTTCAATGAGAAAGGAAAAATCTTTTCAACAAATGCTTCTGGAACAAATGGATAAATGTATGAGAAAAAACCTCACCTCTTATGCAAGAATTAATTTTATTATATGTATAAAGATAAAGATCTATACACTAGGTCTATACCTTATAGATGTAACCATAAAAGGCAAAACTACAAAGATTTTAGAAGAAAATAAAGGCAAATGACTTTGCAGGTTGGAGATAGGCAAAGATTGCTTATAGAGGATGCAAAAGCACTAACTATAAAAGAAAAAAATTGAAAATGTCTACTCATCCAGAGACATTAAGAAAATGAAAAAGTAAAAGACTGAGAGAAAATATTTGCAATATATTTATTTGTCACAAACACTTGTGTCCAGAATATATAAAGAACAACAAAGCAATAGTAAAAGGCAAACAGCCCAATAAATGGGCAAAGACTTGAACAGCCACTTCCCCAAAGAAGATACATGATTATCAATAAACACTTGAAAGTGTGCTTAATATTGGGTATCAATAAAATGCAAATTGAAAGCCCATTGCAGAAATGGAGGAAATGGATAAAAGACTGATACACCAAATACTGGAGAGAAAGTAGAGCTACTGGCACTCTCTTACATTACTGGTGGCAGTGTAAGTAATGCAATTACTTTGGAACACTACTTGAAAGTATTTTGGCTGGGCATGGTGGCTCATGCCTATAATCTCAGCACTTTAGGAGGCTGAGGCAGCTGGATCATTTGAAGTCAGGAGTTCGAGACCACCCTGGTCAACATGGAGAAACCCTGTCTCTACTAAAAATACAAAAATTAACCAGGCAAGGTGGTGCATGCCTGCAATCCCAGCTACTCTGGAGGCTGAGGCAGGAGAATCACTTAAGCCCAGGAGGCAGTGGTTGCAGTGAGCTGAGATCATGCCACTGCACTCCAGCCTGGGCAACAGAGTGAGACTCTGTCTCAAAAACAAACAAACAAAAAGAAAGTATTTTTATTGAAGTTAAATATATACCTACCCTACAATTCAGCAATTCTACTCCTAGGTATTTATCTAAGAGGAATGAAGGGATGTGTCTACAGAAAGACTTTTATAAAATATTTATTTACTTCTTTCTTTTATTAAGCCCCTTCCATTCTAGGACATAATAGCTTTATTAATAATAATCAACTCAATAATTCAAATATCCATCATTGGGAGAACAGATAAGTAGCTTATCATATAGTCATACTATAGAAACCACTCAAAAATAAAAAATAATGAACTATTGATATGGGCAATATTGATAAATCTCAAAAATGTTATGTTGAACGAAGTAAGCTAAACACAAAATAGTGCACACACTTTGCTTTCATTTATATGAAGTCCAAAAAGAGACAAAAGTTATATCCAGAGACAGAAAGCAGACAGTGGTTTCTTGTGGTAGGTGGGTATTGACCAGAAGGCAGAAGTGATGAAAACGTTTATGCAGCTGTACACATTTGTCAAAACTCATCAAATTGTATGCCTCAGATCTGTGCCTTTCTTTATAAGTAATTGTAGCTCAACAAAATCAATGAGAAGCATACTTAGCAACTCTTTTGTAATTATTCATTAGCACAAATAGCCAGGATTGACCACAGATGCTTTTGGAATCTGAAATGCCAATCACAAGCCAAGAACATTTCTAAACAGATCAATTTGAAAAGAAGGAGACAAATTGTCTTGGAAGCTGTTTTGTGACCTTAGAAACTCTTTAATTCCATGAGGGTGTGTTTTGCTAGATGAGGTAATGGGCATTTTCAGAGTCATCATAAATTAGTCTGAGTGTCTGAAGAGGTCATGCGGGGACAAGGGGAAGTTCCAGAACTTCTTACTCTCACAGACTTTCCTTTCATAAAGAATCTTTCCTGGAATTTAGAAACATGACACCTCCAGGTCTGTAGCTCAGTAACCACTAAAGAGCTTGGCTGTAATCCTTTTCCCTGAAAGTCCTTGCCAGGAAGTGCCAAACATCACCTGCAGGCAGCAGGAGGTAGAAGAGTGTGCGGAAAGGTACGCTGGAGGGTCGCTCTTTTTCAATCTAAGGGGAATAAATTTGGGATTTTTTTTAGCCCTTCTTAGCATAGTGTTATAAAAGCAGCAACAGAACAACATCCAAAAAAAGAATAAAAAATAATTTGTCTAAAAGTCTTGCACAATAATAACAAAGGAGGATTCCATTTATATGACTCCAAAATGTTGAAATCATTTTTCCCTATATTATCATTCTTTTATTTTTTAAGACAGCATACAACTGCCCTCATTCTCTAGTTTTACTCACTAAGAATGCTAAAAATTACTTCTCAAAATTCAGCTAACAAGGGCTTTTCTCTGCCTTTACACTTCCTCCTGTCTTTCCAGACCCACTTCCTGCTTCTCCCAATGGGTCTTCTCAACATAAATAATTCTCTCCCGGAATATTTTCCAATTCCCAGCTCTATGCACTGCCCCAGCTCACACCACAAGGGACCTGGGAGCTTGGGAGGCAGACAGAATTTTCCTTAGAAGAGGGGAAGGGGAATATTTTTCTCCCGTAATTTTAAAGTATTGGCACAATTCTGGATGTAGACATCACCTTCTTCTCTGAGAGTATTTGAAGTGTCTGGTGTCTACGGACTGTGGGAAAATTTGAGATGATCAATTTGGGAGTTGGAGGTGGGGGTGTAGGGTGGTAAACACTCAAGGCTTAGAAATTGGGGCTCCCCACCCTGCATTAGGGTCTCACCCAAAGGGGTTGGCACAGGGCTGAGAAGCAGTGGGGCTCCTGTCCACCCTGCCCAGCACCTTCTCCCACCAGGCAACTCAGTGGTGTTTAGTCTGCCAGGACTAGCCCAGAAACCTGAATGGGACCCTGAGAGAGCCAAGGGTCCCTTGGGCCCCCCCCCAGGGGCTTTCTGTTTGCCCTGGGTCTCCCTGTGTGGGCAGGGATGGAGAGTCAGGGCCTGCCTTCATGGCAGTAGGCTCTGAGTTGGTGACTGGCGGCAGGCCAAGTTCTAAGTGGGCTTCCCAAAGCCACATTCAGGCTGGACGGAGCTGCTCTTGCACACGGTTTCTGTGGGCTGGATTTTCTCTGTTGCACACATGCTTAGTATCTGTCTCTCTCTTTGTTCCTGAGTGGTGGGCCCCACATGTGGCTCTGAGCAGGCTGTATCTCCATTCTGGCAATAAAAGTACTCTGGACACTGTTAAGGTGAGAAAAGAAAAGAAATCAGGGCTCCCAGGAGGAAAATTTGAACTACCGGCTCTGTAGTGAGGTGGCCTTTGCCTTTAGTTTTTGTACCTTTTATGTGGGCAGAGGGAAAAAGAGACAGCCAGCAGTTTTCATTGATCCTGAAAATGCCGAGGGCTTTGGCCTGGGACCCAAAGCCAAGAGCACAGGCACAGAGTCAAACCGAGCTCTTCTGGTGTTGAGCGTGTTCCACATCTTACATTGGATGTTGCCGTGAATGCTCAGACATGGACAGAATCCCACTTGTTCCTCGTCCTTTTCCACCTCACCTGCATCATTGTGGCTGAAATACAGGATCATGGGTGTATCTTTCCTTGTGAATTTGTTGCCTCTAAGAGTTCTGTATGCAGCTGAAGGGTAACACCCCTTGGGAGCTTTTGCCTTGTCTGGCTGACACCTTGGCAATCGCAAGTGACTGTGACAAAGAGCTACCTCTTCTGGAATGCATCATGGAACAGGTCTGGGAGAACGGAGGGTGCAGATGAAGGGCCCTCGACAATGCTTCTCTTTGCACTGCGGGCTTCCCTTTCAATGGACTGCTAGAGATTCAACTTCTCTGTCTCCTTGTGTGCCCGCTGGAAAGGAAAAAGCCAGGCATTTGTAGTCCTCCTGCCATAGATGACCAGAACGACCTAACCCAGGACAAACAGCGACAGATTTAGGGATTCAAGCCAGCTTTTCTGACTCCCAGGCACCTGCTCTCTCCTTTTGAGTGTTAGACTCCGCCCTCAGTCACTCGTCACTTTTCCCAGAAGGACAAATGTGCAGCTTCTATGTCTTGGATTTTAAATAAAAGCCGAGGAACTTGGTGAAATGAGGTGGTCTTTGCCTTCCGCATCACTCTCTGCTCCTCCAGGCAAGAGGCCACATTTTTCTTGCCACTGGGGTTAAGTGAAAACAAAACAAAACAAAACAAAACAAACAAAAAAGAGACCCCATTCACAGTAAAGATAAACAGCAGGCCAGCGGCTCTTCCCTGATGTGGAATCATGAGCCCTCTTTATTTGATTTTGCCACATACCCCCCGCTCCACTCCCATAATCTGAAAGGTGTCCCTTTACTTTTTACCACTTCATTAGTAGCATTGTTGTGTCCCTTGAGTCAACCAGAAATACCAACCCTGGAAGGAGACATGAGGAGCAGTCATTTTAGAGAGCGGATGCCACTGCTGAAGAAGAAGGACATCCCGGTTGGCTGCTCTAGAGCCGGCAGGACGGTGCTGAGGTTGTTGACAGCATCATGTGTGCAGAACCCTCCGGGATCTTGCAGATTGGGATTTGACAGGGCAGGCGTGGATGCTGAGGCTATTTCTAACAAGCTCCCACATGATGCTCGGGCTGCAGATCCCCAGGCCACACTTGGAGTAGTGAGAGTTTCCAGTGCGCGAAGTCCCGGCTGCTCGCTCAGTCCCCTCTCCATCTGCCCGCTTGATGAGGACAGGACCCCCATGCCTCCAGTGCACAGTGAGCACTGCTCAATCTGCATCCGGCGGTTTGTGCCCAGATGCTTTCTCACTCAGCATGTAACAGGGTGCCGCGAAAACGTCATTGGCTGGAGGAAAGGTGGGTGAGTGAGAAACGTTTGTGGGTTGAGTAACTTTTTGTCGTTGTTTTTTTCTCTGATGTTCAAAGTGAGAGAAAACTCATTTGGCCCCTGCAGCCCATGTGAGCAACATGAAAGATAAAGGAAAAAAGGGGCTTCTAAAGGATGTGGACCGAGTCTGAGATAAGATTCTTTGCCCCTTGGGTGAATCAAGGTGAAGTTGTTTTACTCTTAGCCCAGCCAGCCCTAGGTAAAGGCTTCATCCCTCTTCTCTTTCCTATCCATATATCAGAGCTTTAAGCTCTGCTTTTACCCAGTGAAGATTAGAATAATGCACGGAGCACAGGAAATGTCTAGATGATGATTCACTGAGCTTTACAAGGGACACAGGTATGCATCAAGAGCTTGGGCCACTGGGTAAAGAGAGATCTGGTTCTTGCTCTAACGTGGTTCATCTTCTGCGTCAGAATCAGACAGATTGTGGGTGTCAGAGATCCGAATCTTCCTCTTGTTCCAGTCACTGGCTCCCTGTGGTCCCTTCTCATTTCAGATGCTCTGTCTGTAACATGAAATGAAAAGAATTCCTCCCAGACCCCTAGCCAAGTTTCACCTTAAGCTCGTTGACTCCCAGAGGAAATCCCTATAGGAGACTGGAAAGAAGATGTTGGGAGCCAGAGGCTGTCTTTGATTGTCATGTGAGGTTTACTGTTTAATAAGAACTCCAAAGATATGCATAATATCAAAGGTTGTCTCTCGCTTCCTTGGGAAACTCAAACCAGCAGTTTAGGCCTTTAGAAAGTAAGTGGTTTGGGTGCAAAATAAAATACCATGGAACATGTCGAACATCCCTTTTAATGGTATCATAGAATATGAGAACTAGAAGAGACCTTAAAGATCATTTAGGCCAACCTCTACGTCTTATAGATAAGAACACTGAGCCTGTGGTCATTCCATAAGTTTGTGGCAAGCCTTGGATTACAACAGATCACCAGGTTCCCTGACTCCTAGTTCAGTGCTTTTCCAACACCCAGAATCATAATCTTCAGGAAGGAGCATGCTTTTCACCTATCTGTTGAAGGTTATCTCTTACAAAGAGGTGGAGCTATGTCTAAACTATCTGGGTGCTGGGAGGTGTTTGTGTGATGTTGTGGTTTAGTTCAGATTATTATCTTTGAAGAAGTCAGAGGGCCCAGGCCCTCCATTTGGGGTTATCTATGTAATAATAACTATGATATCTGATCCTTGTATATGTGCTGCTGCTTTGCATATATTACCTTCAATGCTCATTATGGCTCTGAAAGGTGGATATTGTCATCCCCGCTTTACAAAGCAAGAGATTGAGGTTCAGAGAGATTAAGTAAGTTGCCTAAACCACACAGCTCAAGGTGGTGGGACAGGAGTCACGTGAAAGTCTACCATTGCTGCCCTCATGTCAGCCTTCTAAAAAATCTCACTTTTACTTTCAGGAAATTCTTTCAAATAGCAAACATAAATGCACACAAAGAAGCAAGGAGGAAGAAGACAAAACTGTGTAGAAAAGGTTTGTGGAGGCAATTTGTTCTAAGGTGATTTATTATTTGAGAGGAAGGCTATTGTATTGGTTAAATCTGGGCTTTATAAAGTCTGGATTCATGTTAAAATGTTAAAAATTACATCTAAAATGACAGAGTAAAGTGAATAACTTACAAGCTATTGGAAAAAAAGAATAAAATAGAATTAAAACTTACTTAAATCAAAGGAAGGGGAAAATGCATAGAAAGAGAAGGTAAAAAGTAAAGAACAAAATAAGACAGTGGAAATTCATCAAACTATATCAGTAATAATTACCAATGTAAATAGACTAACTCTGCAGTTAAAGAATGTTGGACTGCATATATTTTTAAAAATATGCAGTTATATGCTGTTCATAAGAGACATGCTTAAAGGATAAAGGCTCCAAAAGTTTGAAACTAAAAGAATGGACAGTTGATTCCAAGGAGTTATATTAACATCAGACTTCAAGGCAAAAGCATTAAATAGAAATACAGAAGTCAGTACATATTGCTAAAGGTTCAATTCACCAGGGAAACATAAAAATGCTGTATGTGTATGCACTCAAAAGCATTACTTCAAAATATACGAAACAAGAACCAGGAAAACATAACACTTACATACTTCTATGCACCCAATAACATAACTTCAAAATACACAAAGCAAGTATTGACAAAACAAGGATAAATTTAGAAATCTACTATCATAATAAGAAATTTTAACAGTGTGGTTTATGATGGATAGGTCAAATAGACAGAAAATTAGTAAGAATAATCAAATGTCATAACCACAATTAACAAATTTGATTCCAACAATAGCAGAGCCCACTCTTTTTTCAAGCACACATGGGACATTTACAAGACAGGAGAGGAGCTGAAGGCAAATTAGGGGCATAAGAGTGGGTATCTATGGGGTAGGAAAATGGAAGTCTAGATAAGGAATAAACAGAAGGAAATATTGAAGGGAAAGCTCTGGGTGTCAGTATCTTCCTCCTGTTTCACTCACTGGCTCACTGTGGTCCCTTCTCATTTCAGATGCTCTGTCTGTAACATGAAATGAAAAGAATTCCTCCCAAACCCCTAGCCAAATTTCACAATACCTTAAGCTCATTGACTCCCAGAGGAAATCCCTGTGGGAGACTGGAAAGAGTTTGTTGGAACCAGAGGTTACGTGAAGTTGACTCTTATGAGAATCTGAGCTTCTTTAGATTTGGATTTACCAGCCTGAAAAGTGTAATACCATCTTTTGGTACCGAATTGTTTTGTTTTGTTTTGTTTTGTTTTTTGAGACAGGGTCTCTCTTTGTCAACCAGGATGGAGTACAGTGGCCCAGTCACAGCTAACTGCAGCGTTGACTTCCTGGTCTCAAGCTATCCTCCTGCCTCACTGCCTCAGCCGCCTGAGTAGCTGAAACTATAAGCGTGCATCACTGTGCCCAGCTAATTTTTGTATTTTTTTATAGAGATAGGGTCTTGCAGTGTTGCCCAGGCTGGTCTCAAAGTCTTGGGCTCAACTGATCCACCTGCCTCGGCCTTCCAGAGTGTTGGGATTACAGGCATGAGCCACCACCCCCAGCCAAGTTTTTAATTTTTATTTTGCCAAAGATTTTTTTATAACATTCCTTTGAATGGTATTATAATCTCATTCAGTGATCAAGACATGTAGGCTGAGAATCTTAGTCACTTGTTGAAAGTTACACAGCTAGGCTGGGCATGGTGGTGCACGCCTATAATCCCAGCACTGTGGGAGGATGAGGTGGGCAAATCAACTTGAGCCTAGGAGTTTGAGACCAGCCTGGGCAACATAAAGAGACCCTGTCTCTACAAAAAGTACAAAATTTAGCTGGGCATAGTGGTGTGCGCCTGTGGTCCCAGCTACTCGGGAGCGTGAGGTGGGAGGATCGCTTGAGCCCAGGAGGGAGAGACTGCAATGAGATTGCTTCAGTATCAGAGATGGAAAGATGAGGTGCTACCTCTACAGACTGCAGACAAAATCTACAGTCCTCTACCTCTGCTGCCACCTAACCCCTGGAGATACTGAGAATTTGGTCAGGTGGCTTATTCACTTGATGGCTCTTTCTCATTTACTCTCAACTTTCTCCTTGGCTTTTGCACTCCCTCAACTTTCCTTTTTCACATATCAAAATTACCCCATTTGCACTCATCATTTGCTCTTTATTCTTTCTTTCTATTTTTTTTTTTTTTTTTGAGACAGAGGTTAGCTCTGTCACTCAGACTGGAATGCAGTGGCATGATGTCGGCTCACTGCAACCTCCACCCCCCAGGTTCAAGCAATTCTCCTGCCTCAGCCTCCCGAGTAGCTGAGATTACAGGCACCCACCACCACACCCAGCTAATTTTTGTATTTTTAGCAGAGATGGGGTTTCACCTTATTAGCCAGGCTGGTCTTAAACTCCTGACCTCAGATGATGTGCCCGTCTCGGCCTCCCGAAGTGCTGGGATTACAGGTGTGAGCCACCGCACCCGGCCCATTTGCTCTTTTTTCTGTGGTTGTCTCTCTAAGGTGAATTCCCCCACTATGCACTGTGCCCCCACCCAGTTACCCTCTCTCTGAGGATCTCACCAGGTCCCCTCCGCAGCTGATGAGCATCCCAGGTACTTAAAGGTCCTCCCAGCAATCAGTCCTCTTTTCCTCACAAGTCAATACCTCCTGAGAGTCGTGTGCCTCACTGTTTCTACTTCCTCTCGACCTTCTGGTGCGTCTTCTGCTTCCACTGGAACTGTTTTTACAAAGTGCACCAAGAAGCTCCCAGTGGCCAAGCCCAGTGGTGTTCATTCTCCTCAAAATTTGCTTTGCACTTGGTTCCTTTGACTTTTCCTGCTCAAAATTTCATTTTTGGTATCATAAGAATCACAATCTCCTGATTCCTCATCTCTTTGGCTTTCTTTCTCTGAATGCTCGTTTAATTTGCATCTTTGGTCATTTAACCTACATCTTAAAAATGCCTGACTGGGCACAGCGGCTCATACCTGTAATCACAGCACTTCAGGAGGCTGAGGCGGGTGGATCACCTGAGGTCAGGAGTTCAAGACCAGCTTGGCCAACATGGTGAAACCCCATCTCTCCTAAAAATACAAAACATTAGTTGGGTGTGGTGGTGGGTGCCTATAATCCCAGCTACTTGGGAGGCTGAGGCAGGAGAATGGCTTGAACCCTGGAGGCAGAAGTTGCAGTGAGCCGAGATCGCACCACTGCACTCCAGCCTGGGCAAAAACATTACAGACGCCTGCCACCAAGCCCGGGTAATTTTTGTGTTTTTAGTAGAGATGGAGTTTCACTGTGTTGGCCAGGATGGTCTCGATCTCTTGACCTCACGATCCACCCGCCTTGGCCTTCCAAAGTGCTGGGATTACAGGCATGAGCCACCAAACCTAGCCAACTTTCTAAGCTGAAAAACAATACTTAAAATGTTAATTGATTAAGCTTGATTGTGTCAGAATGAGGAAATAGAGTTTCTTTTGAATTCATATTCTAAGAACTATTTATGAGAACACGGTTCTCATAAAAAAAACCGAACTGTATTCGGTTGTTTCCTGTCACCTATATTCACATTAATAGATTATAACGGATTTCAATCTACTGAAGCATGGTCGGTTCTCCAGTTGCTGTCAACCAAATCGCCATGGTTGAATTTGAATACTTCCAGTGATTTTTGGTTGTTGTTGGCTTCCCACATCACCTATTATTTATTTAAACTATCCTATATACAAATACACTTCTATATACAATTAAAAATTTTTTCTTAGCCATCATTAAATCACACCTAAATTTGTGATATATGGTATTGTCTTAGTTGTTCACTTTGCCTTTTGTCTCTCTTTTCCTAAATCTACCTTTTCTTCCCCAAAGACACTCAAAGACTTAGTGGCATCTTTGGGTTTTTCTCACTCCAATTGACTTTAAAAGAACTCTCATTATTAGCGATCTGATAAAACTGGTAACATAGATAAGGCATACAACTGTTAGAAAAAAGAAGACAAAAATAATCATTCTATGTGAGGAATTTAATTAAGTACTTAGAAAACCCAAGACAGTTAAAGTATTAGAACTATTAAGAGCTTGATAACATGGCCAGATAGAAAATTCATTTATAAAATTCAACATGTTTTATATATCAGCAATAACCAATCCAAAAATATAATGGAAAATGATTTTTTTTTTTTTTTTTTT
>NW_012117733.1:1401882-1448980 GCF_000951035.1 Colobus angolensis palliatus | reverse complement strand
CCACTGCACTCCAGTTTGGGCGACAGAGCGAGACTCCGTCTCAAAAAAAAAAAAAAGAAAAGAAAAAAAAATTCTGATCAGTCAGAATTTATCCCAGCAATAGTGAATGGTTTAACGTTGGAAAATCTCTCAATGTACTTTTATGGTATAAAGGGAGAAAACCTACACGATCATTTTAATAGAAGAAGAAGAGCATCTAATGATGATGAAAAGAATATCCATTATCGATTAAAAGAAAAAAAACTTTTAAGATAGTAGAAATAGAAGGAAACTTCTTTAGCCAATAGATGGTAGACACTGAAATCTTACAGACAATGACATGTACCTGATACCTTAAAAGCTTTCTATTTAATGGTGGAAACATATACAATTCCTGCTTTTATTCTATACTGTATTGAACACCCCAGCTAATGCAATGGAACAAGCAAAAGAAAACAGAGGAATAAGAAGTGGATAAGAAAAAAAAATTGTCATTTATAAATAATAATATCTACCTAGAAAATCCAAGAATCTATAATTATCCAAAGACTTAGTATCCATAATACATAAGGAAGACTTACAAATCGATAAGTAAAAAGCCAACAACCCAATAAAAATAGGGACAAAGGATATGAACAAGGAGGCCACAGAGATGACAAAAAAACATATGAAAGCATGCCCAATATCACCAGGTATCACTGAAACTTAAGATAGTAATGAGACTTTATTTTATATTATCAGATTGGCAAAAAAATGTTAAAATTTCCCAGTGGTAAGTGATGATGAGGAATATGTGAGGAATTCAGGAAATTTTATAAATTGCTGATGAGGATTATAAATTAGCATAGCAATTTCAAGGAGAAAATTTTAAATATAGCAGTAAAATTGAAGCTGTCCATATTCTAGGATCAGTGATTTCACTTCTAGGTATATTCCTAGAGAAATTCTTGCATATGTGCACACATTCAAGGCTGTTTATCAGAGCATTGCTTGTAATAGGGGAAAAGCAGACACAATCTAACTGTCCATCAAAAGAAGGTTAGATTAATAAACTCAGCATTAGCAATAACTGTATTATTATACAGTGTAATAATGTACAGTTGTTAAAAAGAATAAACATCAAGAATGAATCTCAAAAACAGTGTTGAGTGAAAAAAGCAAAGTTGCAAAAAGAAACAGTATATTAGGCATTTATGTATAAAATAAAAAACAAACCAGTAGTGTATATTGCATCAGGAGATACAACCCAGGTTCAAGAGAGCAATTACTGGAGGGGAAGAATGGGATTGGGTTGGACAGAGAGGGAGCTCCACTATATCCATAGCATGTATTTATTTGTTTGTGTTTGTGTTTGTTTTGTTTTTCGAGATAGAGTCTTTCTCTGTCACCCAGGCTGAAGTGCAATGGCGAGATCTGGGCTCACTGCAACCTCTGCCTCCCAGGTTCAAGTGATTCTCCTGCCTCAGCCCCCTGAGAAACTGGGATTACAGGTGTCTGCACCATGTCAGGCTAATTTTTTGTATTTTTGATAGAGATGGGGTTTCACTATGTTGACCAGGCTGGTCTTGAACTCCTGACATCAGGTGATCTACCTGCCTCAGCCTCCCAAAGTGTTGGGATTACAGGCATGAGCCATCATGCATGACAAGAGCATGTATTTAAAATAAACAAAAAGGACATGAAATAACCAAAGTAAACTGTAAACATTTACTGAATCCTGATGGTAGGCACATGATGGTTATATTAATCTTCATGTTTTTCTGTATTGTTTGAAATTTTAATAATTTTTAAATATTTATAGAAGAAATAGGTTCTTCTTGCCAACCTCCCAAATGTTGATTCTTTACCAAAGCTGCTTCCAAAGGAAGTGATTAGTTCAGGGTCTTTTCCTTTTGTCTGTAGATGTGGAAATTTATCAGAGAAAGAAACCCCCATCTCCCCCACCTCAGTGGCAAGTCCACAGCCGGAAAGTCTAACTCCCAATTTTATTTATTAAGTCAATCATCCAAATCACCTCTCAGTCCTCAGCAGCTGAATTCAATACAATGATTAAGCCTAGAGCGTCTTCCTAGAGAAGGTGGTAGTGATGCAGGACAAGCGAGCCCCAGGGTGGGGCTTAGCCCGCAAGGGTCCTTGGCTTTGCCCAAGAAGGAATTCAGGGGCAAGCCAGTGGTAGAATGAAAGAAAATAGCTTTATTGAAGTGGCGATGTTATAGTTCCTGCTGTGCTACAGCTCCGTGACTGCTTCTGCAGAGCAGGGCAACCACATAGGCAGAGTGGTAGGTCAGGGCAGTTCTGCATTCATATTTATATCTGCTTTTAATTACATGCAGTTTAAGGGGCAGTTTGTGCAGAAATTTCTAGGGAAGGGGTAGTAACTTTTGGGTCATCCGGTCAGTGCTATGGAAAGCAGCAGGAATGCCTGGGTGTTGCCATGGCAATGGTAAACTGACATGGCACACTCATGGGTGTTCTTATGGAAAGCTGCTTCTGCCCCATGGCAATGGTAAACTGACATGGCACACTCATGGGTGTTCTTATGGAAAGCTTCTTCTGCCCCATGGCAATGGTAAACTGACATGGCACACTCATGGGTGTTCTTATGGAAAGCTGCTTCTGCCCCAATCCTGTTTTTGCTAGTCCTCAGTTTGGTCTGGTGTCTGAGCCCTGCCTCCGGAGTTGAGTCCCACCTTCTACCTTAGTAGGAGGATTTTTAAATGGCATAATTACAGAGATATAAAATTTATGTATGCATGTGACCAGAGGAAAAATAAGAGAGTCCAAAATATAAGTGGTGGTATTGGGACTTCACCTACCACTCCCTCTCCACCCATTCTTTTGGCTGGATCAGCACCCAAGAGCAGAGCACAAACCTTGGACCATGGTAGGTTCTGAATGGGTACTTGAGTGTGTTTGCATTAGCATTGGTGCTGTTACCCATTGATTGGTTCACTCAAACAAACATTCCCCTTCCTTGTTTCATTCAGCAAGCACAAATGTTGAAGGAAATGTGGGAGAAGTAAAGTGCCTGTTTCAGGGCTTGGGGGATTTAAGGAAGTTGCTGTCATCAAAGAAAAGTTGCCTAATTCCCTGGGGAAAGGAGAAGAAGGCCGTGTGCTTCAAGGAGGAGACCTTTGCTTCAAGGAGATCTCCAGGCACTTGGGCACATCTCTGTAGTAATTAGCACAGAAGCACTGTAGTTATTTGTTATCTGACCCACAGTTTCGGAGGCCTGGTTGACTGGGTCAAATAGTCCATTTCCACAACCCTAAAATGAGTAACTCACAGGGTAAGACCCTTTTGGAGAACGACTGCGCCTTACTCAACACTTGTTAAACAACAACAACACAACGATTGGGTGGTGGGGTGGAGCGATCTAGTTATTTTCTCTTTACTTAGAAGGGCAAAAAGAAGCAGGGAACCAAAAATACCCCTACAAGCAGCTGCCGCTAAACCATCACATTTTGGGACCTCAAATGCTTCCGCAAATGAAACGTTGGGCGCTGGTTATTTTCTAATCCTGGGAGTCTTCTCGGTCGACAACAGGTTTCCGGGCATGAAAGAGTTAACCACAAGCTCACCACAGAATGTCAACCTGATTAAAATAAAAGTTATCAGATTTAAAAGGGGGAAGTAGAAACAGACTCTTTTTCTTTCTCTGAAATCTAAAAACAGTTTTTCCTCAAATCTTTAAAACCAATTTCTTGGGATGGAGTCATATTTTTAGTAGAAATATGCTAAATCGGTGACTCCCACCCACAGTCTTTTCTGCAAGGAGAGAGACTCTTCTGAGAAACTGGAGCGAGGAGCTGAGGAAATTTTCAACTCAACGGAATTTCCCCTGAGATTGTAAAGAAAGACAGAATAAGTAAGTATAACTTACTTACAGGTAGAAACTTAAGGAGGAAACAGAAACGAAGGAAAAAGAAGAAGTCATCAAAAATGATGGCAACCTCTGAAGTCATAATGCTAAGTGTTTCTCCTGGGAACCGCAGCCCAGTTGGTGTCAGGTGAAGGCCAGTCCTGTTGACACAAATCCTAATTGTGTCAGGCAGGCCAAGCCCACATGTCCAGAACCCAGAGTTCTGGTCAGGGATTCCCAGCAGCCAGGCTCACTCTGCCCTGCTCCTCACTCATCTCCCAGGGGGCCTGTTGTACCCCTTTTCCTTCCTGCTCTCAAGAATTCACACTCAGTTTTACACAAGACACACATTGCGTATACTGTGTGTTGTTGACAGGGATCATGCCTTTTCACAGGGAATGACAATCCAAATGTGGAAACACATTTGGGAGAAAACACATTTGAGAGAAAATCATGGGAAGTGGGGAGCACTGATTGAGGTTCTGGGGTCTTGGGGCCTTCAGATACTAACACGATCTGCTAATCTACTGTGATTTTGCTTAAGAAGGATTCAGTAGAGGCAAATAGCATCATGAAAGTATCAAATCCGTGTGTTCACAGATGCTACCCCAGACATTGGGGAAGACAATGACATTTCAGGCACTGTGGGATTGGTGGGGTGGACAGCATAGAACAGAGAGGTTAAAGTTGTAAGTTACATGGTACCAAAAGCCCATGCCTGTGCTCCAGGGACTGGCCTCAGACACATAAATGCAACCTCAAGGCTTTTGCTGAGTTCAGTCTTTGTATTCAGCTGTGGGTGGGTCAAAATGCCTGTCTGCTGACCCGGCCCTCTCCTGCAGCCATGCTTAGAGCACAGGCTTGCATTTCTTCAGAGTTCCTTTAAAGTATTGGTGCTCAACTATTCCTGCCTTAACACAAATTCTTAGTCAACACACAACATTTGATCTCTGATAGTTTCAGTAGGTGGGTTCTGTTCTTTTCAACAGATACCTAGGGTTACTGGGGCTGAGCTCAGATGCTCCTGCAATGGGCATTCACACTGGGCTTCTTGGAGAGCTGAATTCCAAGGTGGCCACGTTTCCTAAGGACATGGGAACTTAAGATGCAGGCGGGGATCCTATGTCCTATTGGAAGGTTCAAAGGCTTCCTCATCACAGTGCTGAGATCCTGCTTTTTACTCGGGTGTAGGACAAGTAGTTATTAAGCCACAGAATGTTAGGACTGAAAGGGACAAAGACCTTCTCCATCTCTCTGCATGCTTGCATGGAGAACATGTATGCATTGTCCAAGGACTCTCAAATCCCTGCATGTCCTGTGCATGCCCTAGCCCTGAGGAGGGGCTGAACCCTTGCCGATGTGCAGAAGGGGTTAATCAGACTACGTGGACACAGCTAGCCCAAGGAACAATCGCCGTGCCAACAGCATTCCATCCCGACCTCATACCACGTGCACAGCACCTGATGCTGGTGGTGTCAGGAGCGTGGCCTGTTCCACACTCAGAAGGCAGGATGAACAAGAGGAAAACACTAGGATGGCAAAGGCTGGTTGTCACCCGGGGGCCTCAGAAGCCACAGCACCAGAGGAAGGCTCAGGAGTCAGCCCGCTCCAAAGCTCTTACTGCCCGTAGCATGCACCCTGCATCCTGCACCCTGTGCCTCCGGGCCACCAAGAACGGCAATCACGTCAGCTGAGATGCAACACACTGCATGCCGAGCACACAGCAGAGCTCACACACAGAAATGTTCTTGGCTTCCCTGACACCAATGAAGGAGCTTATTATGAATATGAAGGATAATTAACATACCTATTATTTTACTAGACATCACAATTCAAATATAATAAAGTATATAAATATAAATATATCATAAATGAAATATATAAAATACCATCTTATGAAATTATCTTATATGATAATAAAATTATAACTATACAGATATATAATAAACAATTAAGATATGTTATATAAAATACTATAGTGTACTCAATATAATTAGTATATTACATGATAAAAGATATATAATAAATAAAAGACATCATACACTAATAGAGTATAATAGTCAATATAATCAAAATTAATACTTATGCAATAATTAATTATGAGATAATGTGTTCTTCTCATCTCCATTCTATAGAGGCAGGAACTAAGGCACAGAGAGGCACAGGGACTTGCCCAGAGCCACACAGCCCCTCAGTGGTGGAGCTAGGACTCGGACCCAGGCAGCCTGACAAGCGTGTGCTCTTACGCACGAGTGTCCACCTGTCCTCCAGCCTGCCCTCCCTCATGTGCTGGCTGCATCCTGCTCCTGTGGCCCTGACCCTCAACGGCTCTTGTCATGTGTCTGTCTTGCATCACAGGAAGGCTGTCATGGGAATCCTGGGATGGATGGTGATGAGTAAGCAAGAAGAGGGGTTGCTGGTGTTAAGAGATTTTAGAAGTTGGAATTGCCAAAAATTGAGGCTGGATTAGGTGCATGGAGGACAGACAGGAAGAAACAAGAATTTTGCCCAGATTTCCTGGGCAATGGGGAGGATGGGGTGCCATTCATTGAAATAGCAAGGAGAGGAGAAAGAGTAGGTTCCGGGGAGGAAGGACAGTTCTGGATGTGTAGACTGAGCAGCTTGTGAGGCATCCACATGGAAAGGTCCAAGGGAAGGGCCTTTGGCCATGCAGTCTACAAGTCCAGCAAGTCACATTTAGTGAGCAGCTACTGTGCTCTGGTCACTCTAGGCAGGCTAGCTTATGTAGCCTTCCAGCACCCAGCAGGGTCTGTGTTACTCCCATTTCATACGAACAGAAGCTGAGGCCCACCGAGGTTAAAAACCTGCCCTCGCCGGGCGCGGTGGCTCAAGCCTGTAATCCCAGCACTTTGGGAGGCCGAGACGGGCGGATCACGAGGTCAGGAGATCAAGACCATCCTGGCTAACACGGTGAAACCCCGTCTCTACTAAAAACTACAAAAAACTAGCCGGGCGAGGTAGCGGCGCCTATAGTCCCAGCTACCCGGGAGGCTGAGGCAGAAGAATGGCGCGAACCCGGGAGGCGGAGCTTGCGGTGAGCTGAGATCCGGCCACTGCACTCTAGCCCGGGCGACAGAGCGAGACTCCGCCTCAAAAAAAAAAAAAAAAAAAACCTGCCCTCATGGACTTTTATGGAGGTTACTCAATGCCCTACGGGCTTGCCTTTCTGCTTCCTTTCATTCTTTACATAGACCCAGTGCTTTCTCTTCTTCCTTCATTCTTCACATAAACCCAGTGCTGTCTCTCCAAAGTACAACGCCCTGACTGAGACCCCTCTGGAATGTTCTGTTCCTTCCAGGACACAGTGTAACCCCAGTGACATGGTGAGGCCGCAAGACACAGCTCATGCCCAGCTTCAAAATCTCTGCTTCCACCATGTGTCTGAGCTCTCCCGCCTTGCGGGACTCTGTGTGGCTCTTGGAGCTCACCACGTGTTTTGTCTTGGGCTTTGGTCATTGTATTATTCAGGGTTCCCCAGAGAGACAGAACCAATAGGATATATGCAGAAAAATAAGAGACTATTTCTACGGGAATTGGCTCACTCAATTATGGAGGCTGTGAAGTCCCACGAGATGCCAGCTGCAGCTGGATAACTGGGAAAGCTGGTGGTGTGGCTCAGTCTAAGACTGAAGGCCTGAGGACCAGAGGGGTCCTGCTGTAAGTCCCAGAGTCCAAAAGCTGGAGAACCAGGAGTGCCAGTGTCCAAGAGCAGAAGACACATGTCCCAACTTGAACAGAGACAATGCAACCTTTCTCTGCTTTCTTGTTCTATTCTGGTCCTTTATGGTTGGATGATCCCTACCACACTGGTGAGGGTGATTTTTCTTTACTCAGTCTACCAACAAGAAATTTACCCAGTCTATTCAATTCAAACGCTAGTGTCTCCTGGAAATACCCTCACAGACACACCCAGGGAGAATGTTTAGCCAGCTCTCTGGGCATCCTTAGCCCAGGCAAGTTGACACATTAAAATTAACCATCATGCTCATGCCACACTTCCTAATGCATTTCCGCCTTCTCGACTCCTGCTTTCTCTGAAGATCTCCCCTTGGCTGCCATCTTTCTCTAGAAAGCCTCCGGGACCCTTCCCCTGTCTGTGCTTCGTGGCATTTCTCTGCAGTCCCAGACTTTGCTCCCTTTTCTTTATGCGGCACTCACCCTACTGTATCCATCTCACTCCTACCACCTTGCTAGTGCCTGCACAGAATGGAGGTTTTCATAAAGGAAAGTAGAAATTCGCAAGTTCAAGCTAGGATTTGAATTCAAGGCCTGTCAACTTTTCAAATTCATAAGACTTTTCCATTCTCTCAAGATGCTTTTCCGGTTGGGAAAAATTCTAGTAGGCAGACAAGACAGGGAAGATTATTCCAGAAAGGGAAGAGGGTGTTCCCGGGAGTCCAGCTTTGAAATCACAAATGAGGTGGTTCCCTCTGAAAGACAGGAGGAGACCTACTGGCCAAGATGTGCTATGTGCTGAGGGAACAGTCTTGGTGGGAGAGCGTGTTGTGTGCCAGGCAGAGGAGGTGGCAAAGTGCCCCTGAGGCAATGGGAATGACTGGAGCTCTTGCAGCGGAAAGGGCATCATGACAGGTGCTTTCAGGGGAGATCAACTCGGGGATGAATAACAGGGTGGCTGAAAACCAGAGCTTCAGGGCCTGCCTGGGAAGCCCAGGAGATTAACAGTGCCTGCTGACAGCTTGCTTCCTATGTCAGGCCTGAATGCATGGGTTCTGCTCAGATCTACTGGCTCTTTGCTTTCTTGGGTGAGTGAATTACTGCCTCGTGGTCTCAGTTTTCTCATCTGTAAAACGGAAATAGTAGCAGGGCATGGTGGCTCAAGCCTGTAATCCCTGCACTTTGGGAGGCTGAGACTGGTGGATCACTTGAGGTCAGGAGTTTGAGACCAGCCTGGCCAACATGGTGAAACCCTGTCTCTACTAAAAATACAAACATTAGTCAGGCATGGTGGCGGGCACCTGTAATCCCAGCTACTTGGGAGGCTGAGGCATGAGGATCTCTTGAACCCAGGAGGCAGAAGTTGCAGTGAGCCGAGATCATGCCACTGCACTCCAGCCCTGGCAACAGAGTGAGACTCTGTCTCAAAAAATCGGGGTAAGGGGGAACGGGGCTAACAGTCCCCATCTCCTAGGGCAGTTGTGAGGAATCTGTGAGATCAGAGAAGCAGAGCACACAGCAAGGCCTGTCTGGCCTGGGAGTGCTCAGAGCTGGGATCCCAGTGCAGGACGAGGAGGAGGAGGACCAGTGCCCTGGCTACAGATCCTCTCGCACTGGATTGAAAATGAGGCCAGAGAAGCAGAGCTTGAGAGACGCTGGGAGAGGGAAAGTGAAACTGAAGGTCCGGTGGGTGAAAGGTAGTGAAAGCCCGAAGTGCAGTAAACCAGGGATCAACATCTTCAGCTGAAAGGCTCACCGTGTGGTCTCAGCGCCACCTGGGCATCAGCGACATGTCTGGAGAAACGGCCCTTTTATTCTGAAACCCCCCTCCAACTTTTTTTTTTGTAATTGTTTGTTTTGCTTTCCATTTAAAATAAGGAGTTTTCTCCTTTACAGAAGTTCTTTTTGTTCTAAATCAGGCTTTAAACAGAGGTGCCACCACAAGGACCGGAAGCAGAGACCACACCGGTGCTCAGCTGGGTTGCAGGCTCTGCCTGGTTTCATCGTCGGGGAAGCCACCAGGCCTGCCCCCAGCCAGCAAGATGTCACGCATGCAGCTGGGTGTCATCCCCAAAACTCCCGGGAAACTCTCAGGGCGCCGGGGCAGGAAGAGGCTGACGTCAACTTAAATGCCGGGGACTTCAAACGAAACTTTTAGAAATGATTCCTTTGCCCTTTACTTGGTAACATAATAAACTGATCGTTCTCTGAAAAGATGGGCCAATTTGCTTCAAGTGGCTCATTTCATGAGGAGAAAACACACACACATACATATTTCTTTTCTTTTTCTTTTTTTTTTTTTTTTTGAGACGGAGTTTCACTCTGTCACCCAGGCTGGAGTGCAGTGGCTCCATCTCTGCTCACTGCAACCTCCGCCTCCAGGTTCAAAGGATGCTCCTGCCTCAGCCTCCCAAGTAGCTGGGATTACAGGCATGCAGCACTATACCCGGCTAACTTTTGTATTTTTAGTAGAGACAGGGTTTCACCATGTTGGCCAGGCTAGTCTTGAACTCCTGACCTCAGGTGATCCACCAGCCTCAGCCTCCCAAAGTGCTGGGATTACAGACGTGAGCCATCATGCCCAGCTATATATATATATATAATTTTTTAAAGAAACATTGCTGCTTTGCTACAAAGTATATAATAATGTAAACAGGACTAATATGATTCCTTTCTTCCTCCCTTCCTTAGAGGGGTCACAGACTTTTAAGATTGGGGAACAGTTCACATGCATGTGCGTGGGGCAGTTGGTCAGAGCTGTCTATGAGAAAGGCGCTTCTAGAATACTTGGGCAATGTGGAGTGGCAAACAGGTTGTTATTAAAGGAATTGAAATGCTCTCACTTGAAATGTTCCCATTTTCTCTGTAAAGGAATTTCTTGAGCAAAGGAAAACGCCACATCCTCTGTCTACCTGAAGTTCAAAATTAGTGGTGTTTGGTTTTAATAATTTTAGTAGTTGATGACAAAACAGTGCTCTCTGCTGTCCTCTCTGTCACATCTAACATGACGTGAATGAGGCAGTCCCTGATGTGAGCTGTGCTGGGTTTTGCAGCAGTAATGAACATCGATCTGCGTGTTCCATCGGCTCCTTTGAACTTGTATCTCAGCACTTAGCCTGGGTCATAATTGTCTGTGCAGAAGTCAAGGATGGGCTCTTATTCATCTCCGTGTCTCAAACCTGTGCCTGACACATAGCAGTTCCTCAGTGAACATTTGCTGAATTAATGAATGAACAAAGGAATGAGCAAACCAGTAGCCAGCAATCCTGCCACACAAGAGGTTGTTTCCGATCGCCCTGATTCTCCCTCTTCCTCCTGTACCCGCCACCCATCGGGTGCTCCCACTGCTGTAGCAACAACTTCTCTCTGAAAACCTTCCCAAGGGAGAAAACGCGCCCCCCTCACGCCTCAGAGGCACACACCTATCCTTGCCTTTGGCTCCACCTCCCGGGTTTATGCCATTCTCCCGCCTCAGCCTCCTGAGTAGCTGGGACTACAGGCGCCCGCCACCTCGCCCGGCTAGTTTTTTGTATTTTTTAGTAGAGACGGGGTTTCACCGTATTAGCCAGGATGGTCTCGATCTCCTGACCTTGTGATCCGCCCGTCTCGGCCTCCCAAAGTGCTGGGATTACAGGCTAGAGCCACCGTGCCCGGCCTGTTTTTTTATTGCTGAGAGTACAGAAAGCAGAAGCTTCTGAAGGAGGTATCTATTTTGGTCCCAAACAGAAAAGAGTGGGTGATTCTGTGGGCAGAGGTGGCAATTCCTGAATGTGGTGTGGTGACTCACGCCCGGAGGTGCTCAGAATTTCCTCTGTTTTGTGGCTGCTGGGGCAGGTGCGACAGTGCCGCTTTCTCCAAAGATGCCCCAAGCTGCTCTGGGGGTAGAAGGAGGGCTGCAGGGAACATCAGAACCCAGAGAACCCAGACCCCAAGGACCAGATGGGCCTTAAGCCATCCTGCAGGAGGCCGGCTGCTCCAGCAGGTTGAGGAGTGCCACACAGCTCTGTGGGTACCGCCTCACTGAATGTACCTGGGGCTGAAGGAGCAGTGGGCATTATTCATAGCGTATTACTTCAGCTTTGTAAAAACCAAAAATAACTTCCCTGCTCACATGGCACCTTCGTCTTTGACCTTTAGCAGCAGTTTAGGCAGGAGGAAAAAAGGCAGGTTCTGGAATGAGACCGCCTGGTTCCAATCCTAGCCCATTCCTTGTTGGGCTACATTGGGCAACCCATTTAACCACTGTGAGCCTCAGTTCGCCAGGCATAAAATAAAACGGAGATAATCATATGACCTACTTTATTTTGGGAATTAACTGAAGTAATACTGTGTCTGAACGTAATACCTGAAGGATAACATTTAGGCAATGGGTATTCACTGTCATGCTTCTAGCTAGTGTTCAAATGGTTTCTGGAACAAAGCTTGAAGCAAATAAGCCCAAAAAGAAACATAGCTCTCAGTATCAGAGTTGGTGCATGGCCGGCCTGAACTAGCCATCTGTTTCCTGGTCTACAGCTTTGCTCACTTTGTTACCAAAGGAAATCAGGGCCTGTTGGAGACTGTCCTATTTTCCACGCTCTTTAGAATAAAGAAACCAATGGCTTCAATACAACTTCCTTATTTAAAATTAATTATCATTTTGAAAAATAGAGGTGGGGGGGGTCTCACTATGTTGCCCAGGCTGGTCTCGAACTCCTGGGCTCAAGGGATCCTCCCCTCTTGGCCCCTCAAAGTACTGGGATTACAGGAATGAGCCCCTGTGCCCGGCTGCAGCCTCCTTTTCATTCTTTTAAAACACTGCTTTTTCTCCTCCTTTTGGGAAAAAACGGACTCAATTGCTGCTAGTCCAGTTGCATCAGCTTGTTCTTGCACTGCATACAGCGTGGGACGAAAAAGCCTGGGAAACAGGGGGACATGGGCCAGCGAGCTCGTCCGGCCACACCTTCTGCCATGGGGCAGGCCCCTCCGCTGGCACAGGATGTGAATACTCCTGATCCGTATCTTGCCCCTTCCTTCCTCCCGTTCCGCTTCCTCCCAGCACAGTGACCTTCTGGTCAACTCCACCCATAACACCTACACTTTGTTGCCTTGGAGTTTCCCACCACCTGAACCCCTCCTGTAAGCAGGATCTGGGTGGAGGGCTGCAGGCAGAGCTGCTGGTCAAAAACCCCTGGGGAACTGGTTAGGTGTGGGAGTGGGAGAATGGGCTATCAGGACAAAACCCCTGGGACTCCAGCCTTGTGGTGTGCACGTGGCTCAGGCTGGGTCAGGGAAAAAATGTGGAGGTAGGGAAACAAGACCCAGGAACTCTTTGGCTGCCGTCCAGGGTCATGTGGTGCTGGCAATAAGTGATCAGTGACCCACTGCACCAAGGACATCTACTGGGGACCAATGACACCTGTAGACACTGCAGGGTTGAAGTTGAGTGAGAAGTACTCACATGCTGTCTGTCTGACCAAAAGTATTCATTTTTGTCCGAGAATCTGAGACTCCTTTTGCTTGGCACACACACCCAAAACTGCATGTATGTTGAAATATGGCTCACTATGTAGTTGTCCTGGCAAACGCCTCATCTCTCTAATTGGTCAGCTCACTACTGATGGAACATGGTCCATGTATATGACTCCAGCAACATCACTAGAAAATACCATCCTCCAGCCCTCTCCTGATATTCAGAACCACCATTCAGAGCCAGGAGGTCCCAGGGCCACTTTCTCTGAGAATTTTTTTTCTAGTTCTCCAGGTAGCATGTTACTCTCCCTATTCTGATCATTTATGACATTCTTTGCAATATTTGATCTTTCCCAGGTTGGTTTTCCCTTTTTCTGATTTTTTTTTAAGAGACAGAGTCTCACTATGTTGCTCAGGCTGGTTTCAAACTCCTGGGCTCACGTGATCCTCCTGCCTTGGTCTCCCAAAGTGCGGGGATTACAGGCGTGAGCTATCATGCTCAGCCTATTTTCTCGTTTCACTCGCAAGTTCTGTGTGGGTAGAAGCAATGCATATTTCTTCTCTGACATGATAGCCTTGTTACTCAAAATGGGGTTACTCAAAATGCACCAACAATATAGGCCTCCTGTGAAATCTGTTTACACCAGAATCTTAGGCGCTAACCCCTAACCTCCTGAGTCAGAATTTGCTCCATGACAAGATCCCTGAATGATTTCTGAATACATTAAAGGTTGAGAAGTACTGCTTGAGCACACCTGTTCCTAGTGAATCAGACCAACCTGAAAATCATTATTCCATCTCTCTAATTTGGTGAGTTTCAATCCTAAGTGCAATTTGGAAGTATTCAAGGAACTGAAGAGAAGGTATTGTGATGGTCAGTTCTGTTCCCCAGAGAGTCCACTTAATTCATCTTAATTAGTCTCAGACATCACTTTTTAAAGCATCCTGGATTCACACTAACGTACAGCTGGCGTTTTGAACAATTACTTTCCACATATTTCCCAATGGGAACTGTGTTTCTTTTTGACAGAAGCAAAACCCAGAGTCGCCTTGAGATCAGTCAAAAACTGGAGTAATCTCAGAGTGGAAAATACCTAAAATTTCTAGAGATAATTATGTTATTGTTTTCCCCTAAATGAGTGAGTTACTTGAGAACATGGTGGGGGTTCAGCGGGGGTTATCGGCAAACACTGTTGGCTGACTTCAGGATGGGAGCCACTCAGCAGAAGTTTTGTCTCCCGTGTTAAACTGTGAGCATAAGAGGACAAGAGCTGGAACTTTCTTCATCTCTGTAATCCTTACGCATGAATGGATGGATGAAGGAATACCACTGAGAATTTATGTATAGATTGCAGATGTGCAGGGAATATTGAACTGAAATTTAAAAGGGCTGGATTCAAGTTCAGCTTCTATGTGAACTCTTTCAGTGAAGAAGGTCTTATCATTTTTAGAAGTAATCAACTAAATTAAGATTCTCTTTTCCGCTGGGCACAGTGGCTCATGCCTATAATCCCAGCACTTTGGGAGGCCCATACAGGTGGATGACTTGAGGTTCAGAGTTCAAGACCAGCCTATGCAACATAGCAAAAACCCCATCTCTACTAAAATTACAAAAAATGAGCCAGGCATGGTGGTGCACACCTGTAATCCCAGCTACTCAGGAGACAGAGGCAGGAGAATCGCTTGAACCCAGGAGGTGAAGGTTGCAGTGAGCTGAGATTGCACCACTGCACTCTAGCCTGGGCGACAGAGTGAGACTGTCCAAATAAAAAAAGATTTCCCTTTCTCTTCTCTCAGGGAACAGCCTGGGATAGAGAAGAGAGACGGGTTCCAACTCATGTAAAACTTCTCCAATGGGAGACAAGGACATTGTTTGAGGGGAAAATTCCTACACAAGCAAACATACAGCAGAGGATACCGCCCCCACCTGTCCAGGGCAGGAGCACAGTGGATCACCTGCTGCCCTGTGTCCTGGGGCTTCTGTCCCTGGAATCCCACTGATGGAAATGTACCAGTCCCTCGGGGCTCCCTTTCCATGTCACCCTCATGAAGCCTTCTCTGATAGCCCCACGCTCAGTAGATCTTACCACATATGACTTGTGCTACTATGATTATATACATGCCTTTCTCCTCACCAGCTTACGACTCTCTTAAGGATCAGGACTATGTCTTGCTCGTTTTTACATTTCCTATAGTATTGAAAGGGGGCATAAAAGGTATTGGATAGATTTTGAGAATTGAGTGAGTGGAGTTTTTGCCTTGACACCTGCAGCTGCAGCAATTACAAAAGCAATGGGTCATGCTAGCTGCCGGGCAGTACTTCCTCAGAGCTGGAAAGAACCCGCAATGAGACATCAGGCTTTGGTGCATTGACACACTAAAGTCGGTCAACCATGACCCTGCCAGTATGTCTTCATTTGGGAAACTTGTTCATCCCAAAGTTCCCCAGCTTGGAAATGCCTTTTAAGCAGAGCTTATTTTATTTCCTTTCTGGAATTCTTGACATAGAGTGAAGGAACTGGAAGGGAGTTTCAAGATCCCTGGGTGACCTCCTCATTTTACAGAGAAAAATCTGTCAAAAACTCACGCCCTCCCGGTGTCCTCTCCTCAGTGCTTTGGCCCACTTTCTGATTCCTGCAAGGTTTATCTTCCTGCTAATTCTATTCCCTGTGACCTCAAGCAACATGCCTCATTTCCTGAGGGAATTCTCTAGTTATCTGTAAAGTTTCTGCTCATCCTTGGACAAGAAGAGGAGTGGGGAAGGAGCCAGAACAGCCACCACATTGAGGGACTGCCTGCCTTGATGGTGTCCATAGCTAGCAGAGGAATGACTCCAACAAAAAATCACAAAGAGTACTGGGCGTGGTGGCTCATGCTTGTAATCCCAGCACTCTGGGAGGCCGAGGCGGGTAGATCATCTGAGGTCAGGAGTTCGAGACCAGCCTGGCCAACTTGGTCAAACCCCGTCTCTACTAAAAATACAAAAATGAGCCAGGCGTGGTGGTACATGCTTGTAATCCCAGCTACTTGGGGAGGCTGAGGCAGGAGGATCGCTTGAACCCAGGAGGCAGAGGTTGCAGCGAGCCAATATCTCACCACTGCACTCCAGCCTGGGCGACAGAGTGAGACCCTGTCTCGAAAAGAAAAAAAAATAAAAATCACAAAGATGTATTCAGAATACCCAAGCCTTTAGGCAAAAACCAGTCTAGGAATACTTCTCTATCAGGGGAGTGGGGTGGAGGAGTTACAGAGCCCACCAACCATTGTATATTAGCACCTCTCACTGACGCATTCGTGAAACTCCTTCTTTCGGTGCAGAATTGTGAAGTCAATTTTTTTCTTTTTCAATTCTCACATCTAAAATGAAGCATATGCACAGGTGATTTATCAAACTGTCTGTTTAAGGCATGCTGTTTTAAGGAAAGTAGCAACTGTCCCATGAAGCGCTCCCAATGTTTAGGAAAACCCTTCCAGCCTCAAGGCATGTCTTGAAGATGAATGAAGTAACAGTAGCTATAATACTTCTGGATCTCAAGAAGTTGAAAGATTCAATGTGAAGGGTTAAACATTTTGTGTTTGACTGACAAAGGCGAAGATGGGAAATTCCATTGTGGGCAGTTGTCTTTACAAGAAGGGATAATTACACAAACACATGATCTCAATGGGTTTCCGCACTGTTTTTTTAAAGAATTATTTTTGAGTCTAGAGGATAAAGATTTGATCACAGAATTCCTAGAATGAAAGAAAGATGATCAAGGGACATATAAGCTCTCAGAATTTCCACAGTTCTGAGAAAGGTGCCTTCAATAACGTGCCACATTGGTAATACCAGGAGAATTTTCTTTCTGACCACATCCCAGGGCCCAGTAATATAGAGACTAAAAACACTCAAGTTGACTAATACGTCCTCACAAACCCTTGCCATGTTAAATGGTGGCTTTGGAAATTTTCAGAATGAAAATCTGCCCTTATGAATCAGCTAGAAATTGCATCTGTTGACAGTCTGATTTCATTAGAGAACTCTCACCCTGAGGAATAAAAAGTCTGATTTGTTTGAAGACAGGGTTCCTCTTGGAGAAGAAAAGTCTGTGATGAGATGGTTTCTTACCCTGAAGTGATGCCAGAGAATTCCTGTTGATTCCAGAAACTCGACCCATGTCATTGTCTTTGGCCACTGGGTCCTCGTTTGCCTCGTGATTGGACAATTTTAAGAGCCTCATAACCTGTCTGTGTGCACCTGATCTCTCTCCACTCTATGCCAACCTCATCTCCATAAAGCTCTAACCCTGTTTGCAATAAACAGAAACAGAACAATCCAGGGAGACCAGGTTCAAACCCTGGCACTGTCACTGCCTGTGCCAGTCTGAGTTTTGGGTTCTTCTTCATCTAGGGGTTCATGACATCCATACTGCAAAGTGGCTATGAAGATTATAATAAGACACACATCTGGCACATAGAAGTTACTTTATAAATGGTAGCTTTAAATTTTCTTGTAGTTCTTTATTGCCTACTAAGTGAAGTTAAGAAGTTATAACTAGGAGAATTCTCTTTCTGACCACATCCCAGGGCCCAGTAATATAGAGACTAAAAATGCCTAATGCCTTAGATGATTCATTTTACCTCATCCTAACTTTCCAGTTTGAATTTCCCATATCCCCACCCTCCCTGTCCAGGGCAGGAACACAGTGGACCACCTGCTGCTCCCTAAGGCACTCCTGTGTTTTGGCTTATAGGGGCCTCTCTCCCTGGAATCTCATTGATGGAAATTTACTGGTCCCTTGGGGCTCCCTGTACATGTCACCCCCATGAAGCCTTCTCTGATAGCCCCACGCTCCGTAGATCTTACCACACTCTGACTGGTATTGCTGTATTTATATCTATGCTTTTCTCCTCCTCACCTGGTTATAAATTGCTTAAGTGTCAGGGCTATGTCTTGCTCATTTTTGTATTTCCTATAGTGTTGAGAGGCAGATGGTGTATGGATAGATGTTGAGAATGGTGTGAAAGAGTCCTTATGGGACTCTACTTCCCCTCCTCCTGCCAAGACCACTCAGACCCTTGGATAAGTCACCAATGGCTAGAAATAACACGAGTTTACTTGAAATGTGTCTTCCAGAGGCAGAGCATGATTAATTGTCAAGATTTTGCTGTTCTTGACTTGGATTGAGTTAGCAAAGACCCTGTGGACATAGAAATCACATTGAAAACCTTCCTAAAAGTATACACTTTTTATAAGAACGACACAATGGACTCTGAGGACTCAGGGGAAAGGGTGGGAGGTGGGTGAGGGATAAGAGACTATGCATTGGGTACAGCATACGTGCTTTGGTGGTGGGTGCACCAAATCTCACAAATCACCACTAAAAAATGTATTCATGTAACCAAACACCACCTGTCCTCCAAAAACCTATTAAAATAAAAAATATGGGCCAGGCATGGTGGCTCACACCTGTAATCCCAGCACTTTGGGAGGCTGTGGCCGGTGGACCACAAGCTCAGGAGTTTGAGACCAGCCTGACCAACATGGTGAAACCCCATCTCTACTAAAAATACAAAAATTAGCTGGTCATGGTTGCACATGCCTGTAAACCCAGCTACTCAGGAGGCCGAGGCAGGAGAATTGCTTGAGCCCATGAGGCGGAGGTTGCAGTGAGCTGAGATCATGCCACTGCACTCCAGCCTGGGCGACAGAGCGAGATTCCATCTCAAAAAACAAAAATAAAATGAAAAATATATAATAAGTAAATAAAATGTCCTCTTTAAAGACATTCCTACATCTGGGCCAGCACACAGCCCAGCATGACTTGGCCACTTCCCCTAAACAAGCAAGCAGACTCCTTAAATGCATCATCATGTTTCATTTCTTAATAAATTATTTCTGCAGCCAGTTAGCATTCTACTTGTTGTCATTGTAGACTTTCAAAAAAAACTATAAACTTTCTTATCTGTCTTCCTGAGTAAGCAAAGGGAAGACATTATTAGAAAATTCACACTCAATTAGGAAGAGTGGTTTGAGGTAGAAGCTGGTGGTTTTTTATTTCTTTTAAAAAAAAGTCTTGGCCAGGCACGGTGGTTCATGCCTGTAATACCAGCACTATGGGAGGCCAAGGTGGGTGGATCTCTTGAGCCCAGGAGTTCAAGACCAGCTTGGGCAACATGGCAAAATCCCATCTCTACAAAAAAATAAATTAACCAGGTGTGGTAGCTTGTGCCGATAGTCCCAGCTACTCAGGAGGCTGAGGTGGGAGGATCGCTAAGCCTGGGAGGCGAAGGTTGCAGTAAGCCAATATCGCGCCACTGCACTCCAGTCTGGCTGACAGAGACGGTGTCAAAAAAAAAAATTTGAGAAAATCTATTTGAAAGAAGGAATGAAATTTAAAATTTGCATATATAAACACATATACACATACATATCATGTATATACATAGTATTATGAGAAGTAGTAATGTTCTAAAAGTGAGTATGCATATTTTTAAAAATTTCTGTAAAGTTGCACTTGTAAGGAAATTCCTAGGTATTATTTCCTGAAGCAGTAAAAGCAATGAATACAACCTTGAAGCCAAACTTTTCTGAGATCTTAAATTATCCCAGTGTTTGATTTATGAGTACTGATGTCTCCAGCAAATTAACCTGAACTTAAAGAGCTTCCTGATAGCTTCTTAGCTGGGGGGTGGAAGTGCAGAGAAGAAAGGAAATTCATTGCAGAATAAAAGATAATTTCTTGAGGAACCTGCTCATCAGGGCCCTGTTAACATCCAAGTATCCCAAATATCATGCCACACCATTCTTCCCAGAATTAATCGTCAAGGACTGAGAAGGACAGGAGAACCTAATGCTATTTCAGGCTCTCTTGACGGACCAAGGAACACTGAGGCATAAACTGGGGTCCCCGTGGGTCACGGGCAAGAGGTGGGACCCAAGATTCAACTCCCTTCTTGGAACCATCTACCTGGGGACTCCCTCTGGTTCTGTGGCTGGGGAGAGGGATGCCCATCAGCCTTCCTGGAATTCCAGGGGCACCCACAGGCCCTTACCTGCCTGGCAGCCAGGCACCGTGATGAACGTGAGCAGTCCCCACATGAGCAGGTATGGATCCATCTTCCTGGCCCTTGGGACCTGCCGGGACAGTGAAGAGAGGTCTTTCTCCGCAGAAGGCCCAGTTGCCGTCAGCGTCTTTTTGGCATCGCGCTGGAGGATGTGGGATGGGAAGATTGGTCCGCCTGGACTGTCACCCTTGTGGGCCCATCCAGTCTCTATCAGAGTCAAGAGTTGCTCTCTTTAAGTATTGGGCTGGTGTGTTCAGCCAGGAAACTGCCTAGCACTCTCTTCTCTCATCTCAAATATAGGAAGTGTTTTTTTTTTTTTTTTTTTTTTTTTGATGACAATATAGTTTGCGGTAATTTTTCAAACCAGGTTTTTTTTTTTCAAGTTCAATTGCTGGAGGTGTGGGCTGGGGTTGATGAGAAGGATTGAACTTCATTTATGAATCCTTTCTTCAGCTACACCCATAAAAGGAGAGGGAGATTCCCCTGCCGTTGAAGGTAGGGTGAGCAAGCACTTCTTGGCAGTGGTCTCACCCAGCACTTCGTAAGCTGAGTCCTCCCCCAGGGCTGTAACGTCCTGAGGAGTGAGCAGGGACCACTCCGGATGAAGGAGCAAAGTCCTGCCAAGATTCTGGTCAGGCAGCCTCCAATATTCAAATAACGGAGACGGATGCAGCGAACTGATGGGTCCCGAGAATTCATAAATAATTCCCTGAGACTTATAACCTGTACTAGCCATCATCATTTCACCATGGTTCCCTGGGCTTCGGAAAGTGCATTGTCATTTTATAAGGTGTTTTGCTTCCAGATTTGTCTTTCTCTTAAAGGATCATGCAAAAAGTGGGCTTTGGTTTTAAACTTTGGAATTTTTTGTAAAATTCAGTCTTGCTTATTTATTGATCAGAGCTCTCTTCTGATTTTTGTGAAATGGTTGACTGTGTTTTGCTCCTTGGAAGTTTGTCTAAGACTTAAAGCCATTGCATAGTTAGAGCAAAATACAATTTTTTAAATACTAGAAAGCAAGCAAAGATAGTAACAAAAAGAAAACTATCTGGGCAAGCAAAGGAATTCATGGTCCCAAAATGCATCACGTCGGCTGGGCCCGGTGGCTCATGCCTGTAATCCCAGCACTTTGGGAGACCGAGGTGGGTGGATCACCTGAGGTCAGGAGTTCGAGACCAGCCTGGATGACATGGTGAAACCACTGTCTCTACTAAAAAAAAAAATACAAAAATTAGCCAGGTGCAGTGGCACATGCCTGTAATTCCAGCACCTCGGCAGGCAGATCACCTGAGGTCGGGAGTTTGAGACCAGTCTAGCCAACATGGCGAAACCCCGTTTCTACTAAAAATACAAAAATTAGGCATGCATGGTGATGGGTGCCTGTAATCCCAGCTACTCGGGAGGCTGAGACAAAAGAATTGCTGGAACCCAGGAGGTGGAGGCTGCAATGAGCCGAGATCGCGCCACTGCACTTCAGCCTGGGTGACACAGTGAGACTTCTGTCTCAAAAAATTTATCACAATGTGACAAGATTCTCTTAAATTCCACAGCAGGTGTAACTTCCTCTCTAGGAACGTTTCTCACTGTGCGGGCGACTGCTTCAGTAGAAGCTCCTAGTATTCCCACCAAAGTCAAGCTCCTTTCTTCTTGGGCGTGGAACTAAATGAACTTCCCGCCTCTCCTGGAAAATAGCTTATGCTTTAAGTAGTTAATGAATTGTCATTATAAAATATTTAAATTTATGCTAATGTTTTTGTTGTTGTTGCTGTTGTTGTTGGAGCGCAATGGTGCAATCTCGGCTCACTGCAACCTCTGCCTGACGGGTTCAAGCGATTCTCCTGCCTCAGCCTCCAGAGTAGCTAGGATTACAGGCACTTGCCACCACACCCGGCTAGTTTTTGTATTTTTAGTAGAGATGGGGTTTCACCATGTTGGTCAGGCTGGTCTCCAACTCCTGACCTCAGGTGATTCACCCACCTCGGCCTCCCAAAGTGCTGGGATTACAGGCCTGAGCCACCATGCCTGGCAATGACAAGATTTTTTAAAGGCCATATCACAAAGCCCCCCCAGTTTTTCTGATAAATAAGAGGCCCAAGTCTTGGTTCTGAGATGGACCATGGTGAAACAAGTCATTGAACTGGCTTTTCTGGCTCACCTTGCAGATGAACGCTCTGTCGTCGTTTGCTGACACTGAGGTTTCCAGTTGATGCTGCATGGCACGAGGCAGTGATGTGAGAGGAAGTGGGGGGGAGTGCAAAAGCAGACCCATTTTGTCATGAATTGCCCAAGATCTCATACTGAAGCTATAGCAAAGCTTCTGCCCTTAATGAGTTTACAGGTGAAATGGAAAGACACTTGAGTGTCTCTTCCTCCAGGAGGCCTTTTTCCACTCCTTTCTACTCCATCATAACACCTGCCGTGCTGCATTGCAATTCACTATCTGTATCTCTTTCTTTCTTCTAGCTGCTGTTAATCTTGTTTGGGATTAGAAACTCTTTTTTTAATATTTAAGTTCCAGGATACATGTGCAGAACGTGCAGGTTTGTTATACAGGTATAGGTGTGCCATGGTGGTCTGGTGCAGCTACTCACTTGTCCTCTAAGTTCCCTCCCCCTCACACCCCACTCCCACCCTGCAGCAGGCCCTGGTGTGTGTTGTTCCCCTCCCTGTGTCCATGTGTTCTCATTGTTCAACTCCCACTTATGAGTGAGAACATGCGACGTTTGGTTTTCTGTTCCTATGTTAGTTTGCTGAGGATAATGGCTTCCAGCTTCATCGATGTCCCTGCCAAGGACATGATCTCATTCCTCTTTATGGCTGCATAGTATTCCATGGTGTATATGTACCACATTTTCTTTATCTAGTCTTACTGATGGGCATTTCAGTTGGTTCCATTTTGCTATTGTAAATAGTGCTGCAATAAACATACGGGTGCATGTGACTTTATAGTGGAATGATTTCTATTCCTTTGGATATATACCCACTGATGGGATTGCTGGGTCAAATGGTATTCCTGATTCTAGATGCTTGAGGAATTGCTGTACTGTCTTCCACAATGGTAAAAACTCTTCTCTTAATTTGACAGAACCTTTGGTTTCTCTCCTTGGAAAAAATGCACATCCGCATATACTCTGGATAAATCCGTAGGAAGTTTCAGGAGCATGATGGGCACTCTGCTTTGTTTTGCTCTGTTTTGTTCGAGACAGGGTTTCTGGGGAGCAGTGTTGCCCTCTCGACTCACTGCAGCCTCTACCTCCTTCACTCAAGTGGTCCTCCCACTTCAGCCTCTCGAGTAACTGGGACCACAGGCACACACCACCAGGCCTGGCTAATTGTTTTTTAAGCTTTGTAGAGACGGGTTTTTGCCATGTTGCCCAGGCTGGTCTCAGACTCCTGGACTCAAGCGATCCTCCCACCTCAGCCCGGCAGATCCCTGGGATTACAAGTGTGAGCCACCGCACCCAGCGGTACTGGGCAATCTGAACTTCAAAGGTCCAAGGATCTCAGGTTAAGGGGTCGAACTGTGGGCCTCTAGAGGACAGCCCTATGTCCAGGTTATCTGTGAACTTACGTCACCTAACACAGTGCATAGCACATATGGGTATCCAACCACGATGTATGGAGCCACATGTGCACGCAAATATAACTAGCATATACTAAAGCAGTGTCAGACAAATTCTTCGTGAGGCAAATTCTAAGTTTTGTTTCAAACCTGCTGCAAGGAGGTAATTTCCAAGAAGTCCAGTTCAAAGATTTCTTTCCTAGTAGAGGGCGTTTTTGTTTGTTTGTTTGTTTGTTTGGGGAAAGGTGTGTAGATAACATTAGCAGATTAAGTTCAAGTTCAAGTAAGGAACACTTGGTTAAAGGTAACTAAGTTCGTCCAGGGACAGCTGGTCAACAGTGCAAGCCGCGTCTCACTTCATCAGGAAATTGCTCAATTCTGTTATCAGAAATGCTGGGTACTTCCCAGGAGAAACTGCTCATCACAGCGGACAACAAATTTCTGACCCAGTCTGCCTTCCCTTAGCTTTAAGACCACTTTCTTTCTAGATGTACAGTGGGGCGAATACTAATGATTAGGATAAGAAAAGCAGTTGAAATTTAGGAGGGAAAACTTGCTGAGCTGATGTGATCAGGCAAGGCCCACGCATTGCCCTTGAAGGATGGATCTGGCCTTGGTAGACGCTCCCGAGGAAGCAGTGTGGTCCATAGTTAACCAGAAGTAGAGTGGGGTAGAAGCTGAGGGCAGAAATGTCAGCTGAATTCAGAGTCAGGTGGACCTCGAAAAACAGAATAAGATCTATAGACTTCAGCCACTGAAGCTGTCTAACCCGGGCAAAACATAGCCCAGCGATGTGATAATAAGGCTGAACTGGTGTGGTGTGCAGGGGAGACTGAGGCATAGAGATGCTGAAATACTCTCCAGGAAGGAAATAATAAGGACTGGAGGAAGGTGAAATCAATTGGAATGGCAAGGAGGCTTGATGCCAGAATATCAGGCAAAGGGAAAACGCGGTTTTTAATGCCTGGATATGGGGCAAGAAGCGGGGAACAGAATTTGTGAGCTTTGGCCAGGAGAAAATTCACTGATACCAGCTCATCAAATGGATTGGCGAAATTCAAGTGTGTGAGGCCGAGGTTAGGAGATGGCAGAGAGGCAGCAGCATTTGTGGACAGGAGTTCGTTGTCCACTTGGGTTCTTCTCTTGTTCCTACAATGTTGGACAGTCCTTGTAAATAATGTTGGACAGCATTTATTATCCAGACGACTGTAAAGTTTGACTTGCCACCTCCCAGCCCCAACCACTCTAACGAGTTTTCAGCTTGCAACAGAAATCATTTCTGTTTATTAGAGTCTAGATTGGGGAACGGGGCAAAGGTGTAGAGGAAAAAAGGGGAGAGGTGGTGAGAAATCAATCACCTTTCATTTTCCTTTACATACCCACGGAGCTTGTTAGTGGTCACTTTGACAATGCCCATAGAACTGGCAGGGCGCGGTGGCTCATGCCTGTTTTCCCAGCATTTTGGGAGGCCGAGGTGGGCAGATCGCCTAAGGTCCGGAGTTCGAGACCAGCCTAGCCAACATGGCGAAACCCCACCTCTATTAAAAATACAAAAATTAGCCAGACGTGGTGGCACATGCCTGTAATCTCAGCTACTTGGGAGGCTGAGGCAGGAAACTTGCTTGAACCTAGAAGGTGGAGGTCGCAGTGAGCCAAGATCATGCCACTGCACTCCAGCCTGGGGGACAAGGGCCATTCTGTCTCAAAAAAAAAAAAAAAAAATGCCTGTAGAACCAAGTGGCATAGATGTCCATATGAAATGAATAACCATGAATAATTGAATGCAGAAATAGAAAGGAAGGAGGAAGGATGGGATAAGGAAGGAGGTAGGAGAGAAGTGAACACAGAAGGGATAAGGAAGGAGGTAGGAGAGAAGGGAACACAGAACTGCTTGGTGATGGACACCATAGCTTGCTCACTTTGACTGTTGAGGACGTGTCACTCTGGAGACTACAGGCTACCAAGGGGACCTCTGTGCTGAATCCTCTGGGGACAGTTTTCAGGGATTAAAACACTGGTGCTCCGAGGCTCACTTGGTGTGGTGGCATAACATGCAAATTAGAGGTGCCCAGGGTGAGAAAACTTGCTGTGTAGAATAAAAGAAATGCTGGTTGATGACGGAGAAGTCATGTTGAGGAGACTGGCAGAGAAAGGACCCAGAGTGGGAAGAGCAGGGGAGCTCTGGAGAAATAATTAAGAACTTGGAAGAAAATTTAAAAATCATTTGAAGATAAGAGTTTGCAATATGCTTTGCAATGTTAACTCTTCTCCCCAACAGCCCACAAAAATCTTGAGTAAAATTCCCATTTTGTCGTCATGCATTTTGGAGTTGAAGGAGCTTTGAGGACTGTTGAAACATGGAGCGCGACTTCCTCTATGAGCCAGGACTAGCGGGAAGCCTGTTTAGTACTGGAATCACGGGGTTTCTCCCGTTTCCCGCCCGCTGCTGTCCTCTTGACTGGTTCATTGTTTACCAGCATCTCCGCCAGGGGAGCACGAGGAAAGGAAAAAGCGAAGCTGAGCGTGGTGGCGCGTTCCTATAGTCCCAGCTACTCAGGAGGCCAAGGCATTGAGGTTCGCTTGAGCCCAGGAGGTCAAGGCTGCAATGATCTGTGGTTGTGCCACTACACTCCAGCCAGGGCCACAGCGCAAGACCTCGCCTCCTAAAAAAAAAAAAAGGACGGGAGCGGTGGCTCACGCCTGTAATCCCAGCACTTTGGGAGGCCAAGGCAGGTGGATCATGAGGTCAGGAGATCGAGACCATCCTGGCTAACACAGTGAAAACCCGTCTCTACTAAAAATACAAAATAATTAGCTGGGTGTGGTGGCGGCTCCTGTAGTCCCAGCTACTCCGGAGGCTCAGGCAGGAGAATGGTGTGAACCCGGGAGGCAGAGCTTGCAGTGAGCCGAGATTGCGACACTGCACTCCAGCCTGGGCGACGGAGCGAGACTCGTCTCAAAAAAAAAAAAAAAAAAGGGGGGGGGGGGGGGGGGGGGAGGAAAAGGTGAAACCCAGATCTGTCACATAATCCACCAACAAACGTTGACTGCAATTAATCAAAGCATTATGCTAGAACCTGTGGGGAGAGTCAAGAAGCTAAAACATAGCCCTGCACGGAAGATGCTCACAGTCTCCTCAAAGAGGAAAGAAATGGGCACTCAAAAGGGGAGGTGACTGCTCGCATTTGCAGGGATTCGTTCAGCGATCAGGCCTGCCCTGCACTACACACTGGCGCCACATGAAAGCAGCCTCACTCTCTCATCTTAGACTTTCTTTTCTCTAGAGCAGTGATGTCTCAGAGCCAAAATCTGAACAGGAGAGAACCCTTTGCTTTCTGGGAGCATGGCAGTGGAAGGACCAAAGCAGTTGCAGAGAGCCTACTGTTTATGTATTGGATGTTCTTGTTAGGCTTAGTAGGAGGTCATTTTCCCAGGCCTGTGGCATCCCCCAGGATTTTCTCTCCTTTATCTTGTTAGACGTGGACCTGAAACATCCACATGAGGTCCCACGAATTACATTTTACTTAGCTCATGCACTCCTGGGTGTGCCCTTTAGTATAATTCAATTCAGTACATATCAATGTAGGATCCAGGAACAGGGAGCTCTTGCCCAGGGTCTGGGAGAAGCAAAAACAAACAAAGAAGGGTTTTTGCTCCCAAAGCGCTAGCAATCTAACTGTGGGAATTTGGATTGGAAGCAGAAAGCCCCCAATTAATTGCAAGCACATCTGTCAAATTGACAATCCCATGAAAAGCAAATGAACCATTGCAGGATAAGCCTGGAGCACGAGGGTCTTCCATCTTTGCTTGTTAAGTGGATGGCGGATGGGTAGATGTTACTGAGATCGGTGCCTCCCATGGCTGACAGGCAGGCAAGACACTTCAGATTCTGGCCCAGTTGGCACTACACAAACAGGGTTATTTCTCTCAAAGTGGTGTTGAGAGAACACTGCTGCTAGTTCTACGAAATCTACAGGTGCATCCTGTTATTGTGGCACTGAGTTGAATTTCTGCAGTTTGTAATTTCCACCAGATTTTACTAGACAAGGGCACAGGGGTCCTGTGGAAAACCAAAATCCACTATGAATCAAATAAACCAACTCTACTCAAATGTCTAGTTCCCAAGCCACTATTGACTTATGGGTTGTGCCACCCATAAAACACTGGGAGAGAACAGGTGGTTTGTATGAATCATGAACTGAATGCCCCGTCCCTAACAACTGAAAACTGACTTTGTTAACATTTGCGGCTTATGGTGACCAGTGCTGTTGTCAGAAGGCCCCCTTTCCATTTGAGTGGAGGATGTGTTTGCTGGGGGGATAGTAGCAAAGCTCCGTGGCCACTTCTGTCATGATTTTAGTTCAGGGATGGATAATAGAGTTTATCTCTCAAGCCAGCACTGATGAGTTACCGATGGCGGCCCACGACAAGGATTCCAAAGCCCCGTTGGAGCTCAGTGGGCTGTGGTCTTTGCAGGGAGGTGAAGGCATGCTTGTGTCACATTTTGTCTAGATGTCTGTACAGGTTTTCAGCTGGCTTCCCTCACTCAAACATGTCTCTCCATTCCACCGTTCTTACCCATTGCTTCCAGTTTAATCTTTTTTTGTCGTTTGTTTTGACTGAGTCTTGCTCTGTCGCCCAGGCTGGAGTGCAGTGGTGCAATCTTGGCTCACTGCAACCTCTGCCTCCCTGATTCATGCAATTCTCCTGCCTCAGCCTCCCAAGTAGCTGAGATTACAGGCACCCCCCACCACGCCTGGCTGATTTTTTTTTTTTTTTTTATGTAGAGACGGGGCTTCACCATGCTGGCCAGGCTGATCTCAAACTCCTGACCTCAGGTGATCTGCCCACTTCAGCCTCCCAAAGTGCTGGGATTACATGCGTGAGCCACTGTGCCCAGCCCCAGTTTAACCTTCTTGAAGAACACTTTTCTTTTCCCTTATCTAAAACGTAACGTTTTAGGAGTGTCCATAACGTCTTTGAAATTAAGCCCAAATTTCTTAGCCTGGTATTCAAAATCCTTCATAACCTGCCCTGGCCTACCTCTTCAATATTAATTCTTCGCTATCCTTCATGCTGTCTTTGCCACAAAAATATCCCCAAGCGAACCAGAGAACAAAACAAAAATCATCAACTGCTCACTGTTCCCATAACACCGCCTCCTCTTTTCTTGGTTTCCTCTGTTAAATCCATAAGCCCAAAGCTCACTCACTCCTTAACACCTAGCTCCAGTGCTACCTACTGAAGGAAGTCGCACCGCATCCCTCCCTCTGGAAGTGCTCCCTCTCCTCTGGGTTGTTCCCTTATCTGCATCTTAGGAATATTGAAAGTAATCGCTAGCATTGATTAGGCACTTACTACATGGCAAGCACTGTGCTGAGAACGTTGCATGTCTCTCCTGCTGACTTCTCACAGCAATCTGGCGGGGTAGGCATGCCATCACTATTTCCATGTTACAAGTGCAGGCATTGCATCTCACTGTGGTCGTGAAACACCCACACTCACATAATTCGTTAGGAGTGGTGTCATGTCTAAGTCTCAGGTCTGTCTAACCCTTACACATGCCAGAAGCCCATCACTCTCAGGGCATTTACCAATTGAGAACTGCCTTGTAGTTCTCTGTAGACATGGCTGATCATTCCGACGAGGCTCTATGCATCTTTAGAGAGAGGATATGCCTCTAGGTCACCTTCTTACTCCTAGTGCTGAGTTCAGTGCTGATAATGGAATTAATACTCAGCCATTAAGCATTGAATGAATGACTGTATGCAGAAACTTTTTAGAGCTCTGGATTTGGGAAACACGGTTAATAGGACATCAGCCTTCACTGTATTTCATCAGGCTTTTACTTTGCGGAATTGGGTTTGAGAAAAAAATATCACTCAATTGTGGCCCAAGTCCAGAGTCCACATTTATGCAATATGCTTTGAAGGGTTTGACGGAAACCTTCAAGTGTCCGTAGGGAGAATGGTCAGTACACTCAACCATGAATTCAAAGACTAGTACGTAATCAGCCTGCTGATGTAAATTCCTCCTCCTCCCTCCTTCCTCTTCCTCCACCTCCTCCTTCTTTCTTTTTTGTGGTTTTATTTAAAAACAAATAAAATGTGCCCATGAACCGTCTGATCGTTTTATTTGCTGCACAGCTTGGCACTAGGATTGGTGACTCCAATGGGCAGCTGGGCTGCTGTTTCTAGGATGGTTTTGCAGTTCTTGGGGGCAACATTGCGGGCAGCCTCAGCACACTGAGATGTGTTGCACCTCAGCAGCACTTCCGGCTCCTTGACGGGGTGGACCAGGAGCTTCCGGAAGCCGCTGGGCAGCATGTACCCTGCTGCTCCCATAACTTGTGCCGGGCGTCAAAATCAGGCCCTTGATTCTTCTACCAACCCTGTTGTCAAGAGAAGTGGTCGATGCCTCTGTGTTTCTGCCAGTTATGCGAATTTTGACATATTGGCCTGACTGGTACTGGAGGAACTTCTCATCCTCTTTATGAGGCTCTTGGTCTTCATGAGGGGCCCTATGCAGCCACAGTGCCAAGTAGGAGAGGAAGGAAAGGGGAGGCTGTGTGAAGGGCTGAGGGGACGTGGGCTCTGTCAACTCCTTTTGGGAGCACCGAGTGCTCTCTGGGATGCTCTCACCTCTCTGTAAGAGCGGAAGTAGGCTGGATGTGGTGGCTCACGCCTGTAATCCCAGCACTTCGGGAAGCTGAGGTGGAAGGATCGCTTGGGACCAGGAGTTTGAGACCTGCCTAGGCAACATAGTGAGAGCAGATGCTCTAGAAAAAGATTTAAAACTTAGCTGCGTATGTTGGCACGTGCCAGTAGTCCCGGCTACTCAGCAGGCTGAGGTGGCAGGATCATTGAGCCTGGAAGGTTGAGGCTGCAGTGAGCTAGCGATTGTGCCACGGCACTCCAGCCTAGGCACAGAGCGAGACCCCGTCTCTACCGTTAAAACAAACAAAAAAGAGCAGACCAACTTCTGGGACCTGAAGGGAGTACCTTTGTCTTCTGAGTACGTGAGTAAGAGAGTGTGAGGAAGAAAATACAATATCTTGTTTAGTTTAGGTTCTAAACAACTTCACCCCCCTCCATAAAGACCCACAGTTTCCCCCAGAAACTTCTGCTGTCAGAGCTTGAGAAAACAAAAACAAAGGCCAAAAACAAAGCAGGGACTTCCTGGGTAATGAAGCCAGAGGATTATTTCACAACAAGCATACTTTTTTCACATGACATCTGGAGGGTTAAGTTAGAACAGAGAAGCCAGCCACCTGCCAAGGAGGTCTGAAGAACCCAGAAGTGACATTAGCAAGGGGTTCGTTTCACGGAATCCAAAGGTCTGTTTCGTCAGTCATGGCCAGATGGGGTATTAGCCGTATCTCGAATTGACGAAATTCATTTTTTTTCTGAGAAGTTCGAAACTTTTTGTTTGAGTAACCTCATTCTTCCCCTCCCCAACATGCGATGAAAGACTGTTCCTTGTCTGTTAGATGAAGAGACTGAACTCTGTTGAGATTAGGCTAATTTCATCCCCGGTGGGTGTGGGATGAATTTCTAGTTCTCTCACTTGTCTTTTTCTTTCTCTTTCTTTTTTAAAATTTTACTTTAAAACTGACAAATCATAACTGTACGTATTCATGCATACATAGTGATGTTTCGATACATATGATATGTAGTGATCAGAGCAGCATAATTAGCACATCCACCATCTCAAACATCCATCATTTCTTTCTGTTGGGAATATTCAGTATCCTCCTTCTAGCTAGTTTGGGTTTTGTTTTTGTTTTGAGACAGAGTCTCGTTCTGTCACCCAGCCTGAAGTGCAATGGTGCGATCTCAGCTCACTGCAACTTCTGCCTCCGGGGTTCAAGCAATTCTCCTGCCTCAGCCTCCCAAGTAGCTGGGATTACAGGTGCCCGCCACCATGTCCAGCTAATTTTTTTGTATTTTTAGTAGAGTCAGGGTTTTACCATGTTGGTCAGGCTGGTCTCAAACTCCTGACCTCAGGTGATCTACCCTCCTCGGTCTCCCAAAGTGCTGAGATTACAGGTGTAAGCCACCACCCCACCTCTTTCTAGCTATTTGAAACTATGTAATACATTATTGTTAACTGTAGTCATCCTATAGTGGTACAGAACACTAGAACTTATTCTTCCTGTCTAGCTGTAATTTTGTGTCCTTTAATAAATCCGTCCCTATCACTCCCTTCTCCTCTCCCTTTTCAGCCTCAAGTATCCTCTGTCTACTTTTTACTTCTGTGAGACTGACACTTTTTAGCTTCCACATGTGACTGAGAACATGCGGTGTTTAACTTTCTGTTCCTGGCTTATTTCATTTATCATAATTCCTCCAGTTCCATCTGTATTGCTGAGAATTACAGGATTTCATTTATGACTGAACAGTATTCCATTGTGTATATATACCAAATTTTCTTTATCCATTTATCGGTTGTTAGATACCTAATAACTGTCTTTTTCTGAAAAAGTCAGCTCTCTCCTTTATGACCCATATTTCCCTATGTTAGTAACTTACCTGCATTTTTTTTTTTTTTTTTGCTACAGCAGGATCTTGCTCTGTTGCCCCAGCTGGAGTGCGGTGGCATGATTTCAATACAGCCTCTAACTCCCGAGCTCAGGTGATCCTCCCAGTCAGCCTCCCAAGTAGCTGGGATTACAGGCTCATGCCACCTTGCCTGGTTAATTTTTGTATTTTTTGTAGAGACAGGGTTTCATCATGTTGCCCAGTCTGCTCTCACCTGGGCTGAAGGGATTGGACCACCTCAGCCTCCCAAAGTGTTGGGATTACAGGCGTGAGCAACTGTGCCCAGCTTGTTTGCCTTTTTAAGACAATGGAATTCTTCATTTTCTGCGAGCTCATTTTTGGTGCTCTGTGGTACCTACTATGTTCCAGGTACATGAGTACTTGTATCATAGTGAGAATAAAACAGACCAAATCCATGCTATTATAACACTGCTCGAGTTCTGAGGAGGTGAACAGACAAGAAGCAAATAAACCGATGAAAATATGGTGTAATGCTCTGGACGGTAAGTCTCACAAAGAAAAATAATGCAGGTAAGTCAATCACGCCAGGGATGGGGTGGAGAGGATGCTCGTTCAGGTGAAGAAGTCGAGGAAAGCCGTTGGGTGGAGCTGGAATACAGTGATGGAACAAACCATGTTGCTGTTTGGGGGAAGAGCGTTGCTGAGGAGGAATGACTCGATGTCCCAGGAACAGCAGGCAGGCTGGCGTGAGTGCATGAGCCAGGGGCCCAGGTCAGAGTTGCAGGTGGAAAAAGTAGGCAGGGGCTGGGTCAGTGAAGGCCTTGTAGGCCAGGTGAGGAGTTTGGGATTATATTCTGAGTTGATGGGAAGCTACGGAATGGTTGGGAGCAGAGGGGAAGTGATGGGGTTTTTGCATTTGTCAGTCGAAGTGGCAGTAATGAGGTCTGAGGTCATAGCAGTGGAGATGGTAAGCAGTGACCACTTAGGGAATCTACTTTAAAAGAGAAACCTACAGAACTACTTACTTGATTGATTGGATGCGGCGGGGTTTAGGGGAGGAAAAGAGAAGAATCAGCATGACTCAGATTTCTGGCTTGTGTACTCAGTGAGAGATGTTGCCAGTTACTAAGATAGGGAAGATGAGCGGGAGCTGGTTAGGATTACGAGGAGCTGAGAGCTCTGCTGTGACCTGCGTGGAGATGCTGGGGAGGTGCTGGACCAACAGCTCATCTGAGAAACTGTGCTCCAAAGTGGAGCAGAGGGTATGGGCAGCAGCAGGAGGCAGCTGTGGTGACTGCAACTGTGAGGTTTCTTTTAAAATAGACTTTGTTTTCAGAGCAGTTTTAGGTGCACAGCAAACTCGAGTGGAAGGTAGAGAGAGTTCCCCTGTGCCTCCTGCCCCCACACATGCACGGCACCCCAACTATCAACACCCCTACCAGAGTGGTGCATTTGTTAGAACTGATGAACCCACTTCATTTCAACTGATCTCTGTATGATCTATTCTTCTGGGAGGAAAGGGGGTGAAATTGCAGTGGGCAGCTCTTCCTGAAAATAAATATGTGTGGGGTGTACATTGGTATATTTCCGAGTGCTGTAGCATATTCACCAGTCACCTGCCTGGTCCCCTTGGAGTCCTCCACTTCGCAGTCTCCTCCACCCCACAATCCCATCCACCCTGCAGTCCCCTCCACCCCGCAGTCCCCTCCATCCCGCAGTCCCCTCCACCCCGCAGTCCCCTTCACCTCGTAGTCCCCTCCATCCCACAGTCCCCTTTGGGAGTTTTTGCACAAAGTATTCAGTGCACAGCTGAGTTGCATACACTCGGGTGTGAATATGTGACTACCTGTGATGATGAAATCCTGGACAGTTGGAATCTGTACACACAGTCTGAAAATGACAGTAGCCGTGTAGCTGTTCTTGTAGCACCAGGAGCAATGTAAAGACACACCACCTACGCACCAGGACAGCACAGAGGTGAGCCCGCTATTAGTTTCTAAGTATTTCCAACACTTCTGTCTTTGGAGTTTTCTTTTTAAATGTTTAAATCAAACGTCTTGGCTAACATTTAATCAGGGTCATGTTATTCATGCACACCTCAACATGATTGTGTTTTGGAATATTTATCACAGTTCTTCCCTTGTAAATATACCCTGAATATTGAATAAATAGTTGCTCAATGAATTAATTGATTAATTATAATCAAAGTCTGGACACTAGAAGAATAAAGAAGAAGAAGAAGAAAAAAAAAGAAATCTGGCTGGGTGCAGTGGCTCACACCTGTAATCCCAGCCCTTTGGGAGGCTGAGGCCGGCAGATCACCTGAGGTCAGGAGTTTGAGACCAGGCTGGCCAACATAGTGAAGCCCTGTCTCCACTAAAAAATCCAAAATATCAACCGGGCATGGTGGTATGCACCTGTAATTCCAGCTACTCGGGAGGCTGAGGCAGGAGAATCACTTGAACCCAGGAGGTGGAGGTTGCAGTGAGCCGAGATTGTTTTGCCATTGCACTCCAGCCTGGGGAACAGAGAGAGACTCCATCTCAAACAACAACAACAGCAACAAAAGAGAGATCTGTGCTTGGAGCTTCCGAGGGACAGCAAGAGATAACGTGGTGGAAGGTTGTGGAGGATAGAGGTGGCACTTGTTAGGATAGGCAGCAGGTCTGAGAGGGGAAATTAGAAGGCACCAAAGGCAAGCTTTTCACACTACCCAAACGTTCCAAACCACCACACAAAATGTGTTTTCTCTGCTTTGCTGTTATTTTTCCTCTTCTTTTTACCCCTCCTTTTTCTCTTTCTCTCCTGCTGTTTTCCATTTTGAACATGTCTTCTTTTTAAACTTCTATCCCACTCATTATACCAAGATCAAACAATAACATATACTAATAATTTAGACCTTCTTTTCTTTGGATTTTTAAAATTTTTTTGAGTGACATACATGTTTATTGTACAAAAATTTATAGGATCCAAAAGGAGAAAATAATAAAAAGTATATTTCCCTCTACTCTCTGTCCCAAGCTACCCACTTCCCCTCCCCTGAGACAAACCAGTTTCTTGGTGTGCATTTGTCCAGAGAGTTTTCTAAGCGTGTAGAAGCATGTTGCATACATAGTCATCAGTGCTGTCTAAACACTCAGGAGGCAGACAAGGAGATGGATTTCGGATTGCAGGATATTGATTGGCATCAACATCTGTGAAAAGACAGGGGAGGAAACAGGACTGGGCAGCGGGAGAAGCCAAACTGCCACACAACCTTCGCCAGTCATGGGAGCTGCAGAGCGCCTGGCGGGTCAGTCATCCTGGGGTGTGCCGGCATGGCCGACCCTGTCTGCTCCCACCACGATCTGTCATTTTGGATCCCCTGGAGAAGGGTATCCTTGTGGGTGAGGTAGTTCTCTGCAGCTGAGGCCCACCAGCATACAACTGTGGCCAAGTGTATCTGCTGTTAGCTCCCAGCAGCTGGCTATGTCCTTCGCTGGGGGCCTGGTTGGGGCACCTCTGTGTTCTGTTTCATCCATCTCAACACCGTCGGATAGACCTCTCCATGGACACCAGGAAACAGGGCCTCCAGCTTGCTGCTGACCTCTCTTCTGGGGAAACTGAGGAGAGGGAGGTTGAAAGGAAGACCTACAACTCCTGTGGCTACCGCTGTCCCCGAGCCACAGCGGATGCTCATCCTCACCGGCACCCCGTGTCCCGGAGAGCCGCGGGCCCGGACAGCATCTTTGCTGGTCTTGGTGGCTTACCTGGTGGGGTAGTCAGCCCTCATCCCTGGGGGGGTGTGTCCCTGGTCATCATGTCCTCCTTATACCAGAAAGGATACACTAGTCCAAATGGCATCACAAATGGCACAAGGAGCGGCTTGAGGAGCTGAGGTGCACCTGATCTGCTGATCAGGGTCATACACAAAGCCCGACGTGCCTAGGTTGCAGCTGCAACTCATAATCCACGGAGACTTTTGTGTCCTTCGGCAAAAGTGTGATTCCTTGGGGATCAGGACCTCCCACCCTGCCGAGCCCAGAGTTGCAGGACTAGGAAACACAAGATCCACTGCTGGGTCTTCGGGAGCGATGATAAGGCCACTTATGCCCTTTGGTTTCCAGACCCATGTGTTCTTCCTACTTGGGGGGGTCAGACCATATAAAGTTTTTCTTCTTGTTTTTGAGATGGAGTCTCAGTCTGTCGCCCAGGTTAGAGTACAGTGGCATGATCTTGGCTCACTGCATGCCTGGCTAATTTTTTTGTATTTTTAATAGAGACAGGATTTCACCACATTGGCCAGGCCAGTCTCAAACTCCTAACCTCAAGTGATCTGCCTGCCTCAGCCTCCCAAAGTGGTGGGATTATAGGCGTGAGCCACTGGGGCTGGCAGTGTAAAGGCTTTTGATTCAAAGTATATACTGCATTCTGGAGAATGGTGCCCCACCGTCACAGACTGTCACCTCTGAGTTGACATTTTAGTGCCACCTTTAGCCAACTATTTCAATGCTTGGGCCAGCAGCTTCTGCGTGGTGCAGGCTGTGGTGCGATCTGCCTAGGGAAGTGGGAGTCTATGCTGCAGGGCTCCAGGTCAGCCTCTGTGTCTCTTATCCTACCACTTCTTTCATGGCCCTACCATGCCAGCACTTGGGTGACCAATGAATGACAGGGCTGACTGGTGTCACCAGGGCTGGCTTTGTCATTTTGTCTGCTTGATTGGTTAATGCATCTTCTGTGATGGACGCTTCCTGGGAGCAAAGTCATGAGATACAAATACCTTCATGCTTCACACTCACTCTGTTTTTTTTGCTATTGTTTTTTGTTTTTTTGAGATGGAGTCTCACTCTGTCATCCAGGTTGTAGTGCAATGGCATGATCTCGGCTCACCTGCAGCCTCCGCCTCCCGGGTTTAAGCAGTTCTCCCGCCTCCACCTCCAAGTAGCAGGGATTACAGGGGCCCACTACCACACCCAGCTAATTTTTGCATTTTTAGTTGAGGTGGGGTTTCACCACGTTGCCAAAGCTGGTCTTGAACTCCTGATCTCAGGTGATCCACCCACCTCGACTTCCAAAAGTGCCGGGATTACAGACGTGAGCTACCTCACTCAGTCTTTCTCAAATCTCTGACCAGAGAGCCAAGTCTTCTGTACCACTCACAAGTAGGTGTCTATTGGAATCTTAAACCACATCTCCTTCCCACACAGAGTGGATGGCTGGGTGCATCCCTCAATGCTCTGCCCATTGGAGGGATTTTCTCTCACTGTCATTTTTCAAGGCCACTCCTCAGTGAAGCTGTGCTGCATCTGCTGTCTATTTTTGGCTTGCATTTTTATAATGAACTTGCTTATGTAAAGCAAGCTCAGGCCTTTCCCTCCCCTGTGAGCTGGGGAGTCTTCCCCATAGAAAGAGTCATGATCCTTTGCCCAGTGTTCAGTTCTAAGGCTAGGATCTGTCCCAGAATCCATTGACCACCCTCCCCATCAGGAGGAAGGAATCTGCAGCACCACCGCGAGGATCCAGAGTAATAATTCCCCATCGGCCAGGCACGGTGGATCATGTCTGTCTGTAATCCTAGCACTTTGGGAGGCAGAGGTCAGCGAATTACTTGAGGTCAGGTGTTCGAGACCAGCCTGGCCAACATGGTGAAAACCCATCTCTACTAAAAATACAAAAATTAGCCAGGTGTGGTAGTGGGCACCTATACTCCCAGCTACTTGGGAGGCTGAGGCAGGAGAATTGCTCAAACCCAGGAGGTAGAGGTTGCAGGGAGCCAAGATCACGCCACTGCACTCCAGCTTGGGTGACAGAATGAGACTCCATCTCAATAAAAAAAAATCATAATAATTCCCCAGTCATTCACCAAATGGGCCCGTGGCCCTTTACTTGGGCAAACATCCTACGGAAAGGAAAACAGCCAACCATTTGAAGAATTAGTGTAGATACTGTTATCTTGAGACCTGAGGTTTGACTGTGGGTGTAGAGAGCAGAAAATAATGAAGTCCTTGCCAAGGCCCAGTTTACATGAACCCACCCCGTGGTCCATTTTCCCAGTCTCTGAATATGCAATTGGGGTTGACATTCTTGAGAACTGGTACACTCCCCAAGGTGGTTCCTTGGTCTGTGGAGTGAGGGCATCATAGTGAGAACAGCCAAAAGGGAGATGCTGAAGCTTCCTCTTCTAAAATCAAGATAGAAAATTAAAGAAAATATCACAGGCTGGGTGCAGTGGCTCACACCTGTAATCTTAACACTTTGGGAGACTGAGGCTGGTGGATCACCTTAGGTCAGGAGTTTGAGGCCAGCCTAGCCAACATGGTGAAACCCCGTCTCTGCTAAAAATACAAAATTAGCTGGGCGCGGTAGTGGGCACCTGTAATCCCAGCTACTGTGGAGGCTGAGGCAGGAGAATTGCTTGAACCTGGGAGACGGAGGTTGCAGTGAACCAAAATCGTGCCACTGCACTCCAGCCTGGGCAGCATGGTAAGACTCCATCTCAAAACAAACAAACAAACAAACAAAGACAATATCACAGCCCAGGGGCTGGCAAGGATAGCTTAAGGAGCTAAAGCAGGACTTGCTTAACATTTTAGACCTTGTGGGTCATGCAGGCTCCACTGCAGCCATTTGCCTTTGCTGTAGTAGTACACAAGCAACTAGAGACAATCTGTGAATGAATGAACATTTTTGAGTGTGAATAAAACTTTACTTACTGACACCAACATTTGAGTTTCATACAATTTTCACATATCACAAAATATGATTATTATTTTGATTTTTTTTTTTTACCAACTATGGGAAAATGTGAAAGCCGTTCGTAGAGCAAAGGTGGTATGAAAACAGGAAGTGGGCCAGATTTGGCTCATGGGCCACAGATTGTGGACTGATCTGAAGGATGCAGGGGTGGTGGTTCCCATCATATTTCCATTAAATTCATCAGTCTGACCTTGGAAGACACCAGAGAGATCCTGAAAACAACAGTAGACTACCACAAAGTCAGTGACGTGGAAGCCGTAGTCAGACATCAGAGCAGATTAACACAGCCTCAGGTAGGTTGTGTGCAGCATTACGATTTGGCCAAGTTTGTTTGTTTGTTTATTTTTGAGACAGAATTTCACTCTTGTTGCCTGGGCTGGAGTGCAATGGTGCGACCTCGGCTCACCGCAACCTCCCAGTCGCCCAGGTTCAAGCGATTCTCCTGCCTGCCTCAGCCTCCCGAGTAGCTGGGATTAAGGCATGCACCACCATGCCGCGCTAATTTTTTATTATTAGTAGAGATGGGGTTTCACCACAGTCAGGCTGGTCTCGAACTCCTGACCTCAGTTGATCCACCCGCCTTGGCCTCCCAAAGTGCAGGGATTACAGGCATGAGTCACCGTACCCGGCTATTTATGTTTTAACTGTAAAAGAGAATCCGAAATAGTTGCAAGGGGGAACAATACGCATTCACAGTTTTTTCCCAGGGCTATGTTAATTCTCCTGCCCTCTGTACTCATGGGGAAGAGAACTGGATGGTCCAGCTCTTCTGCTGAGCATCATGGGGCTATTTCACCAACCAGGTCAGACGAGCACGAAGTCGCTAACTTGTCGGAAGTCTCCGTAAGACACATGAGCTGAAGACAGTGGGAGGGGACTCTTAATAACATGCCGGAGGCTGCCACATCCATAAAAATGTTGGAATCCACTGCTCAGGGGTGTGCTGGGACACACACACCAAGTGACATACCCAGTTGTCTCCGACACCCTTTTTTTTTTTTTTTTTTTTTTGAGACAGAGTCTTGCTCTGTTGCCCAGGCTGGAGTGTAGTGGTGTGATCTTTCCTCACTGCAGCCTCTGCCTCCCAGGTTCAAGCGATTCTCCTGCCTCAGCCTCCCGAGTAGCTGGGACTACAGCTACCTTTTGTAGAATATCAGTGGAACCTAGCAACAGCCGTCTAATCCCATGGTCCTTAGAGATATCATTTTCCCACACTTCTCAAACACCTAACACCACGCACCAGCTAGTGCCCTACCTTGCCCAGGTATCCCATCGCAGCGCACCTGGAAAGTTTGCTAAAATTATGACTGTCCATGTCCGTTGAGGTTTGCTGTCTTTTCTTGGTCTCTCCATCTGGGCCTTTTATGTTTTTGGCAGGTTCTGTTATCTGATGTCCTACTTTCACGGCAACCTCTGCTCTAATTTGCTGAGCACAATCAGCCCAGGTCTCACCTCCTTTTCCCACCATATTGTCCCTTAAATCTCTGCTTTAAGCTCTTAGTTTATAGAGGCTACCACTCTACTACATTAACAAAATCTATGACTGTATACTTGGCCTGGGTGTTTGTTCCATCAAAATCTCTTTCTGGGGCTATTTACTTTCACCCTTTTTTCTTGGTTTAACATTGTGTTGATCTGTGTTGGGTACATTTTTTCATTTTTGTGGAAATTTCTGAGTCAATTCCTTCCTAAACAAGCCATTTATATGGGTGTGGGTAGGGAATATCCTGAGATCCTGGTCAAGAGTAGCAGAAATTCTTAGACACAGGGAGGATGTGTGTAGAATCTGTTCTTTTAGCCTTTATTTCACTCCATCAGCAGCTGCAAAGATGCTTATAGTTTCTTTCCTTTACTTACCTCAGTCACAGTCCGCTTCCTGCAAAAGTGTGATTCCTCATCCCCCAGATCAGTGCCTCTTCTGCTTCTCCTGCATTGCAAATGCAGCCAGGAGCACACCCCATTTCTATTGGTCCAAGCAAGGGAATGTTGACTTTGCTCATCTATGTAAGCCTCTTACTGTGCAGGGCTGTGCTATTCTGGTGCCTGAGGTATTCAGCGCAGGGAGTGTTATCCTGTCCTGTTTTTCTTTGCCTGCATATGGCAGACATTTCCTGTAGTCTAGAGTCAGACACGTATCTGGTTAAAGATCGAGTCTGCGCTTCTGTTTCTCATCCATCTGTGGCTTCAGGTGATATCTAAGATGACAAAGAGCAGTGCCAACTCAACTTTTCCCTTTTAAAACTCCAGGGCTTGCTAAACCCTGGTAGTAAATAGAATTCTTAGTCAAAGCCAAATAGAATTCTTAATTAATAAACTATGATACAGATCTAGGATGAGTTTCTAAGAAACTAGACTCAGAAATTCCAAGATGGAATTCAAACATTTTAGGGAGTCATCCCAAATGTCCAGGTCTTATCTGAATGTTGTTAGAAATAAAAATGCTATCTTAGACTTGCAAATATGTTTCCCTGTATAGAGACGGTGTGTCACAGTGAGTTGGGGCTCTGCCCATGTTTCCCTAGGAGAGCAAGGCGTGGAATTTCAGAGGACGGCTTTGGAACCTGGGAACTCTGGGTCCAGGTATTTACGACCTTGGGGAAATAGCTTCAAGCTGCCAAATGGAGATGATCACAGCTACCATGTAAAGCCTATAGGAGGATTACATTGGCTCAAATATGTAAATCACTCTTCCCAGAGCCTGGTGCATAGGAAGTGCTTGTTAAACAACATTATTGTCAGAGTGGGAAGAATGGCAGAGTTCCAATGGGACTGGGGGACTAAACAGTACAGGGCCAGAGATACGCCTGGTGGGAGCATCGCCGTCCTGCTCATTATTTAAATCGTCTTCCCCTCATGAAGCAGCTTAAGATACTAAAAAGCACACTAACCCCAGTCAGGCAAACCTGGGTCCTCATCACACTTCAGTCACTCACTGGTTGTCTGACTTCAGCAAATTCCCTAACCTCTCTGAGGATCAGTTTCCAGGTCTGAAAAATGTGCATAACAGCACTGGTCCTGTTGAGTCATCGGGAATGCGTGAGATGATTTACATGAAAACCCCTGGCACACGGTTGGCAGTAGTTCTCCCCGACTCTCCTAGGAATGTTTTTCCTCTGTGCTGAGCTGTTGTCGCTGCTCTTTGCAACACTTTTGCTCCACGGAGGGGGAGGATGTAACTTGAAAGGGTTACTAATCCCTCGAAACCCTCAGATCACAGATAAACTCATTTCCCGATCATGCCACGTAAGCCAATGATCTGGCTTTGATAACCTGATCACACGTTGGGGACCACATTAAGGTTGCCACTCAAAGCTGTACTCCTGTTCAAAGCGTTGGAGCAAGGTTTGCTGTTCTGCCCCTGTTCTCTGGGGATAGCACTAAAGGGCACAATGGAAAGGATAACAGTGCCCCAAGGAGACATCACTCACAGGTGAAGCTCTTGGCCTCACTGGCCAAAGAGTGGGAACCTCCCAGCTGGAAAAGGATAAAAACAGTTTATCATTTTATTGAGCATTTTAGGTGTGTGCATATGTAAACTTGGCACTTAAAAAATATCCACATGAGACCAGGTGCAGGCTTATGCCTGTAACCTCAACACTTTGGGAGGCTGACGTGGTGGATGACTTGGGTTCAGGAGATCAAGAACAGCCTAGGCAATATGGCAAAACCCCCTCTCTCCAAAAAAATACAAAAAAACTAGCCGGGCATGGTGGTGCACGCCTGTAGCCCCACCTACTCGGGAAGCTGAGATGGGAGGATTGTGTGAGCCTGGGAGTTCCGGGCTGCAGTGAGCAGTGATTGTGCCACTGCACTCCAGCCTGGGAGACAGAGAGTCCCTGTCTCAAAAATATATCAAAATAAAAAATATCCATATGAAAGTCATACATTACACACAAAATTATATTTTTTAAAAAGTAAATTTCTTATTGAAAAGATTAGTTTTCAACTGATCACTGCAATTAAAAAATGCATGAAAATCTTGTCAAACAAGCAGTACAGGCACCAGTTAGGTGGAAGATGAATTAAAACTTAAAAAAGATTTCAGAAAATTCTATGTACTTTAAAAATTGATAATCTCCTTCGTTATATTTTTACTTTTATTTTTCTCTTTTTTGAGGTAGAGTCTCACTCTGTAGCCCAGGCTGGAGTACAGTGGTGAGATCTCAGCTTACTGCAACCTCTGCCTCCCAGGTTTGAGCGAGTCTCCTGCCTCAGCCTCCCAAGTAGCTGGGATTAAAAGTGCCAGCCACCATGCCCGGCTAATTTTTGTATTTTTAGGAGAGACGGGGTTCTACCATGTTGGCCAGGCTGGTGTCGAACTCCTGGCCTCAAGTAATCCATCTGCCTCAGCTTCCCAAAGTGCTGGGATTACAAACGTGAGCCACTGCCAGCCTTCTTTCATTATTTTTATTATGAAAGCAATGTAAGCATATTACTCGGAGATAAAAAAATGCAAACAAGCAAAAAAATTTAAATGAAAAATCCTTATAATCTCTATCTGGATTCAACCATATTGGCAAATATCTTATAGATACTTTGTATATATTTATATATTTTTAAAACAAAAATGGGATCCTTCCATGTAAATTATTTGTCTCTCAACATAATTGAATTTCCCTAAGTTGTTATTGTTTGCTAGTTTGTTCCTACGTTTTTGCTATTAGAAACCTTACAGAGCAGGAATAACTGTAGAGAATGATTTAGAAAGACAAATATAGTGAAAAACACTTAAACATTTCTGAAATTGGCCGGGCGTGGCGGCTCATACCTGTAATCCCAGCACTTTGGGAGGCCAAGGCGGGTGGATCACTTGAAGTCAGGAGTTTGAGACCAGCCTGGCCAACATGGTGAAACACTGTCTCCACCAAAACTACAAAAATTAGCCAGGTGTCGTGGCAGGCATCTGTAGTCCCACCTACTCAGGAGGCTGAGGTAGGAGAATTGCTTGAACCCGGGAGGTGGAGGTTGCAGTGAGCCCAGATGAGGCCATTGCACTCCAGGCTGGGCAACAAGAGCGAGACTCCGTCTCAAAAAAAAAAAAAGAAAGAAAAATTTCTGAAATGGATGAAGGTGCTTAGAGATATACACGCTGTAATCCCAGCACTTTGGGAGGCCCAGGTGGGCGGATCACCGGAGGTCAGGAGTTCGAGACCAGCCTGGCCAACACGGTGAAACCCCGTCTCTACTAAAAATGCAAAACAATTAGCCGGTGTTGTGGCGGGCGTCTGTAGTCTCAGCTACTTGGGAGGGAGGCTGAGGTAGGAGAATGACGTGAACCCGGGAGGCGGAACTTGCAGTGAGCCGAGATCGCCCCACTGCACTCCAGCCTGGGCCAGAGCAAGACTCCGTCTGAAAAAAAAAAAAAAAAATTAGCCGGGCATGGTGGCGGGCACCTGTAATCCCAGCTACTTAGGAAGCTGAGGCAGGAGAATCGCTTGAACCCAGGAGACGGAGATTGCAGTGAGCCGAGCTCGCGCCACTGCACTCCAGCCTGGGCGACAAGAGCAAGACTCCGTCTCAAAAAAAAAAAAAAAAGATATAAAAAAGGAGACAAAAATCATTCTCCACGGTGCGCCGAAAGCATATCTACACACAGAATCTTTGGGAATACTAATTTTTGATCAAAATAATCTGATCAAATTGTCTTAACTAGCTTGTCTTCCCTCCAGGGCCTGCACCTGTTTCTTTTCCCTGTTTCGGGGTCTCCTCGGCTCCATCCACGCTGCATACTGTAGCGTTTCACCCAGCCTTTCCTGCTAGCCCAAACACCACCCTTATCTTCTTTCTTCCTGGAACAGCTGCCCTGCTAATTCCCTTTCTATGAATTCTACCATGTGCTGCCTGCCTGCCTCCCGCCAGGCGCTGAGCACAGCTGGAGATCACACGACTTGTTTACGCAGGTATCGCTACCTATGTTTGCTCTGCAGCCTCGAGGGGGCGCCCCAGGGCCTCTGTCTTGTCCCTCTTCTAAAACTCCACCGTTTTGTGTGTGCTTCCTGGTAGTTGCGTGGCCTGGGTTCTGTTCCTCCATTGGGTTAAGCTTTGGATTCTCAGTGCATAAAATAAAGATATTTGTTACTGTTGACAGGAAATGCAGGCAAGCATGAGACTGCTCACGTACTAGGAAATGAAGTAAGGCAGCTTTCCTTCTGGAAGTTAAACTAGAAAATTCCTAAATGGTCTGTGAACCAAAAAGTTACTTGTGTATGTATGATGAAATGATTTGGGAACAAATGCACAAATTTTCAACCAAAAAGGGAGGAAGGAGTGGTCTCAGACTGCAGAGTGGAGACGCCAAGCAGATTAGGGAGTACGGGTAGACAGCAGATTCAACCAGGAGGAAGCCCTGCAGTTCTGGGCCTCCTAATCAGGGCCTTTGCACACCCACCCTTGCTTTGATCAGGGAGTGGGGAGAGACCCAGTCTAGATAATTTCTATCTTTGCTCTTCTTCCTTTTACTGTTTACACACTATTACTTTCTGCTTCTTTTATTGACCAAGTACTTCCTTCTGCTTTTCACATTTTTATTTCCAGTTTCTTGCACAAATGCTTAATTCACTTAGTTTATTCCAAGTTTTTAGTTGATACAAAAACTTAAAACCATAAATTTTCCTCTTAGTACTATCTGAGCTAAATCCCATGAGTATGTCGTTTTCATACTTTTCTAGATATTATGTTATTTTGATTTTGTTTTCCTTTTTGGTCCAAGTGTTATTTAAGCATTTAAAAATTTTTAAGGGGTAGGCATGTTTTATTTTCTGTTTTTTCATTAATTTCTACTTTTATTGAATTGCTGCAGATAATATTACCCATATGATTCTACTTATTGGACTATATTAAGATTTTTCTCTGTGGTCTAAAATAGGACTAATTGTTGTGAATATTCCTTAGACACTGGAAAAGATGTTATGTCTATTTAGGGGACAGCGTTTGATATCTATCATAGGAATTGTATTTTTAGTTCTTCTCAATCCTCATTTACTTTTTGTACCCTTAGTCTGGCAAGGAGTGTGCCAATTATTTCTGCCTATTCATTCACTCCTACAGTGTTTGCTATGAATAATGAGATTATGTGATTTGGTGCAAAGATTTTCCTACTTTTCCTATTTTTTTCTTGATTGTGAATTGTGCTCCTCAACATTATAAAATGCCCTTCTTACTCTTACTTAATGCTTTTTGCCCTGAAATCAACATTTGAGTAAGTTGTTTGTGATTCCTGATTTTTTAAAATTTTTTTGCATTTTCCTGGTATATCTTTTCCAATCTTGTATTTTTCAAACTCACAATAACTTTAGCACTTTCGTGTCTACAACACTGAGTTGCACGATCGTTTGGACTCCAATCTGAGGTTGTAGTTTTTTAATAGGTAAGCTTAGGTCTATATTTCTTCTTGTGAGACATTTGGTCTTGTTCTGTCATATAGTTTGGTTATGCTTTCTGTTTTGTAAGTTTTTCAAATATTTCCTTATATTGGTTTGTTTTGCTGTGGTTGCGTGTGTGTGTGTGTGTGTGTGCATGTATGTGTGGATTATTTGAAAACTTTGTAGTTTTGTTCTGGGTTACCCTCAGAATTATACCATCCCATGACGTCTTTAATCCTCTCTTTCTTTAGCTTGTCTTTTGTCTCTCCACTATATTTCTTTTTTCCCCCATTTCCCGTTTTCTTGATCACTGTATATTAATGGATTATAGTAACTTTCTTGGTATATTCCTTCCGACTAAGACGTCTGCTTAAATCTCTACTATTTGATTTATCGGCTTGAACTCTATTTAACACCCAATTACAGATGTAAAAATCATATTAACCCGAAGTCCCATGTTCCCTTCCCCTCCCTACTTCTGTCAGCGATGTCGTTTTTAAAGACCCAGGCTTTATAGCATTGACATTCTTTTCTGTACCCCTAATCGCGGCATCTGTTTCCTTAATCTTACGCTTAACCCCGTGCTCCTTGCCATCCTTTTGCAGCATGTCGCCTCTGCAGACTTATTTTCAACTTTTTGCTTATATAGGAGTGGTTTTGAATGAGTGAGAGCGAGGGGCCTGGAGGGACTTCCCCCACCTCCCCATCAGAAAGCCCGGCCTCGGACCACTTCTCCTCCTCACCATCTGGGGGCGCTGCCGCGCCCCCCAAACCTTGTGGAATTTCGAAAATGTGCGCCAGGGCGACACCTCTTGATGGTAGAAGAAGACGCCGGCGGAGGGGAGCGTGCAGTGCGGTCCTCCCGCGGGCAGGGGGCAGTGCGGCAAGGCGCCGTCGGCGCAGG